>NC_045447.1:42441530-42520627 GCF_002776525.5 Piliocolobus tephrosceles | reverse complement strand
TAATCCCAGCACTTCGGAAGACTGAGGTGGGAGGATCTGCCAGGAGTTCAAGACCAGCCTGGGCAAGGAAGAGAGACTGTCTCTACAAAAGTTTAAAAATTAGCCTAGTGTGGTGGCATGTGCTTGTAGTCCTAGCTACCCAGGAAGCTGAGGCAGGAGGACTGCTCAAGCTTGGGAGTTTGAGGTTGCCACTGCATTCTAGCCTGGGTGACAAAATGAGACTCTGTCTCAAAAAAACCAAAAAAAACCACACACACAAAAAACTAGAAAAGTCTCATACATTTTCAAAAAATTCGATAAATTCATGGGTCAAAGGGGAAATTATAATGGAAATTAGAAATGTTCAGAACGAAATGATAATGAAATCATATGTCTCAAAACTCGTGGGATACAAGCAAAGCTGTACTTAGTAGGAAAATTATAGTCTTTAATAAACTGAAAGGAAGATAAGGAAAATTAATGAGCTAAGAGTATTCATCTCAAGAAAGAGAATTGCAAAGTTATCTCCAAATAATAGGAAAATCAATCTAAAGAGAGCAGAAGGAAATACAGTGAAAAAAAAGATAGAAATTAGTGAAATTTTAAAAACCAATAGAAATACTGAATAGGGACAAAGTTTTGTCTTTGAAAACACTTATAAAAATGAAAAACATTCATGATACTGAGAAAATGCTCAGACAATATTCAGAATAAAAAGGGGGACATAGGTCGCCACTGTGGCTCACACCTGTAATCCTAGCACTTTGGGAGGCCGAGGCGGGTGGATCACCTGAGGTCAGGAGTTCCAGACCAGCCTGGCTCCAATGGCGAAGCCCTGACTCTACTAAAAATACAAAAATTAGCCAGGCGTGGTGGTGGGTGCCTATAATCCCAGCTACTCGGGAGGCTGAGGCAGGAGAATCACTTGAACCCAGGAGGCGGAGGTTGCAGTGAGCCGAGATTGCCCCACTTCACTCCAGCCTGGGCGACAAGAGCGAAACTCGGTCTCAAAAAGAAAAAAAAAAGGTAGTGGGGGCGGGGCAGCCAGGCGCAGTGGCCCCTGCCTGTAATCCCAGCACTTTGGGAGGCCGAGGCGGTTGGATCACCTGAGGTCAGGAGTTTGAGACCAGCTTGGCCAACATGGTGAAACTCCGTCTCTACTAAAAATACAAAAAAAATTAGCTGGGCATGGTGGCAAACATCTGTAATCCCAGCCACTCGGGAGGCTGAGGCAGGAGAATTGCTTGAACCTGGGAGGCGGAGGTTGCAGTGTGCTGAGATTGCAACACTATACTCCAGACTGGGTAACGAGAGCAAAACAAAAAAGTTGGGGGGACAATTTTATATGCAAGAGGTAGATGGTTTGGACCAAACTTCCAACTGAGAATAATCAGAAAAGCTAGAGGAAATATTAAATATTTAATGTAAGATATAGAAAGCTTATGTTTGAGGGGATTAGAGCATTATCAGGGCAATGAAGATATTGCAGGGTCAAGTTCTACAAAATAGGAAAGCCAGTGATGTGAGCCCAGCATTCGAGCTCACTTTTCTGAGAGGCATCTGTCAATCTCAAAAGCAGCAGCAGCAATGAGGCTGAATGGTATTTCTTTTTTCTTTTTCTTTTTTTTTTGAGACGGAGTTTCAGTCTTGTTGCCCAGGCTGGAGGGCAATGGCGTGATCTCGGCTCATGGCAACTTCCACCTCCCGGGTTCAAGCGATTCTCCTGCCTCAGCCTCCGGATTAGCTGGGATTACAGGTGCCCGCCACCATGCCCGGCTGATTTTTGTATTTTTAGTAGAGACGGGCTTTCTCCATGTTGGTCAGGCTGGTCTCGACCTCCCGACCTCAGGTGATCTGCCCGCCTCGGCCTCCCAAAGTGCTGGATTATAGGCGTGAGCCACTGCGCCTGGCCTCTGAATGGTATTTCAAATGGACTTATGGGTGGGATAGATGAGATTATAAGAATCGCAATTTAGGTTTGGCATGGAAACTCCTCTCCCCCCACCCAATATACCCTAGGACTAAGGGTGAATCAAGAATAGACAGTACTCACAGAGACTAAAGGTCAGCTTCAAATCATCTCATTCCCTACGTAGATTAAGAAGACCTCAGATTGCCGGCACCTCTACTCTAGCTTACTTGCCATAATTAAATAGGCATCTTCTATGCAAGAAGAAAATATGCAGCTGAGTGCCCTGTCTTACACCTTTAATCCGAGTTCTTTGGGAGGCTGAGGAGGGAAGATTGATTGAGGCCAGGAGTTGGAGACCAGTCTGAGCAACACAGCCAGAGATCCCATCTCTGCAAAAAATTTAAAAATTAGCTGGGCAATGTTTAAAATGTAAAAATGCGCCGGCCATCCTAGCTACTCTGGAGGCAGAGGTGGGAGGATTGTTTAAGCCCAGGTGTCTGAGGTTACAGTGAGCTATAATCACACCACTACACTTCAGCCTGGGTGACAGAGCAAGACCCTGTCTCTAAAGAAATTTTAAAAAAAGATAATATATCATCCAGTGCTTTAAATTATTCCTGTAATTTTTGTATACAGTGACGAGCACTCATACAAGGAGATTTGTTGTCTGAAAAGCCAAGAAAATCAGCAAACAATAGAAATAGACCCACAGGAGATCTGACATTAAAACTATTTAATATGTTCAAGGAATTATTAGATGGAGAAATTTAGCAGAGAACTAGAAACTATAAAAAGGAAACCCTAGAACTAAAAAGTACAGTAACTGATAAAAACTCTAGATGATTTAACAGCAAACTGGACACAGCTGAAGGATTTGTGAACTTGAGAATAGATGAGAAAAAAATATACAGAATAAAGCTCAGATTTACCATAATGGGACACAGACTGAGATATGTCATAAAATACAGAGAAAAGATCTTATAAATATAAATGGAGTTTAGAAAGATATTAAAGAGAATGGAGATAAATCAATATTTGAACAGATAATGGATACGTTTTAAAAATTAACAAAACACATTGTAGGTTAAAGAAGGGCTATACATCTCAAGCGAGAGACAGACAAAAAAAGCAGGCCAGGCATGGTGGTGCACCCGTGTAATCCCAGCACTTGCGGAGGCTGAGGTGGTTGGATCTCTTGAGCTTAGGAGTTTGAGACCAGCCCGGCCAACACAGGAAAACCCTGACTGTACAAAAAAAAATACCAAAAAAAAAAAAAAAAAAATTAGCCGGGTGTGGTGGCATGCGCCTGTGATTCCAGCTACTCAGGAGGCTGAAGAAGGAGGATCCCTTGAATCTGGGAGGTTGAGGCTGCAGTGAGCTGGGATTGCGCCACTTTCCAGCGCCACCGCACTCCAAACCTTCTGAAACAACTGCTTCAAAAACAAAAAAACCCTTCCAACTGCTTTTTTTTTTTTTTTTTTTTTTTTTTTTTTTTTGAGACGGAGTCTCGCTCTGTGGCCGAGACTGGAGTGCAGTGGCCGGATCTCAGCTCGCTGCAAGCTCCGCCTCCCGGGTTTACGCCATTCTCCTGCCTCAGCCTCCCGAGTAGCTGGGACTACAGGCGCCCGCCACCTCGTCCGGCTAGTTTTTTTTGTATGTTTTAGTAGAGACGGGGTTTCACCATGTTAGCCAGGATGATCTCGATCTCCTGACCTCGTGATCCGCCCGTCTCGGCCTCCCAAAGTGCTGGGATTACAGGCTTGAGCCACTGCGCCCAGCCCCAACTGCTTTAAAAACAAAAACAAAAATCCCTTCCAACTGCTTCGAAAACAAACAAAAGAAAGAAAGAAAGAAAGAAAAAGCCACACTTAGCTACAAGCGTAAAGCTGTTAAAACCAAAATAAAACATATACATGCACAAAGACAATCTTAAAAGCAGCTAAAGGAAAGAGAGGGATTACTTTCAAAGGAGGCTCAAAAAGACAGCTAATTTCACTGCAGAAACAATGGAAGTCAAGAGACAAAGATATTTCCAGACAAATATTGAGATAATTTGCCAGTATCAGGTCTACACAGAAACAGATAACAAAATTATTCTTTAGGAGGAAGGAAAAAGGTGGAAGACCAGAGGTACAGGAAATAATGAAAAGAATAAAAAGTAAATATGCTTGTAAATCAAAATGAATGTTAACTTTTTTTTTCTTTTTTTTAGACAGAGTCTTTCTCTGTCATCCAAGCTGGAGTGCAGTGGCATGAACACTGCTCACTGCAGCCTTGACTTTCTGGGCTCAAGTAATCCTCTTGCTTCTGCTGTTTGTGTAGCTGGGACCACAGGCACACGCCCGCATGCCTGGTTAATTTTTTTATTTTTTGGAGAGACAAGGGGTCTCAGTTTGTTGTCCAGGCTGGGAATGGTATAAAACAATGAGAACTTTTAGTAGAGTATTAAATTTATATATAATTATATCTAAAAAATTAAATATTAGGAAGGGTTAAAGGAAGGTGAACTGAGCTAAGGTTCTTGCATCATCCAGGAAGTAATAATTTTGTACTTCACTTTAAAAAGTTGATGCATGACGTTAGCTCTTTAGATATTCGCTAAAAGAATAGTAAAAGAATACATTTAACATACTACATAGTGTATGGGGAGATATCCATAGCAAATATATATTCTTAGAGATGGGGTATTGCACTGTTGCCCAGGCTGGAGTTCATTGGTGCTGTCACAGCTCATGGCAACCTCCAACTCCTGGGCTCAAGCAATCCTCCCGCCGTCTCCTGGGCAGCTAGGACTGCAGCCATAAGCCACTATGCCTGGCCATTTTATTTTTTTATAAAGATAGGGTCTCCATGTGTTGTGCAGGCTGATCTCCAACTCATGACCACAAGCTATCCTCCCGCCTTGGACTCCTAAAACGCTAAGATTACAGGCATGGGCCAATGTGCCTGGCCAAAAAAATGTTTAAAGCAACTGAAAAGGGTCATAGAACAGACAGGACAAATGGAAAGTAAATTGTAAGGTGACAGATTTCAACTCAAAGATTGCTAGTAGTTACGTTAAATGTAATTTGAGATGATTGTCAGATCAGATTTTTGAAAACTGCTTACAAAAGACCTACCTGAAATGTAAGGATACACAAAGTTTTAAAGTAAAAGGATGTCAAGGCATACCAGTGCTAGCATTAGCTAAATGAAAGTTGGTGTGCTGTGTTAATATCAGACAACACAAAAAGCAAATTCATACAATTTCCAAGCACTGAGATTGAGCAGTTTGTTTTTCAATGAAAATTCAGGAAATAAATAACTAGAAAATCTCTTTATTTTTGGAAATGCTCTTTTAAATAACTTGTGAGTCAAAGAAGAAACCACAGTATAAATTATAAAATAGTTGAAACTGAATGATGAAAACACTATCAAAATTTGTGCAATTGCAGCTAAAGCCATGTATAGAGGAAAATCTTAGATCCCTAAATGCAGATATTACAAAAGAAGAAAGGCTGAAAGTCAATAAGCTAAGTAAGCATCCATCTCAAGAACGTTGAAACAGAACAACAAATTATACCCAAAGAAGGTAAAAACAAGGAATAGAGATCAGAGTGCAATTGAACCACTTTGAAACTGTCACTATCTTTTTTTCTTTTCTTTTTTTTTTTTGAGACAGAGTCTCACTCTGTCACCCAGGCTGAAGTGCAATGGCACGATCTCGGGTTACTGCAACCTCCGCCTCCCAGGTTCAAGCAATTCTCTGCCTCAGCCTCCCAAGTAGCTGGAATTACAGGTGTGTGCCACCACGCCAGCTTTTTTTTTTTTTTGTATTTTTAGTAGAGATGGGGTTTCACCATGTTGGCCAGCCTGGTCTCAAACTCCTGACCTTGTGATCCGCCCACCTTGGCCTCCCAAAGTGCTGGGGTTACAGGCGTGAGCCACCATGCCCAGCCTTCGATTTTTTTTTTTTTTTTTTTTTTTTTTTATTAAGAGACAGGGTCTTGCAATGTTGCCAGGCTGGTCTCAAACTCCTGGGCTCAGGTGATCCTCCTGCCTCAGCCACCCAAAGTGCTGGAATTATAGGTGAGAGCCCCTGTGTCTGGCCATTAAAGTTTAAAAATAGAAACAGAAGATATTGTGAACAACCTCATGCCAATAAAATTCTAAAGTTCAATGAAATAGGCTAATTCCTAGAAAAGTAGAAATTACCAAAACTGACATTAGTAAAAGATTAGAAAGCCCAAGTAGTACCGTAACCAAAAATGCTGCATCAGTAGTTAGGTCTAGATGGCTTTACAGACTAGTACTACCAAATTTACAAGAAATAAATAATCCCAATTTACATAAACTATTCCAGTGTATAAAATAACAAGGGCCAGTCTTAACTCATTCTATGATGTTAGCATACACGTTATACCAAAATCTGACATGAATAGCACAAGAAAGCAAAATTACCATGCAATTTCACTGAAGAATAAAGAGAAAAATCATAAACAAAATATTAGCCAACTGAATCTAGCAATGAGGTAAAAATAAAAGACTGATTTGAAATTAGAAAGTAAAGTAATGTAAACAACTACATTAATATATTAAAGGAAAAATATAGGAATATCTCAATAAATGCTGAAAAATCTCTTACACACTTTGACATATATTCATGAAAAGAAAGCTTAGCAAAATTGAAACAGAACTTTCCTTAATCTAATAGTAGGAATCTGCCCAAAAAACCTACAGCAAACATTGTACTTAATGATGAAATGTTGAATATATTCTTAAAGATCAGGAAAAAGATGAATGCCTGCTATTAACATTTCTATTCAACATTGTTCTGAAAGTCCTAGTCAGTATAACAAGGAAAAAGAGAAGGAAACAGGTTTTTAAAAAAGAAGAACAGGCTGGGCATGTTGGCTTACGCCTGTAATCCCAGCACTTTGGGAGGCCGAGGCGGGTGGATCACCTGAGGTCAGCAGTTCGAGACCAGCCTGGCCAACATGGTGAAACCCTGTCTCTACTAATAATACAAAACTTAGCTGGGCATTGTGGCACAGGCCTGTAGTCCCAGCTACTCGGGAGGCTGTGGCAGGAGAATCACTTGAACCCAGGAGGCAGAGGTTGCAGTGAGCTGAGATCACGCCATTGCACTCCAGCCTGGGCAAAAAGCATGGAACGCCATCTCCAAACAAACAAACAAACAAACAAAAAACAAACACAAAATGGAAGAACAAAGCAATTATTTTTAGATGGTATTATTATCAACCAAAACCCCCAAATAATAGAATAGTACGATTGATGGATAAATAATCAGTATTAAAAAATCAGTTACATTTCTGTATACCAGCAATAAGCAAAGCCAAAAAAAATTTTTTTTTTTGAGACAGGGTCTCGGTCAGCCAGGCAGGAGTGCAGTGGCATGATCATAGCTCACTATATCCTCAACCTCCCTGACTCAGCTGATCCTCCCACCTCAGTCACCCAAATAGCTGGGACTACAGGTGTGCACCACCATGCCTGGCTAATTTTTAAATTTTTTGTAGAGACGAGGTCTCACTGTGTTGCACAGGCTGGTCTCAAACTCCTGAGCTCAAGTAATCTTTCCTCCTTGGTCTCCCAAAATTCTGGGATAACAAGAATAAGCCCCTGTGTCCAGCATCAGCAAAAAGTTTAAAAGAACATTTATTCAAATATATTTTAAAAAAATCAAGTTCCCAGAAATAAGTTCAACAGAAGGTGGGCATGGGCTATATGGAGGAAACTATACAATTTTATTGAGAGAATTACAGAAGATTTAAATAAATGGAGATATATTAAGTTCATGGATTGGAAGGTTCCATATTGTCAAGATAACAGTTCCATTACAACTTTTTGGGCCAGGCGCGGTGGTTCATGCCTGTAATCCCAGCACTTTGGAAGGCCGAGGTGGGTGGATCACCTGAGGTAAGGAGTTCGAGACCAGCCTGGCTAACATGGTGAAACCCCATTTCTACTAAAAATACAAAAAATTAGCTGGGCATGGTGGCACACGCCTGTAATCCCAGCTACTTGGGAGGCTGAGGCAGGAGAATGGCTTGAACCCAGGAGGCAGAGGTTGCAGTGAGCTGAGATCGTGCCACTGCACTGCAGCTTGGGCAACAAGAGCAAAACTCCGTCTCAAAAAAAAAACAACACAACTTTTTGGTATTAATAGATTTAATATAATCTCAATTAACATCTGTACCTAGTGTGTGTGTGTGTGTGTGTGTGTGTGTGTGTGTGTGTGTGTATACATAAATTGATACGTTGATTCTAAGTGTATAAGGATGGTCAAAGGTCCAAGATTTGCTCAGATACTCTAAGAAAATCTTTAATGTGTGGGAAAATGTGCATACTACTGTATAAGGTAAATCAAACTTGTATCATATAAATTCTACCCAAGTAATCTGTAAAGTCAGTGCATTTCAATAAAATTTCAACAAAATATTTTAGCAGAACTTGACATGGTATATATAAAATTTACTTGAAGAGAAAGCCTAGTATTAGCCAAGAAAAAGTGTTTGTAAAGCAAATGAAGGAGTCTTGCTTTGCCACGTAACAAATATACCATAAACCTTGTAGAAATTAAGATAGTATGGTGTTGCACAGAATACCAATATAGAGTCCAAGAACAAAACTTGTATGTAGTAAAGATGGCATTACAAACCAATGTAAATAAGATCAGCCTTGATATTGGGACAAATTATATACCAGCAATAAACAAAGCAATATGTATCTTTTAAACAAATATGTATCTTTTAAAAGATACATATCATACCATGTACAAAAATATACTATAATTTGATTCAAACAAAACAATAACTAACAGTTTTATAGATCCCTTTTATACAATGTTCAAGATTAAGAATCGCCCAGAGGTTGGCTTTGTGTGGTGGCTCACACCTATAATCCCAGCACTTTGGAAGGCTGAGGCAGGAGGATCACTTGAGGTTTGAGACCACCCAGGGCAACATGGTGAAACCCTGTCTCCATTAAAAATACAAAACTTAGTCGGGTATGGTGGCGAGTGCCTGTAATCCCAGTTACTCAGGAAGCTGAGGTAGGAGAATCGCTTGACCCAGGGAGGCAGAGGTTGCAGTGAACTGAGATCGTGCCACTGCACTTCAGCCTGGGTGACAGAGCAAGACTTCGTCTCAGAAAAAAAGAATCTCCCAGAGTCTGGGACTGGTGGCTCACGCCTGTAATCCCAGAGTTTTGGGAGGCTGATGTGGGAGGATCACTTGAGGCCAGGAATTTGAGACCAGCCTGAGGAACGGTAGTGCGATCCCATTTCTACCAAAAAAAAAAAAAAAAAAAAAAGGCTCCCAGAATCGTTGATTCACTACTTATGCACAAAAGGGAAAAATTTCATTTCAGGGTTCTTCTGACTTACAAAAAGAAATAGCTATTTATATGTCTTCAAAAATTACAAATATTAATTTGAATATTTTTACTCCCAATGACTAGCATAAAAAATTTCAGATATTATTAAACTTTGAAGTTCAAATGTCTTAAAAAAGGGTTTATGCAGACAAGTCCATGATTACTAAATTTAGAAAAGATTTCAACTTTTTTTTTTTGAGACAGAGTCTTACTCTGTCACTTAGGCTGGAGCACAGTAGCATGATTTTGGCTCACTGCAACCTCCACCTCCTGGTTTCAAGTGATTCTTCTGCCTCAGCCTCCCAAGTAGCTGGGACTACAGGCGCCCACCACCACGCCCGACTAACTTTTTTTGAATTTTTACTAGCGACAGGGTTTCACTATGTTGGCCAGGCTGGTCTCGAACTCCTGACCTTATGATCCGCCCACCTCGGCCTCCCAAAGTGCTGGGATTACAGGCGTGAACCACTGCTCCCAGCCAAGATTTCAATTTAATAGTTGTTTTTTAATCTCCTACTTTACCTAAAAAGTTTGTTCCTAATAGAAAAGTTTTTGGCTATTTAAAATTCTATCTTATGTACGTTCATCTTAGTTGTATAAAATACTCAGGATTTCATTTGCTAGAAATGAAATGAATCTGAAAGAGCAGCACCCACAAAAAACTAATACTTAATCAAAATAAATAAAGTACAATAGACTTTCACAAATCAAAATGAGGTTTATACAAGTTTTATAAAAATACAACTTTGCGGCCGGGCGCGGTGGCTCAAGCCTGTAATCCCAGCACTTTGGGAGGCCGAGACGGGCAGATCACGAGGTCAGGAGATCGAGACCATTCTGGCTAACACGGTGAAACCCCGTCTCTACTAAAAAATACAAAAAACTAGCGGGGGGAGGTGGCGGGCACCTGTAGTCCCAGCTACTCCAGAGGCTGAGGCAGGAGAATGGCGTAAACCCGGGAGGCGGAGCTTGCAGTGAGCTGAGATCTGGCCAATGCACTCCAGCCCGGGCGACAGAGCGAGACTCTGTCTCAAAAAAAAAAAAAATAAAATAAAATAAAAAATACAACTTTGCAGTGGGGAAGGCCTGAAACAAGAGACAAACCTAAAAAACCATGAATGAAAAGACTGATAAGTTTGACTATGTTTAACTGGTCTGATAGGTTATATGCCAGCTATTTTCCAGTGCATTTTATTGATAGTGATGAAGAAATATATAATTTGGTTGTATATGATTTTTCCCCTAAGTTGTCTCATCAATGCACATCTTTTGGCAACCACCTTTTTTATTTAAAAATATGTTTTTGAGTTCTTTCATATTCATATAAAGCCACCCCTTTCTTTTTAACTTCTCTCCAGTATTTCAAAGTATTGTGTACCATGGCTTGTATAATCATTCCCTCTGTCATGTACATTGAAGATACTTGAAATTTCTCCATTTTACAATGAAGCATATCTTTATATGTCTCTTTGTATTTGTAAGTGATTAGTTCTCTAGATTAAATTACCAGAAAAAATTGCTGAGTCAAAACATATGCCCATTTTAAATTCTGATACTTTATAGAGGTGCTGTCCAAACATAAGCTGTACCAGATTACACTCCACCATAATGTATGAGAGTACCATTTCCTACTACTATTGCCAACCACAGACAGTATCAATCTTTTAAACATTTGCTAACATGGGCAAAAAAAAAAAAGTTATTTACCTATAGCTTGTGTCATTATAAATGAGTGAACATCAATAACCAGTGAATGCTAGAAAACTAAACAAGATAAATGTGTCATTTGCTTTCAGGTCAGTGCTGACAGTTGCTTGTGAACAAACTGAAGTTCTGCTTTTTGACCCTATATCTTCAAAGCACATAAAAACACTTTCTGAAGCTCATGAAGACTGTGTAAATAATATCAGGTTAGTATTATAGTGAAAAAGTGAACTTTATCACTGTGGCCCAAAATGTTCTGTTTTGGAAGTTAGTGAAGATGAAAGTGTGTGATGCCTTATCCAGCAGTGCTAGATGATCCACATTGTGAACTGTGAATCTAATCCCTTGTAAAACTAATCCTTTAATTACAAAACTTACTCTTAGTTATGTTGGTTTGGAATGTTTCTGAAATACATTTTTAACTTCTATATAATTTTACCTTTTCATATATTAGGGTCATCATTATGAACCTCAGCCATGTATTATGCTACTCCTGTAATACCTTTGTGCTAATCATCTGTGTAGAATGATGGCAGTCCCATTGCTTAGCACCTCTCACTTCCACCCCTCCACCATCCAAATACAGACTGTTAAGAGGAAAAAGTACATGCATAGACAACTTCTTTGTAGCATCACTGGAAGCTCCTTAATTTTTAATAATGTGGGAAGTGAATTATAATTGAGTAGTTTGGTGATTAGTATTCAATTATTAAAATGATGGTCATAGAGACTACATAGCAACACAGACAAATGCTTGGCATGACACAGTTTAAAATTGTTATACGAATTATACAAATAGGAGATGATACAGGAGAAAAAGATTAAAAGGAAATATTTTAAAATTCTAACAGTAGTTAGAATGGATGGATTATGAGTAATTTTCTATTTTTTCTATGTAAAGAGATATTACTTTTATAATTATTACTTTTAATTTTCTCAAAAAAGAAATATGGCAATTACTAGCCAAAGTAACATACTGGGTGTTGTGATGTAACTCCTATGCTCCAAACACATAGAACAATAAGTTAAATGGCACAAAAAATATAGCCAGATTCTGAACAACATAAACATCTTTGTGGGCCAGAAATGAAACACGGACACCAAGTTTTAAATAGGGCTGAAACCACAGATCAGCTGGCTTTCGGTCTAGCACTGAAATCTAGTAGTTTTGCTCCTGTCAGGTAAAAGGATTAAAAAGTGCTTAAGTGTTTCATGTGAGGCAGGAACCAGAGCCAGAATCACTACATGAAGCCCGGGTGTGGTTAAAATATACGTCTTATTTATGAGAGGCTGAAAAGAGAAAAAAGCTATTCACTACCAGAGACTATAGGTTTTAGCTGATAAAGACACAGCCTCATCAATAGCTATTGAATGAAGCCACTTGCCGAGTCAGTAACTGAATGTGTATGTATGATATTTCCAATATCATTATTAAACTGGAGCCGAAATGTCATTATAAGGCCTAGTTGTGGACTGGGGGCCCAGATGGCCAAGTGGGAGCAACTCTGAAACCATTAAATAGGAGGAGAGAGAAATTAAAAACCTTTTCTACTCAAAAGAAACCTATAACTCAAATTCTAAAATTTGTAAAGACATATAATGTTAACATCATAACAAAATCAACCACCAAAAACATTAATTTCTCTGGATGAAATTAATTTTATGGAGCAGTTCAACAAAGACTTTATTTTATTTTATTTTATTTTTATTTTTTTTGAGATGGAGTCTAGCTCTGTTGCCCAGGCTGGAGTGCGGTGGCCAGATCTCAGCTCACTGCAAGCTCCGCCTCCCGGGTTTACGCCATTCTCCTGCCTCAGCCTCCCGAGTAGCTGGGACTACAGACGCCCGCCACCTCGCCCGGCTAGTTTTTTGTATTTTTTTTTTTAGTAGAGACGGGGTTTCACCGTGTTAGCCAGGATGGTCTCGATCTCCTGACCTCGTGATCCGCCCGTCTCGGCCTCCCAAAGTGCTGGGATTACAGGCTTGAGCCACCGCGCCCGGCCAAGACTTTATGTTTAAAAATAAATTATGTTATGTATTTATTTTTGACTAGGTAATAGATGCATGTAGTACAAAATTCAAAGGTACAAAAAGGGTAAACAGTGAAAAGTAAGTCTATCTCCACCTCTTTCACCTAGCCACCCAGTTTCCCGCCCCAGAGGCAACCACTGTTACCCATTTCTTGCTGTCTTTTCTAGATAATTGTTGCATATACAAACATATATATATATATACACACACACTCACACATATGTACATTTTTATATAAATGGTAGCATTTACACGTTATTATTTACCTTGCCTTTTTCACTTAATAACATGTTTAGAGATCATTTGATATTAATACCCATGGGATTACCTTATTCTTATTAACAGCTGCATGGTATTCCAATGATTGGGAGAAACTTTTAAGCCTTTTTAGGATGCTCAGAGAAATAAATTAAGAGATACTTTCCAATTAAAGAAAGCTTAAAGACTGAAACAAACAAAAGAGATTGAACAAGAAAAAGTCAATGTAGTAAAGAACTAGCTAGAACTCTTAGAAATTAAAAATGTCAGGCTGCCCAGAAATAAACCCAAATATTTACAGCTAACTGATCTTCGACAAAGCAAACAAAAACATAAAGTGGGGAAAGGACACCCTTTTCAACAAATGGTGCTGGGATAACTGGCTAGCCACAAGTAGGAGAATGTAACTGGATTCTCATCTCTCACTTCATACAAAAATCAACTCAAGATGGATTAAGGACTTAAACCTAAGACCTGAAACTATAAAAATTCTAGAAGATAACATTGAAAAAACCCTTCTAGACATTGGCTTAGGCAAGGATTTCATGACCAAAACCCCAAAAGCAATTGCAATAAAAATAAAGATAAATAACTGGGACCTAATTAAACTAAAGAGCTTTTGCATGGCGAAAGGAACAGTTGTCAAAGTAAACAGACAATCCACAGAGTGGGAGAAAATCTTCACAATCTATACATCTGACAAAGGACTAATATCCAGAATCTACAACAAACTCAAATGAGTAAGAAAAAAAAACAATGAATCCCATCAAAAAGTGGGCTAAGGAAATGAACAGACATTTCTTAGAAGAAGAATTCTTCATATGGCCAACAAGCATAGGAAAACATGTTCAACATCACTAATGATCAGGGATATGCAAATCAAAACCACAACGCGATACCACCTTACTCCTGTGAGAATGGCCATAATCAAAGAATCAAAAAACAGTAGATGTTGGTGGGGATGCAGTGATCAGGGAACACTTCTACAATGCTGGTGGGAATGTAAACTAGTACAGCCACTATGGAAAACAGTGGGGAGATTCCTTAAAGAACTAAAAGTAAAACTACCATTTGATCCAGCAATTTCACTCCTGGGTATCTACCCAGAGGAAAAGAAGGCATTATTTGAAAAAGTTCCTTATACACACATGTTTATAACAGCACAAGTCACAATAGCAAAATCATAGAACCAACCCAAATGCCCGTTAATCAATGAGTGGATAAAGAAACTGTGGTATATATATACATGGTGGAATACTACTCAGCCATAAAAAGGAATGAGTTAACAGCATTTGCAATGAATGACCTGGATGAGACTGGAGACTATTATTTTAAGTGAAGTAACTCAGAAATGAAAAACCAAACATCACAGGTTTCCACTGATAAGTGGGACCTAAGCTATGAGGACATAAAAGCATAAGAATGATACAATAGACTTTGGGGACTTGAGGGGAAGAGTGGGGGGTTGGGCAAAATATAAAAGACAACAGATATGGTGCAGTGTATACTGCTTGGGTGATGGGTGCACCAGGGTCTCACAAATCCCCACTAAAGAACTTACTCATGTAACCAAATACCACCTGTATTCCAATAACTTATGGAAAAATAAAATTATAAAAAAAAAAAGTTAAGCTGGGCTTGGTGTCTTGCACCTGTAATCCCAGCAGCTTGAGAGACTGAGGCAGGAGGATCACTTAAGCCCAGGAGTTCAAGGCTGCAGTGAGCTATGATTGCACCACTGCTGTCAGGCTAGGTGAGACAGTGCAAGACTCTTATCTTTATAAAAAGAAAGAAAAATTATGTAGCTGGTATATAAAAAACTCAGTAGATGGGATGAACTTTACCTTTTACACCACTGATAAATTAATTAATGAGTTAGAATATAGCACTAAAAATTCACACAGAACACATAAAAAAGGTTAGAATATGAAAAAGTAGTTGAAAGACAGGATTAATTGAGAGATTACAATGTATATAGAGTTATAGAAAAATATTGGTAGAAAACTAATTTTTGAAGATAACAATGGCTGAGAATTTTTAGCACTGAAGGGCCTGAGACATCAAATCAAAAGCAAACTTTATAGTGTAAGCAGTTTAAATAAACATGAATCCACATCTAGACAGGTTGTGGTGAAACTCTAGAATACCAAAAATCAAGAGAAAATCTTAGAAGCCACCAAAGTTAGAAGCCAGATACCCACAGAAGTACAATAGTTACAGAAACAGGTTTTTCATTAGCAATAGTTGATATCAGGAGGAAATGGAGTAATATTAATATCTTCAGTATGAAGGCAAAATAATGTTCAGTACCATGTTATGTCCAGGGAAACTGTTAATCCAGACTAAAGAATTTTTATTAGGTAAAATGTTAATTGTTATTAACATAAAGAAAATAATTTACGAGTTTTTTTGGGGGGGGTACATGTAAAACAAAATAAAAACTAAAACTCTAGATTAGCACTATCCAATAAAAATGTAATGCTGGTCACATATGTAATTTTTAATTTTATGGTAGTCACATTAGAAAAGAAAAAAGAGGTGAAATTATTTTTAATAATTTATTTAACCCAGTATGTCCAAAATACTATCATTTCAACATGTAATCAATATAAAAATTGAGCTATTTTACTTTCATTTTTTTCATGCTAAGTCTTCAAAATCCAAAATCTAGTTTGTATTTTATACTTAGAGCACATCTTTCTTTTTTTTTTTTTGAGACAGAGTCTCGCTATGTTGCCCAGGCTAGAGTGCAGTGACATGATCTCAGCTCACTGCAACCTCTGTCTCCTGCACTGAAGCAATTCTCATGTCTCAGCCTCCCGGGTAGCTGGGATTACAGGCATGTGCCACCACACTCAGCTTATTTTTGTATTTTTAGTAGAGATGGGGTTTCACCACGTTGGCCAGGCTGGTCTCGAATTCCTGACCTCAAATGGTACACCTGCCTCAGCCTCCCTAGTAGCTGGGATTACAGGCATGTGCCACCACACTCAGCTAATTTTTGTATTTTTAGTAGAGATGGGGTTTTACCACGTTGACCAGGCTGGTGTTGAACTCATGACCTCAAATGATCCACCTGCCTCAGCCTCCCAAAGTGCTGGGATTATAGGCGTCAGGCACTGCACCCAGTCATTAGAGCACATCTTAATTCAGACTGCCTGCCTATCAAGGACTCAAAAGCAGATGCAGGTAATGGCTACATTACCAAATTGGACAGTGTGGTTCTAGACAGTAACAACAAATAGGTTGTATGCATAGGAGAGTTTTGTTAAGTGGAAAGGTATAATATGTTAAGGCCCTCTTCATGTTCGAGAGGAAGATAAAAATAGTAAGTAATTCAGACTCTTCTAGAAAACTGTATAATTAAATATATCTGATGAAAAAACTGAAAAGATTTAACTAAAATAATGGAAATACAAACCATTATCGCTCTCAAAGCTGCAGAAGGGCAAAAGAGAATACTGGAAACTTAATCACTTCAGTAAAAGACAGGAGAGTTTAAAAAAGTAAAAAAAAAATTAAGTAAAGAAAAAGGATGATAAATAGAATACAGAAAACAAGAAGTAGGAAAAGTTCCAAATATATGAGTAGTTCAAAGTCATATAAATAGATTATTGTCTTTATTAAGAGTCAACAATTTGAATAAAAAACAAAATGATTTATCTGTTGATCTATCAATAGATGTTTAGCAATACCAAAAATAAAACCACTGAGAAATGGGAAAAGAAAACTGAGAGAAATTGTCAATATCAGACAGATGAAAGACCAAGGCCTTTAATAAAGATAAAATGAAACAGTACACATTAATAAAAGGAAAAGTCTACCAAGAAGATAAAATAATTATGAACTTGAATGCATCTTAAATATAGCCTTAAAATACACAAAGCAAAAATAGAATTATAAAGAATTAGAAGTCTACAATTATAGTGAGATATTTTAATACAGTTCTGTCCAAAACTGATAAATCAAGCAGATAAAAATTAGGCAGTAGAAGATTTAAAAATATCCTGAACAAATGGCTGTTATTAAAAAGTCAAAAAAAAAAAAATACAGATGTTGGCGAGCTTACGGAGAAAAAGGAACACTTATACACTGTTGGTGAGAGTGTAAATTAGTTCAACCATCGTGGAAAATAGTGTGTTGGTTCCTCAAAGACCTAAAAACAACTACCATTCGACCCAGCAGTCCCATTACTGGGTATATATCCAAAGGAATAAAGACACATGCATGCATATGTTCATTGCAGCAGTATTCACAATAGCAAAGACATGGAATCAACCTAAATGCCCATCAATGGCAAACCGGATAAAGAAAATGTGGTACATATACACCATGGAATACTAAGCAACTGTAAAAAAGAATGAGATTATGTCCTTTGCAGGAACATGGGTAAAGCTGGAGGCCATTATCTTTAGCAAACTAATGCAGGAACAGAAAGCCAAATACTGCATGTTCTTACTTAGAAGTAGGAGCCAGATGATGAGAAAACATGGACACACAGAGGGGAACAACAGACACTGGGGCCTTCCAGAGAGTGGAGGGTGGGAGGAGGGAGAGGATCAGGTAAAATAACTAATGAGTACTATAGGCTTAATACCTGAGTGACAAAATAATCTGTACAGCAAACCTCTATGATACAAGTTTAGCTATATAACAAACCTACACATGTACCCCTGAACTTAAAAATTTTAAAAAGTGGCTGGACACAGTGGCTCATGCCTGTAATCCTAGCACTTTGGGAGGCAGAGGCAGGTGGATCACCTGAAGTCAGGAGTTTGAGATCAGCCTGGCCATCTCAAACTCCTTTCACTGTTGAAACCTCGTGTCTACAAAAATACAAAAAAAAAAAAAGCCGGACTTGGTGGTGAGTGCCTGTAGTCTCAGCTACCCGGAGGCTGAGGCAGGAAAATCGCTGGAACCCAGAAGGTGGCGGCTATAGTGAGCTGAGATCGTGTCACTGCACACCAGCCTGAGTGACAGAGCAAGACTCCGTCTTAAAAAAAATAAAAAGAAAAAGAAAAAAGTTTTAAAAAGTGGAATATTTCTTAAAAAAAAAAAAAGGCAATATGAACAGAGTTAATGCATAGCTGAACAAATGAGAAAAGGTATTTCAATGTTAAAAGCTGACAAGGGACTAATACCCAGAATATACAAAAGATTCCTGCAAATAAAAATCAGGAGGGCAACCCCAGTTGAAAAATGGGCAAAGGATATGGACGAACAATTGATAGAAAGGAAACCCCTACAGCTATTATGCATGTAAAGAGAAGCTTAAAGTTATTAGTAATCACACAAATGAGAATTAGAACAAAATGCCACTTTACACCTATTGGACTGCAAAAATTTAAAAGCTGGATAAGCCAAATGTTGGCATGGATGGGTTCTGTATCATGATGGCTGATGGGGTGTGGATGCTACCGCCTTTCTGGAAGGATCTGGGGCTACTAATGCTATGACCCAGCAGTTACGCTACTTAGTATACAGTCCAGAGACATTCTCACAGGATCCACAAGAGCCCACAGGTTTGAGGTTGTTTGGTGTGGTGTATGTATGTGGGAGAGCACTGGAGCCAGCTGAGTGTCCACCATCAATGAGAGAATGCACAGGTGAAATGTGGCACATGACGCCAGGTAATGGGAACCCAGATTAGATATGCCTGTGCCACATGTATGAGGTTTCAGAACCTAGTAGTTTTTTAGAGAGAAGAAATAGTAAGAAGCAAAATATGTAATACACTATCATGATCATTTATGCAAATAAAACATACACCCAAATACCACAATACCTTTTCTTTTTGTAGAGATAGGGTCTTGCTGTGTTGCCCAGGCTGGCCTGACACTGCTGACCTCAAGTGATCCTCCCACCTCAGCCTCCCTAAGTGCTGGAATTACAGGCATGAGCCACTGTGCCTGGCCCTCCTCTGAATATCTAACCACAATCCAGCACTCATGAATGTGTGGGACCCAAATTCACACTACTGTATGGTTCAAAATCTCCAGCCAACAATTTTCAATTGGATTCAGGTTGGAAGCGCTGTCATGTACCTATAAAAGCAAATGTAAGTCTGCCAGGTGCAGTAGCACACACCTGTAGTCCCAGATACTTGGGAGGCCAAGACTCAGCCCAGGAGTTCATGGCCAGCCTGAGCAAAATAGCAAAACCCCCTCTCAGAAAAAAAGAAAAAAAAAAAAAAAAAAAAAAAGGAAACCAAACAAATTCAAATCTTTTCTGGAGGCAAAAAGTCAGTATCATAAAGAAGTTGATTCTCCCCAAATTATTCTATAAATTCAGTGTAGTTTTAGTTAAAACACCAACAGAGTTTTTCATAAAATTTGATTTTAAAACTTATATAGAACAGCAAGAGCCAGGCATGGTGGTGCATGCCTACAGTATGTAGTCTTAAAACAGGAGTAGATTAAGTGATAGTGGAGTATCCCAGAAACAGACCTATGTATCTATAAAAATGTTGTATATGATAGCAGGGGCATTATGAATCAGTGGGGGGTGGAAATGGAAAAGAGGTTTGGCTATATATATGAAAAAATAGAATAAAATTAGATCTCTACTTCACACCATAAGTGAAAATAACTTCCAGTTATATTAAAGATCTAATTATAAAAGCAAACCTTTAAAGTTTTAGGAGAAAGTATAGATTATACTTGTGTTCTAAGTGTAAGAAAGGATGTTTTTTAGATACAAAAAGCATAAATCATTAAGGATTGATCAGTTCAACTGCATAAAAGTTTTAAACTTCATTGTAACCAAATGCATCATAACAATGTGAGAAGATAGGCTATAATTGGTGGGAGAAGGTACTTTCAATGTACATAACCAAAAAAGTATTAGTATATAAGATAATAATATTTATTATCTTTTAGCAAAAGCAGCAGAGAATTACGTAAGATAAACTACAATGAACAGGCCGGGCACGGTGGCTCACGCCTGTAATCCCAGCACTTTGGGAGGCCAAGGTGGGCGGTTCACCTGAGGTTGGGAGTTCGAGATCAGCCTGACCAACATGGAGAAACCCCGTCTCTACTAAAAATACAAAAATTAGCCAGGCATAGTGGTGAATGCCTGTAGTCCCAGCTACTCGGGAGGCTGAGGCAGGAGAATCGCTTGAACCCAGGAAGCGGAGGTTACAGTGAGCCGAGACAGCGCTGCATTGCACTCCACCCTGGGCAACAAGAGCAAAACTCTGTCTCAAAAAAAATAAAAAATAAAAAACTATAATGAACAATAACTACAGAAAGATGTTCAAGTTTATTTATTATGGATGTGCAAATAAAAATAACAATAAATACCAAGAATTGGCAGAAAAATACTTGTTATTTCTCTTGGCAGCAAAATGTTGAGAAATAGGCACTCTTAGATATTACTGATGAAGTATAAATTTGTAACATTATTTTGAAGGGCAGTTTAGCCATATATGATAGAGTTGAAGATTAATGTTTTTTTAAATAATTAATGCAGGCTGGGCATGGTGGCTCATACCTGTAATCCAAGCATTTTGGGAGGCTGAGGTGGGAGAATCACTGGAGGGCAGGAGTTCAAGGCCAGCCTGGGGAACATAGTGAGACTCCGTCTCTACAAAAAATTTAAAAATTAGCCAGATGTGGTTGCATGTGCCTGTAGTCCCAACTACTTGGAAAGCTTAGGAGGATTGCTTGAGCCCAGGAGTTCGAGGCTTTAGGGAGCCATGATTGCACCACTGCATTCCAATCTGGGTGACAGAGCAAGACCCTGTCTCTTAAAAAAAGAATAAATAAGAAGAAGAAAGAAATTAATGCAAATGTGGACATGGAGGTGTATAAAGAAGATTCATTATAGCATTGTTTGTAATAGAGAGAAGTTGGAAACAACTTGAATATCTATCAAGAGGAAATTAATAGATAGATTCTGGTGTATTTATACAATGAAATACTATACATCAGTTAAGATAAATGAACTAAAAGCATCAGCATCTGCTACACATCTCAGAAATTTAAAGTTGAAGTAGAAAAGAAAAAAATGTAGAATGAGCTTTATAGTGTGATACCATTTACATAAAATTTGAAAACATTACAAACATAAGCTTGGTGAGGGCATGTATTTGTTCTGTGCTCTATTCCAGCATCTAGAATTGTACCTAGCATATGGTGGGTGCTTATTCAACATTTACAGAGAAAAAACTGAATGCAAAACAATACTATAAAGTGTTTATGGTTATATACATATGAATTCATGGTATTAAAAATTTATATCAGAATAACAACAAATTTTGGATAGTGGTTCCCCCTGGGGAGGAAGAGAAGGGAAGGGATTGGGGAGGGATATACAAGGCACTTCAACTGTGTTTGTAATGTTCAAAAATATGTGAAAGATAAAATGTTAAAATTGATAAAGCTGAGTGGTATCCCAGATGTTTGTTACATTTTTCATAGTTTTCTCTATGTTGCTAATATTTTATAATTTAAAAATTTCTTATCTCAGAAAGATAAGACTTGTGCAAAGTTGTTTGCCTTTACTCAAAACGACCTTTGACTAATCTGCTATTAGAATGTATTCTTTATCAATGTTAGCCTTCATTTGCTGCTGCCAGTGTGCCTGCCATAGCAACTCATACCTACAAATTTGAATCTGCTTCTTCTGATCTGTTGATTAGAGAAATCAATTTTGAAGCTCGTTTACAAGTATACATAACTTAAGAGTTTTGGCTGGGTGCAGTGGCTCACGCCTGTAATCCCAGCATTTTGGGAGGCCGAGGTGGGCAGATTGCCTGAGGTCAGGAGTTCCAGACCAGCCTGGCTAACATGGTGAAACCCAGTCTCTACTAAAAATACAAAAATTAGCTGGGCGTGGTGGCACATGCCTGTAGTCCCAGTTACTCAGGAGGCAGGAGACTCGCTTGAACCCAGGAGGCAGAGGTTGCAGTGAACCAAGATCGCGACACTGCACTCCAGCCTGGGCAATAGAGCAAGACTCTGTCTCAGGAAAAAAAAAAAAAAAAAAAAAGAGTTTTGAGTGAGAATCTGAAGAGTCTTCGGTGCATGAGCTTAAATGTGCATTATTTATTAATAATACTAACTTCCATTGTTTGAATGCTTTCTATGTGTCAAACCGTCTGTGAAGCACTTTTTATACATTACTTAATCCTTACAGTATCCCTCTGTGAGACAGATATTGTAGTTATTTAAGGAATAAAGAAACTATAACTCAAATAAAGAGATTTGCCCAAGTTCTTAGATATAGTAAGTGGTAGAGCTGGAATTCATACTCAGTTCCATTAGATCACCTCACTGTATTGTTCAGAGATACGGGCATGCATTTTCTGGTTTGGTTCTAGATAGTCATTTTGTACGTACTTGGTAATATCTTCTAGTTCATTTCTTAGTTTTGTGGTTTGCTTATTATCTTGTAAAATAAAAAAATAAAAACATTGATAGTTATGGAGAATATTTTCTGTTCATATTTTGGGAAAGTAGTGGGAAAAGTCTATAATTTAAATACTTAAGCCATTATACAGGCTTACTTCTCATTCCTGAGGGATCTGTATATGGATTCAGAGCTCATTTAATAATCATTAACCGGGTCTGGTGGCGGGCACCTGTAATCCCAGCTACTCGGGAGGCTGAGGCAGATAATTGCTTGAACCCGGGAGGTGGAGGTTGCAGTGACCCAACCAAGATCATGCCACTACACTCCAGCCTGGGCGACAGAGTGAGACTCCATCTCAAAAAAAAAAAAAAAAAAAAAAAAAATATATATATATGTCCCCCCAATTATGAAGTTGCAGGGAGAAGCCCTGAAGTCATCATAAGAATATTTATTTAGTGATATTACATTTAAAAAATTAGTACCCATTTAGCCAGGCATGGTGGCGGGTGCCTGTAATCCCAGCTACTCAGGAGGCTGAGGCAGGAGAATCGCTTGAACCAGGGAGGTGGAGATTGCAGTGAGCCGAGATCGCGCCATTGCACTCCAGCCTGGGCAACAAGAGCAAAACTCCATCTGAAAAAAAAAATAATAATTAGTACCCATTTAGGTAGCTCACGTCTGTAATTCCAGCACTTTGAGGCCAAGGTGGGCAGATCACCTGAAGTCAGGAGTTCGAGACCATGCTGGCCAACATGTTGAAAGCCCATCTCTACTAAAAATACAAAAATTAGCAGGGCATGGTGGTGGACGCCTGTAATCCCAGCTACTCAGGAGGCTGAGGCAGGAGAATCGCTTGAACCCAGGAGGTGGAGGCTGCAGTGAGCTGAGATCATGCCATTGCACGCCAGCCTGGGCAACAAGAGCGAGACTCCGTCTCAAAAAAAAAATTAATACCCATTTAAATATATCCCAGGATCTATTTCTCCCTCCCACTGTCTTTGTTGGTTTGCTGCTTATTGTTAAATGTCAAACTATATAATGCAAATGTAGGGCTGCGTCAGTGGGAACATGAAATTTCTTATCTTACGAAGGATGTAGAATTTTGCAAAACCCTGAAAATTATGTTAGAGAACTAGTCAAGTAATATAAAATCACTGGCAGATAATGATATCATAGAGTTAGAGTAGTGATCAATTTGATAAAAGAAAATGACATCAATTATGACACGATAGAGACCTCAAAGCATTATGTGAATATCTCACAGGACTAAGGAAAAAGGCCCTTGGGAAAATTGATGAGGCCCTTAAATGTTTATATAGAAATGACTCTCTGTTTTGGGTTTTGTTTTGTTTTGAGACAGGGTCTTGCTCTGTTACCCAGGCTAGGCTGGTGTGCAGTGGCACGATCATGGCTCAGTGCAACTTCTGCCTCCTGGGCTCAAGCAGTTCTCCTGCCTCAGCCTCTCAATAGCTGGGACTACAGGCTTGGCTAATCTTTTGTAGAGACAGGGTTTCTCTATGCTGCCGGGGCTGGTCTTGAACTCCTGACCTCAAGCAATCCACCTGGCTCAGCCTCCCGAAGTGTTGGGACTACAGGCGTGAGCTGCAGTGACCCTCTTTTTGATGATACTACAAATTCAAATATGAAGTAAGGATGTCATATTCTGCTATCATAATTTCATTGGGAAGATTATGTAAAAAATGCCAAACATTTAATTTATTCTTGTTCTGAGAATTTGCATATGCAGATGCTCTTCAACTTCTGATGGGATTATCTCCCAGCTGGAAGTCAAAATGCATTTAATACCCAGATAAACATCATAAAGTCAAAAAATTGTTAGTTGAACAATTATAAGTTGGGGATCATCTGTAGTTAAATAAACAGGGAAATGTTTATTTTCATGAGTTTTTGTTTAATATTTTTTTAAGATATAGACTCAACAACACTTTCATTTATACAATGAAATGTTGGTACCTGTTTTAATAGAATTCACTTTCAGTTTCTTTTATTCTTTACCATATCCTCTAACAATGAAGACCTTGAATTTGTCCAGATATCATCTTACCCATAGTTGTTACAGTCATGTATGTTGGGGTTTGATGGGGACATTTGGAGTTCTGTGATTCAGAGACATAGATTTCAGTGTGTTTGAAGGGTTGTCTTCTATTTATTGGGGTCTGTGGAGTTATAAATATTTTACAATTATTAACTTAGTAAGCTAGGCCAAGTTTTATTTTGAGAGGACGAGGCCCACATATCCAAGGATTTGTCTAATGCTACATTCTTTGCATCTGTTGATTTTGGGATAAAAATTGTTCTGGATGCTTTAATTTATCTCCTAGTGTACATTCTTAATATTCTACATTTTTTTTTCTCTTTATCAGTGATTTTCCAATACCAAAGTTTTTTTTGTTTGCTTTGCTGCCCAGGCTGGAGTGCAGTGGCACGATCTTGGCTCACTGCAGCCTCCGCCCCGCCAGCTCAAGCGATTCTCCTGCGTCAGCCTCCCAAGTAGCTGATATTACAGGCATGCATCATCACACCTGGCTAGTTTTTGTATTTTTAGTAGAGACGGGTTACATCATGTTGCCCAGTCTAGTCTCAAACTCGAGCTCAGGAGATCCACTCTTCTTGGCCTCCCAAAGTGCTGGAATTACAGGCGTGAGCCACTGTGCCCAGCCATCGTTTTTTAAAATTTATATTTTACTAAACAGCAACTTCCAATATCAAAGTTTTTAACAAGTAATATTTTGAGGTGAAAATGAGCCAATTAAAGTCAAAGTATTAAATTTCTCATTAAACTTATTCATTTCAAAATTATTCGCTTTTATTCCAACTTTATATTTTTCTATACTTTTGGTATTAAAATATCCTTTCATGCAACAATTATCATTTTTTAAATGACCTTATTAACAAAAATTAAAATGCTAGTCCCCCTTTTTATTTTTTATGAAAGTCCAACAGTCTGGAAATCTAGCCAGTTCAGAGACCTTTCTGAAACTCTCATTCTAATAATCTCTCTTCCTTAAGACTCTCAGACCACTGTGGCCTGCAGCAACATAACCCCACTGGGGTTTTAAATCCATCCGTGCATTAAGTATTTTCTGTAGACTGAATAAAATATCTTTGTTATTTTTAAAAAACTTTTCAAAAGTATGAGTATGCTCAATTTATTTTAAAACTTTAACTTTCCAGTAGTCTTTTAGAAAATATTTTTTGCATGTATTTTTCTCAATCATGTAATTTTTTTTTTTTTTTTTGGAGACAGCGTTTCACTCATGTCGCCCAGGATGGAGTGCAGTGGTGCTATCTCGACTCACTGCAACCTCTGCCTCCCTAGCTCAAGCGATTCTCTTGCCTCAGCCTCCTGAGCAGATGGGACTATAGGCGCGTGCCACCACACCTGGCTAATTTTTGTATTTTTCGTAGAGATGAGTTCTCACTATGTTGCCCAGGCTGGTCTCAAAACTCTTGAATTCAAGTGATCAGCTGGCCTCCGCCTCCCAAAGTGCTGGGATTATGGGTGTGAGCCACTGTGTCCAGTCTCAGTCAGGTAATTTCTGTCAAGTATGGAAGTCATTTAACTAGTTTTACTTTAGAAAGCATCATCAGGGCTCGGCGCAGTGGTTCACACCTGTAATCCTAGCACTTTGGGAGGTCGAAGGGGCAGATCAGTTGAGGTCAGGAGTTCAAAACCAGCTTGGCCAACATGTTGAAACCCTGTCTCTACTAAAAATGTAAAGAAAATTAGCAGGAACCAGGCGTGGTGGCTCATTCCTGTAATCCCAGCACTTTGGGAGGCTGAGGCAGGGAGATAGATCATTTGATGCCCGAAGTTTGAGACTAGCCTGGCCAAAATGGTGAAACCCCGTCTCTACTGAAAATACAAAAATTAGCCGGGCGTGATGGCGGGCGCCTGTAATCTCAGCTACTTGGGAGGCTGAAGCAGGAGAATGGCATGAACCCGGAAGGTGGAGGTTGCAGCGAGCCGAGATCGCGCCACTGCACTCCAGCCTGGGAGACAAGAGTGAGACTCCGCCCCCGCAAAAAAAGATTACCTGGGCGTGGTGGCGGGCGCCAGTAATCTCGGCTACTCAGGAGGCTCAAGCAGGAGAATCGCTTGAACCCGGGAGGCGGAGATTGCAGTGAGCTGAGATCACGCCATTGCACTTCAGCCTGGGCAACAGCAGCTAAACTCAGTCTCAAAACAACAACAACAACAACACATTATCAGTAAGGGTAAACCTATAAGGGAAAAATGGACTTGACAATATAAGAATTAAAATTTTGATTAGCTGGGCATGGTGGCGTGTGCCCATAGTCCCAGCTACTCAGGAGACTGAGACAAGGAGGGTTGCTTGAGTCTGGGAGGTCAAGGCTGTGGTGAGCCATAATCATCACTGCACTCCAGCCTGGGCAACAGCAAGACCTTGTCTCAAGAAAAAAAAAAAATTAAAATTTTGATATGGTGAGAAAACGTAAACCATATAAAAGAAATATGTGGCCGGGCGCGGTGGCTCAAGCCTGTAATCCCAGCACTTTGGGAGGCCGAGACGGGCGGATCACGAGGTCAGGAGATCGAGACCATCCTGGCTAACAAGGTGAAACCCCGTCTCTACTAAAAACTACAAAAAACTAGCCGGGCGAGGTGGCGGCGCCTGTAGTCCCAGCTACCCGGGAGGCTGAGGCAGGAGAATGGCGTGAACCCGGGAGGCGGAGCTTGCAGTGAGCTGAGATCTGGCCACAGCACTCCAGCCCGGGTGACAGAGCGAGACTCCGTCTCAAAAAAAAAAAAAAAAAAATGTGGAAAATATATACAATGCACAATATTTGAAAAACTGATATATTATCTTTAAAGTTTTTTTTTACAACACAGTAATTAAAATAATACTGCAGTTGTAAAATCAGCAAGGAACATGAACAGCAAAGAAATATATCTTTCTAATAAATGTGAAAAAGTTTCAACTTTACTAAAAATAAAAGTTTCAACTTAAAACAAGATGATATTTTTTCCTAGCACTTAGGAGAAAGTTTTTTTAAAGACCTATGTGGCAAGGATTTGGGAAAGTGGACACTCTCCTAACTGCTGATGGAACTCATATTGGTATGTTTTTCTGGAGGACAATTTGGCTATATTTAAAAAAACTTACATTACAAACAAATCCCATTTTACTTAGCAATATGTTTTTCTGGGAATATACTTAGAGACATAAATAGGGATGTGATTAATATTTGGCTGTAAGTATGCTCATCTTAGTGTTTTTTAGTAGTAAAAAATTGTAAGCAATCCAAATACCCAAAAATTGCATATTCATTTTAAAAAGAAGCCGGGCACGGTAGCTCACGCCTGTAATCCCAGCACTTTGGGAGGCTGAGGCAGGTGGATCACCTGAGGTCAGGAATTCGTGACCAGCCTGGCCAACCTGACGAAACCCGTCTCTACTAAAAATACAAAAATTAGCCGGGCGTCGTGGTGGGTGCCTGTAATCCCAGCTACTCTGGAAGCTGAGGCATGAGAATCACTTGAATCCAGGAGGTAGAGGTTGCAGTGAGCACCTGGGGGATAGAGCATGACTCTGTCTCTAAAAAAAAAAATTTTTAAAGAAAAAAGATTTCAGTTTCTTCATACAGTGAACAGTATTCAGCCATTAAAAACGATTTTGCCAATAAATCTTTAATAACATGGCAATATGTTTTTGAGATAATATTAGGTTTAAAACATAGAAATTAAGCTAAACATCAATAAACTGGTTATTTTTGGTGATGGATTTTTTTTTCATTAAAAATATTTTCAATAGAAATGTTTTTTGTTATTGTTATTTTTAAAATAAGAGATGGGGTTTCGTCATGTTACCCAGGCTCGTCTCAAACTCCTGAGCTCAAGGGATCCATCCATCTTGGCCTTCCGAAGTTTTGGGATTATAGGCATGAGCAACCACGCCTGGCCAAGAAATGTATTTTTATAATTAAAAAATAGTTACTGGGAATCACCATAGAATAAATCCATAATGTACTCCCTAGTCATCTCTACTTTCCTATACACAGCATTCCTAACACTGCTTCTCAGAGGGCACCATCCGCTTACATGCCTGTGTACCTTTGCTTACCCCCGGCCACTTAGGGAGTTCCTGCTCATCTTTTATTCAGTTCAAATGATAACATCATGAAATCTTTCCCAACCACCCTCTTTGCTTATTCCACACAATTATTTTGTGTAATTATGTAGTTACATTGTCTTTTCTGCTAGGCAGTGAACTCCTCTTTCATTTATTTTATAAGTATTTGTTGAGTGCGTATGTGTCTGGCACCATGTGTATTGTATACTGCAGATCTAACCATGACCCGAGGCAGACAGGTTCCTTCTGCCTTCAAGGAGTTTATAGTAAAGTTGTTCCTTACAATATAATTTTTTTTTTTTTTTTTTGAGACGGAGTCTCGCCCTGTTGCCCAGGCAGGAGTGCAGTGGTGCCATCTGGGCTCACTGCAAGCTCTGCCTCCTGGGTTCACGCCATTCTCCTGCCTCAGCCTCCCAGTGGTTGGGATTACAGGCGCTCGCCACCATGCCCGGCTAATTTTTTGTATTTTTAGTAGAGACGGGGTTTCACCAACAGTATAATATTAAGTATTATGATAGAAGCTCCCAGAATGCTTTGGGAGCTCAGAGAATTGGTAGGTCTACCAGACTGGTTAAATAGGAAAGGCTTCCTCCTGGAGGGGATAACAGCTGAGTATAGTTATATGCCACATAACAACATTTAAGTGAGTGACATCATATACAACAGTGGTTCCAGAAGATTATAATGGAGCTGAAAAGTTCCTATTGCCTAATACTTACTGTGTTATACTTTTTATTGTTATTTTAGAATGTACTCCTACTTTAAAAAAAAAAAAGTAAACTGTAAAACAGCCTTAGGGAGGTTCTTCAGGAGGTATTCCAGAAGAAGCCATTGTTATCAGGAGATGACAGCTCTGTTCCTGTTATTGCCCAGTGGGGCAAGATGTGGAGGTGAAAGACAGTGATACTGATGATTTTTACCCTGTGTAGGGCTAGGCTAATGTGTGTCTTTGTTTTTAACAAAAAAGTTTAAAAAGTAAACATTTTAATAGAAAAAAGTTTATAAAATAAGGATATAAAGAACATAGTTTTGTACAGTTGTACAATGTGTTTGTGTTTAAGCTGTTATTACAAAAGAGTCAAAAGTTTAAAAAATGAAAAATTCATTAAGTAAAAAAAGTTATAGTAATCTAAGGTTATTACTGAAGAAAAAGTTTTTAATAAAGTTAGTGTAGCATAAGTGTACAGTGTTTATAATGTCTACAGTAATGGACAGCAATGCCCTAGGCCTTCACAGTGACTCACCCCTCACTCACTGACCCACCCAGAGCAACTCCACTCCTGCAAGCTCCATTCATGGTAAGTGCCCTATACAGGTGTAACATTTTAAATCTTTTATACAGTACTTTCACTGTATTTTTTTCTATCTTTCAGTATACAAATACTCACAATTGTGTTACAGTTGCCTACAGTATTTAGTACGGTAACATGCTGTGCACATTTGTAGCCTATGAGTGATAGGCTACATACCATATATACCATATAACCTCAGTGTGTACCATCTAGGTTTGAGTAAGTTCATTCTATGATGTTCACACAACAACAAAATCACCTAAGGACACATTTCTCAGAATGTATTCCATCATTAAGCGACACATGATGGTATTAAAAAGAAAGCAAGAATTAGCCAGATCCAGGGGCAGGAGGAAGGTTGTTTCAGGTAGCAGAAACAACCTATGTAAACGCCTGGTATTTGAAAACCATGATCAATTTTAGGAGAGTCGTTATGGTATTTGTGGATATTGAGGTTGATTTCTGACAATTATATGTAAATTTATCTTGGAAGAAGCACCAGAATTCATTTCTTCGGTAAGAGATTAGGATAACAGCATGTATTACAGAAAGCATCCTAATGTTAAACAAAAATTCAAGTGTGAATAGTAGTTTATTTTTTAAGCATTTGTATTAAATATATTCTCACTAAGGATTGAGAAGTTAGTGTAAAATAATAAAAAGTGTGAATTATATAGTATTTTAAGTCTTATTTTGTAATCTTGACTGGTCCTAATAAAATGTTGCTAAAAGATTATTTGGGAAATACCTTTGAGTTAAAAGATTTTTAAAAATGGCAATTTTTACATCAATTTTTGTGTGTAAATGTGTTCTAAATAGAAAAAGATGTTCAAGGCAGAGCAAATATTTCTCATGATTTTGATTACCTGTAATGTGTCCCTCTCGGCAATCAAGTCTTCAAAACTTCCTCTATCTCCTATTAAATTCTCTCTCATCATTTTTGTTTCCTATAGAGATTCTGAAGTTCTTTTTTTCCCTTCTGTCACTGTTTTCCAAACACTTACCCCTATTTCCAATTTCAAATAAAAATCAGTAATTTAAAGCAAATGGATCCAATTGCAATGTGACTGTCATTAAATCATAGTATCCTGGCTCTGTAATTATGCAAAGTATACTTTTTATAGTATATCAGAGTCATTGGGTTTATATAGTGAGTGTGTAGTCCTTTTTTTCTTTCTTTCTTGACTAGGTAATATAGTGACTGTTTCTCAAATCAATTTTCCTTTAAAAAGAGATTAAATGAACCAGGGTTTTGTTTTTCTGCTTTTATAGATTTCTTGATAACCGGCTGTTTGCTACCTGCTCTGATGACACTACAATAGCACTATGGGATCTGAGAAAATTGAACACCAAAGTATGCACTTTACATGGTCACACTAGCTGGGTGAAGAACATCGAATATGATACTAATACAAGACTCTTAGTAACATCAGGATTTGATGGAAATGTCATTATTTGGGACACTAACAGGTTTGTGAATAGGAGACCATGTTAGGATTATGAACAAAAACATTTTTTTAAAGATGGTGGACAAATTCAGTGTTCTGTCCTAGCCTCAAGAAAGAAACTGGCTTTAGGAAAAACAACCAAAAACTGATGATATCGTTAATTGTACTTACTCATATACTGCAACTGAAAATTTTAGGAGAAAATGATACAGGAAGGAGACCAAGTAGTATAGTTAATGATGAAAACTGGCATATAAAAAGAGTTTCCTGAATTTAAGGAAAAATATTTTTGTTATTTCTCCTGCAAAACTAAACTGTTTCTCACTTTTTCTTCCTTCAATTCTACATATATTTATTTTGTAATTTTTGTTCTTTGTTTTCATGCATTAAAAGAGTAGTTCTCATTTGGAATGGTACTGATCTCAAAGGGAATGTTTAGAAATAAAGCATGGGGCAGTTTTGGTTGTCACTATGGGGGAAGAGAGCTGTCTACTAGCATTTAGTCGGCAAGGACCAGAGTTTCTAAACATCCTGCAGTACACAGGTCAGTGTGCAGAGTGGACTAGTTGTCCCACCTAAAATGCCAGTTATGCCTCTGTTGTGAAACATTCCAACAAAATGTCTCCTTTTAAAGAAACTGATACTTAAAGAGTTGAAGTTTGAAAAATAATTGAAACATGCCTGCTTTGCTAGCCATGGTGAAATGATAATACAGTAAACACACCATGATCATTTCTGTGTGTATTTGTTTTTGTTGTTGTTTTGAGACAGGGTCTTGCATTGTCACCCAGGCTGTAGTGCAGTGGTGCAGTCACAGCTCACTGCAGCCTGGATCTCCTAGGCTTAAGTGATCCTCCTGCCTCAGACTCCTGAGTAGCTAGGACTATAGGCATGTGCCACCATGCCCACCGAATTTTTTAATTTTTGTAGAGACGGGGTCTCTCTATGCTGCCCAGGCTGGTCTTGAACTCCTGGGCTCAAGTGATCCTCCTGCCTCAGCTCCCAAAGTACAAGGATTATAGGCATGAGCCACTGTGTGTGGCCATCATTTTTGGAATATTCTTTTTAGAGGTCATATGTAAAAAGAGAGGGGCTATTTTTAGAGATTTGTAGCTACCCATACTCTTTTGAGTGGAAGACAAAACTATTGGTTATCTTTAGACAAAGACAAGCATACCTACTAAATGAATTTGTTTACTAAAATTTAGAAATAAAATTTGAATAGAAACATAAATGATAATTTCCAAATTAGTAGAGAGTAAAAAACTAATAAAACATGATGAATCCCATAGAAGCAGAGAAGGGAAGGAAAAAAGAGAATTATTTAAAAGAAAAGATAAGTTAAGAAGCACAAAACCAGTCATATACTGCAACTAAAAATGTTGGAGAAAATTATACAGGAAGGAGACCAAGTTGTATAGTTCATGATGAAAACTGGCTTATAAAATAAATTTCCTTAATTTCAGGAAAAATTTTTTTTGTTATTTCACAAAGCATAAAACTGGTAGGCAGATAACCTAAGCTTCAATCCAAATATTAATAATTGTGACAAACATATATGGACTAAACTGTCCAGTTAAAAATAGACAGTGTTAGATTAGATTAAAAATAAAACAGAGCTGTATTTTCTTTGTAAGGGACACAGTTAAAACATACCCAGAAAAGTTGAAAGTAAAAGGATGAGAAAAAACAAACAGAATTATACATCAAAGACAAAACAGTTGTAGCTACATTAATAGCAGACAAAATAAAGTTTAAGGCAAAAAGCATTATTGATAAAAAGGTACTATAACAAAAGATTAATTTCACTAAAATATAAAAGCTTGTATGCACCTAAAAACATAGCATAAAAATATAAAAAGCAAAAGTGGAGAGAATTACAAGAAAGAAGTGAGAAATCTCCATCTCAGTGGAAAATATTAACAGCATTCTCTCATTTACTAATAGATAAGATAGACAAAAATGGGCCGGATGTGGTGGCTCACGCCTGTAATCCCAGCACTTTGGGAGGCTGAGGTGGGTGGATCACCTGAGGTCAGGAAACCAGCCTGGCTAACATGGTGAAACTCTGTCTCTACGAAGAATACAAAAATTAGGCCAGGTGTGGTGGCTCACACCTGTAATCCCAGCACTTTGGAAGGCTGAGGTGGGTGGATCACCTGAGGTCAGGAGTTCAAGACCAGCCTGGCCAGCATGGCAAAACCCCATCTCTACTAAAAATACAAAAATTAGCCAGGCGTGGTGGCTGGCGCCTGTGATCCCAGCTACTTGGGAGGCTGAGGCAGGAGAATCACTTGAACCCAAGAGGTGGAGGTTGCAGTGAGCCGAGATTGTGCCACTGTACTCCAGCCTGGGCCACAGAGTGAGACTCCGTCTCAAAACAACAACAACAACAAAAACACAAAAATTAGCAGGGCCTAGTGGCACACACCTGTAATCCCAGCTACTTGGGAGACTGAGGCAGGAGAATCGCTTGAACGTGGGAGGCGGAGGTTGCAGTGAGCCAGCCTGGGTGACAGAGTGAGATTCTGTCTAAACAACAACAACAACAACAAACAAAGAAAAATGGATAAGGCCATGGAAGATTTAAATATTATTAATAAGCTTGATATATTACACATATTTAGAATTCCGCTCCCAACAACTAGTAAAAATATCCTCTGAAGCAAACTTAGAATAGGTACAAAAATTGAGCATGTACTGAACTACAAAGTAGGTTTCAGCTGGTACCAAAAAACTATTATCACACAAACCATTTTCCCTGTTCTTAGTATCATTTAGTTATTAATTAAAAATTCTCATGTTTAGAGACTTATAAACTCGCTTTTAAATAATTTATGAATCAAAGAAGAAATCATACTGAAGATAGGTTGAAAACTAATGAACTAAGCATCTTACTCAAAAAACTGGAAAAAAGTAAAAGGATAAATCCAATGAAAGTAGATGTATGGAAATGATAAGTGTAAAAGCACAAAACTGATGATGTTAAAAATGAAAATATAATAGAGGATTTTTAAAAGCCTGCTCTTTTAAAAAAGCTAATTGAATAGGCAATTCTCTGGCAAGATTCATCAAGAGAAAAAAGACAAAAATAACTAATATCAGCAACAAAAAAGGAGACAACAATATAGAATAAGATGATAGATGAGCTTTATTCCCTATATACTTGAAAACTTTGATGAAATAGGCAGTTTACTAAAAAATACACCTTAGCAAAACTGGCAAAGGAAGAAATAGAAAACCTGAAATACAACTATTACTAGGACTAATATTTAGCCAATATGTACTGGTTCAGCTGAAGCATTGTTAAAAGATTGAACTTCTTCCATACTAATTTGTAAATAGGCAGTGCCCTGAGTTACCCTCTGACACCCTCTGACACCCTCTGACTACCCAGGCCCCTCTTCTAGAGATACCTCCCTCAAAACCTTCCCATGATTCAGTAGCAAAAGCCCCCGTTACACGATATGGCGATTCCAGGACCCTGTTCCAGCACAGCCATCTGCATCTATTCTGACTGGCAAGTGTTCGTGCAGTGCTTGTTATTTAAATATTCTGAATATCACCTCTGCCACAGCCATTAAAGAAAGGGAAAAAATGAATTAAAACCTACCTACAGTACTAATAAAAGAGCAGTTCTGTCCGTTTTACAGGTGACTTCTACCAAATACTGCAAATAAGAGAACATTCTAATTTTATTAAACTGATCAGATTACTGAAAAAGGGAATTCTTACATCATGTATAAAACTAGTATGACCATGATACTTGAAGTTAACAAAGATAATATTAAAAAAAAGAAAGGCAAATCTGTAATATGAATGTAAATACAAATATTCTAAATGCAAGGAAATTGAACCCTACATTATAGTAAATATCATGACCAAGTTGGGCTTACTCAAGGAATGAAAAGATGGTTTATCAATAGAAATTGTATTAATATAATTATCCCCATTAACAGATAAAATGGGTAAATTTGTATGATTGTTTCAAATGAGGAATAAGATTCAACATTCAGTCGTAATTAAAAACAAAAGAGAGGAGACATCATAACCAACCTTACAGAAATTAAAAGGATTAATAAGGAGTACTATGAGCAACTTTATAGCAACAAATTAGGCAACATAGATGAACAGGTAGACACCTAGGGAGTCACAAATTACTGAAACTGACTTAAGATAAATAGAAAATCTATAGACTCATAGACCTACAGCAAGTAAATAAATCCAATTGGTAAATTTTTTTTATTTTTTTAAGATGGAGTCATTGCAACCTGTGCTTCCCGGAGTCAAGTGATCCTCCTGCCTCAGCCTCCTAAGTAGCTGGGATTACAGGCGTCCGCCACCACCCCGGCTAACTTTTGTATTTTTAGTAGAGACAGGGTTTCACCATGTTGGTCAGGCTGATCTCAAACTCCTGACCTCAGTGATCTGCCCACCTTGGCCTCCCAAAGTGCTGAGACTACAGGTGTGAGCCACTGTGACTGGCCTGAATTGGTAATTTAAAAATAATCCCACAGTGAAAAGCCCAGAATCAAATGGCTTCAGTGATTAATTCTACCAAATATTTACATAGTAAATAATAACAATCCTTCACAAACTCTTCCAGAATATAGAGGAGACAGGATACTTTCCAACTCATTCTTTGAATCTAGTATTATCCTGATACTAAAACCAGACAGACACCATACAAATAGAAACTACAGGGCTGGGTGTGGTGGCTCATGCTTGTAATCCTAGCATTTTGAGAGGCCAAGGCAGGCTGATCACTTGAGGTCAGGAGTTCAAGACCAGCCTGGCCAACATGGTGAAACCCCATCTCTACTAAAAATACAAAAATTAGCTAGGTGTGCTGGTGCATGCCGGTAATCCCAGCTACTCAGGAGGCTGAGGCAGGAGAATCCCGTGAACCCAAAAGGTGGAAGTTGCAGTGAGCCAAGATCACACCATTGCACTCCAGCCTGGGGGACAAGAGCGAAACTCCGTCTCAAAAAAAAAAAAAAAAAAAAAAAAAAGAGAGAATAGAAACCACAAATATTCCTTAAAAAAAAAAAAAACTGATGGAAAAATCCTCAACAAAATATTAGCAAATCTAACAATATAACAATATATTTAAACATTTTTATGTCATCACCAAGTGGAATTTATCCCAGGAATACAGGGTTGGTTTAACTCCCAAAATCAGTTAATGTAATACATCATACTAATAAAGTTCAAAACCCATATGATCATCAAGACAGAAAAGCACTTGACAAAATCTCTTTGTGATAAAACTAGGCATAAAAGGGAATGTATTCAACAGCTAAGAATCTTGCTTAACATTGAAAGACTGAATGCATTCCCCCTAAGACTGGAAGCAAGGCTCTCACCACTTTTATTTGAAATTATACTGGAGGTACAACATTGCACTGGAGGTGCAATCAGGTAAAAAAAGAAAGAAGAAAAGGCATTCAGATTGAAAAGGAAGAAGTGCAGGAGGTATGTTTCTGTATATAGAAAATAGTAAGGAATCTACCAAGAAATCCACTAGACCTAATAAACAAGTTTAGTAAATTCACAAGATATACAATCAATTGTATTTCTACTTGTAAGCAATGAACAATCCAAAATTGAATGAAGAAAATAATTTCATTCACAATAGCATCAAAAAGGGTAAAATACATAGGAATAAATTTAACAAAAGAGGTATGAGATTTGCACACTGAAAACTATAAAACATTGCTAAAGGGAATATAAGAAGTTGTAAATAAATGGGGAGATAGTCCATGTTCATGGATTGGAAGACGCCATATTATTAATTAATAACAAGTATTGGCAAGAGTGTGGGGAAACTGGAACCCTCATTGCTGAAACCCACATTGCTGGTGGGAATGTAAAATGGAATAGCCACTTTAGAAAACAATTCGGCAGTTTCATAAAATGTTAAACATGGAGTTACCATATGATCCACCAATTCCACTCCTAGATATCTACTCAAGAGAAATGAACATATATGGCCACACAAAGACTTGAATATTTATAGTAGCACTCATAATAAGCAAAAAATGGAACCAATCCAAATATCCAGCAAGTGGTGAATAGATAAACAAAATGTGGTATATATATGCAACAGAATACTATTTGGCAATGAAAACAAAGAATTGATACATGCTATGACATGGATGAACCTCCAAATAGTATGCTGGGTGAAAAAAGCCAATTTGCAAAAGACTACTTACTGTACGATTCTATTTATATGAAATATCCAGAATAGGTAAATCTATAGAGATAGAAAGTTGATTAATGGTTGCCTGGAGCTAGAGTGGGAACAGAAAATGATTGCTAATGGGCAGGAGGAATCTCTTAAGGTGATGAAAATGTTCTGAAACTGGATTGTGTTGATGATTGCACAACTCTGTAAATTTACTAAAAAATTACTTAATTGCGGCCTGGCGTGGTGGCTTACGCCTGTAATCCCAGCACTTTGGGAGGCCGAGGTGGGTGGATCACCTGAGGTCAAGAGTTTGAGACCAGCCTGGCCAACATGGTGAAACCCCGTCTCTACTGAAAATACAAACATTAGCAGGGCATGGTGGTGGGTGCCTGTAATCCCAGCTACTCAGGAGGCTAAGGCAGGAGAATTGCTTGAATCTGGAAGGCAGAGGTTCCAGTGAGCCAAGATTGTGCCACTACACTCCACCCTGGACAACAGAGCGAGACTCTGTCTCAAAAATAAATAAATAAATGAATAATAAAAATAAATAATTACTTAATTTACACCTAAAATGAGTGAGTTTTATGGCATGTAAGTTATACCTCAATGAAACTCCTGAATCATTAATTAACTAGAGATAGAAGGAAATTTACCAAAAGTATATACTAAAAAATTACAGCACATTTTAAAATGGTGAACCTTAAGAAGTTTTCTCCCTAAAATCTGGAAGAAGAACTTGCTCACTGTTACCACTACTGTTCATCAGTGTCATGGGGTGGGTGAAGCAGGGGAGGGTACTAGTTGGTGCAATAAAAGAAGGAAGAAAACAATTATATATGGATTGGAAAGAAGAAAACAGTATTATTCACAGATGATATATCAGGGGTTGGCAAACTATTTCTGTAAAGGACCAGGTAGTACATATTTTAGGCTTTGTATACTACATGGTCTCTGAGCCATCATAGATGTACGTAAATGAATACATGTGGCTGCGTTCATAAAAACTTTCTTTATAAAACCAGGCGGTGGTCAGGCACAGTGGCTCATGCCTATAATCCCATCACTTTGGGAGGCCAAGGTGGGAGGATTGCGTAAGCCCAGGAGTTTGAGACCAGCCTGGGCAACATAGTGAGACCTCATCTCCAAAAAAATTTTAAAACATGGCCAGGTGCGGTGGCTCACGCCTGTAATCCCAGCACTTTGGGAGGCTGAGGCAGGCGGATCACAAGGTCAGGAGTTCAAGACCAGCCTGATCAACATAGTGAAACCCCGTCTCTACTAAAAATACAAAAAAATTAGCTGGGTGTGGTGGCGGGTGCCTTTAATCCCAGCTACTCGGGAGGCCAAGGCAGAAGAATTGCTTGAACCTGAGAGGCAGAGGTTGCAGTGAGCCGAGATCGCACCACTGCATTCCAGCCTGGGCAACAGTGCAAGACTCCGTCTCAACAACAACAAAAAACTTAAAACATTAGCCAGGTGTGGCCGTGTGCACCTGTAGTCCCAGGTACTCAGGAGGGTGAGACAGGAGGACCCTGAGCCCTGGAGTTCAATGTTGCAGTGAGCCATGATCGCACCACTGCACTCTAGCCTGGGCAACAGATTGACACCCTGTCTTTAAAACATAAAATAAATAAAACCAGTAAGTGGGCCAAATTTGGCCCATAGGCCAAAGTTTTCTAATCCTTGATCTATATAGAAAATCTTAGGAATTTCTCAGATAAATTACCAGAATTAGTAAGAGTTAACAAAGGTTATTAGATATAAATTATGGAAGAGAGTAGGGAGATTCCTCAAGAACTTAAAAATAGAACTGCCATATAAATCCAACAATCCTTCTACTAGGTATATATCCAAAGGAAATTAAATTACTATGTCAAAAAGATATCTGCATTCCCATGTTCACTGCAGCACTATTCACAGTAGCCAAGATATGGAGTTAACCTAAATGTCCATCAGTGAATGAATGGATTTAAAATGTTGTAATATACACAACAAAATACTATTCAGCCTTTAAAAAGAAGGAAAATTTGTCATTTGCAACAACATGAATGAGCCTGGAGGACATTATATTCAGCAAAATAAGCCAGGCTCAGAAAGACAAATATAACTTACATGTAGAATCTAAAAAAGTCAAAAACTCATAGAAGCAGATAGTAGAATGGTGGTTACCAGGGACTGGGGGCAGGTAGGTGGAGTACAGTGGAGGGAAATTTTGAAAATACATTTCAATTAGGAGGAATAAGTTCAAGAGATTTACATTGTACAAAATCACGACCACTGTTAATGAGAATTTACTGTTGTTATTATATATAATTGAAATTTATTAAAAGTAGATTTTAAGTGTTCTCATACATGCTAAGTATGTGAGGTTCTCTCTATATATATAAATTAGCTTGATTTGGCCATTCCACAATATATACATATTTCAAACATCATGTACACCATTAAAAAAATTTATCTTTTTAGGCCTGGCATGGTGGCTCACGCCTGTAATTCCAGCATTTTGGGAGGCCAAGGCGGGTGCATCACTTGAGGTCAGGAGTTTGAGAGCAGCCTGGCCAACATGGTGAAACCCTGTCTGTACTAAAAATACAAAGATTGGCCGGGTGTGGTGCTGCACACCTGTAATCCCAGCTACTCGGGAGGCTAAGGCAGGAGAATTGCTTGAACCTGGGAAGAGGAGGCTGCAGTGAACCAAGATTGTGCCACTGCACTCCAGCCTGGGCAACAGGCTGGAATACAGTGGCACAATCATAGTTTACTACCACCTTGACCTCCTGGGCTCAAGCCATCCTCCTACCTCAACCTCTCAAGTACCTAGGACCCCAGGTGTGTGATACTCTGCCTGGATACTTTTATATTTTTTCATAGAGACAGCGTCTCATTATGTTGCCCATGCTGGTCTCTTAACTCCTGGCTCAAGTGATCCTCCCACCTTGGCCTCCCAAAGTGCGGGGATTACAGGCATGAGCCACTGCACCTAGCCAACAAGCAAATTTTAAAATAAAGGGCATAAACTGCCTGGGCACGGTGGCTCACGCCTGTAATCCCAGCACTTTGGGAAGCCAAGGCAGGTGGATCACTTGAGGTCAGGAGTTTGAGATCAGCCTGGCCAACATGGTAAAACCCCATCTTTACTAAAAATACAAAAATTAGCTGGGTGTGGTGGCAGGTGCTTGTAATCCCAGTTACTTGGGAGGCTGAGGCGGGAGAATCGCTTGAACCTGGGAGGCAGAGGTTGCAGTGAGCCAAGATCATGCCACTGCATTGGGCGACAGAGTGAGACTCTGTCTCAAAAAAAAAAAAAAAAATATATATATATATATATATTTATGAAAATAGATATTGAAAAGTTACCCAAAATATAACATACGGAAATGAAAAGATAGAAAATATAAAGGAGCAAGTTATAAGAAAAGGAGAGTCAAACATGAATGTTTCATACATGTATTTGGAGCTCCAAAAGAATAGAGAAAATCAATGATAGACAATATTGGAATAATGCCTGAGAAACTTTCAGCATATATGAATAATATGAATCTTAAGACTTGGAAAGTCAAACGAATCCCAATAAAGATAAATAAAAAAAGATCCAAATTTACATATACCAGTGAAATTGCAGTGTATGTAAATTTCATATATAATTTAGACATATGCAAATATGTCTAAAGACAGAGAGAAGATTAACCGGGGCGGGGGGAGATAAATTACTCAAAGTAACAGTCAGACTAATAGCAGACTCACAAATAGTAACAATGAAAGATAGAACTCTGTGGAAAATTATCCTAAATATTCAGAAAGCAACAACGACCTAAAATTATATGCTCAGCTAAACCTTTATTCAATAAGATGAGTTGAGCTGGGCATAGTGGCTCTCAAGTGGGAGGATCACTTGAGACCAGGAGTTCAAGACTAGCCTGGGCAACATAGCAAGACCCCATCTCTTCAGAAAATTTAAAAATGAGCCAGGAGTGGTGGTGCACACCTGTAGTTCCAGCTACTTGGAAGGCTGAAGTGGGAAGATCCCTTGAGCCTGGGAATTTGAGGTTATAGTGAGCTATGATTGTGCCATTGCACCCCACCCTGGGCAACAGAGGAAGACCCAGTCTCTTAAAAAAGAGTGAAATAAAGATTTTTGGAACAGGCCGGGCATGGTGCTCACGCCTGGAATCCTAGCACTTTGGGAGGCCAAGGTGGTGGATCACCAGAGGTCAGTAGTTTGAGACCAGCCTGGCCAACATGGTGAAACCCTGTCTCTACTAAAAATATGAAAAATTAGCTGGATGTGGTGGCAGGTGCCTGCAATCCCAGCTACTCGGGAGATTTATATTGTACAACATGATGACCACTGTTAATGACAATTTACTGTTATTATATATAATTGAAATTTGTTAAAAGTAGATTTTAAGTGTTATCATCATAAATGCTAGGTATGTGAGGTTTATATATATATATATATATATATATATATAAGCTTGATTTAGCCATTCCACAATATATACATATTTCAAACATCATGTACACCATTAAAAAAATTTATCTTTTTTTAAAGGCTGAGGCAGGAGAATTGCTTAAACTCGGGAGGCGGAGGTCGCAGTGAGCCAAGATTGTGCCATTGCACTTCAGCCTGGGCAATAAGAGTGAAACTCTGTCTCAAAAAAAAAAAAAAAAAAATTTCAGAACAATAAAAAATGAGAGAATTTACCTCAACAAAGTCTAACTTTAAAAAATTTTGGCCAGGCGCAGTGGTTCATGCCTGTAATCCCAAGCATGGGTATGGTGGCACATGCCTGTAATCCCAGCTACTTGGGAGGCTGAGGCAGGAGAATCACTTGAACCCAGGAGGCGGAGGTTGCAGTGAGCCGAGACAGTACCATTGCACTCCAGCCTGGGCAACAAGAGCAAAACTCCATCTCAAAAAAAAAAAAAAATTCTGAGGAATGCACTTCAAAAAGAAAGGATCAAAAAGGAATGTTGGAGATGAAGGAAGGAATGATGAGCAAAAACATTATTAAGCATGTATGTAAATCTAAATATACATTGACTGTAAATTATATATTTTTTAACAACCGGAAGTTTTACAACTTTTTCTTCTGGTACTCATTTTCACTATATTTTCTCATAGAATTATATCCTGTTATATGCTCAGGCTGGTGTGCAGTTGCGCAGTCATAGCTCACTGCACCCTCCACATTCCAGGCTCAAACCATCCTCCCACCTCAGTCTCCAGCTAATTTTTTATTTTTTGTAGAGACAGGGTCTTGCTATGTTGCCCAGGTTGGTCTTGAACTCCTGGGCTCCATCTGTCCTCCCGCCTCAGCCTCCCAAAGTGTTGGGATTACAGGCGTGAGTCACCACCCCCAGCCTACTGATCATTCTTATCGGTATCAAAAATATGCATGTAAACTGACATTAATTTTTAAAATTGTTTTCTGTGACCACAGGGCTATTAGTGTTACATTTCTTCTGGATTTAATGATCATTACAATATTATTAGCCTACAATTGATTAAAACAACATGTATTACTTTAAATAGTAATTATTAACATAAAATAAAATTTATTGGAAAGATATCTCATTTTTGAAGTTTCCATTTTTTTTTTTTTTTTTTTTGAATAGAGATAGCATCTATCTGTCTGTCACCCAGGCTGGAGTGCAGTGGTGTGATCATAGCTCACTGCAGCCTCAAACTCTTAGGCTCAAGTGATCCTCCCACCTCGGCCTCCTGAGTGGTTGGAACTATGAGTGCACACCACCACACTCAGCTAATTTATTTTAATTTTTTAAATTTTTGTAGAGATGGGGTCACCATCTTGCCCAGGATGGTCTTGAACTCCTAGGCTCAAGCAATCCTCCTGCCTTGGCCTCCCAAAGTGCTGGGGTTATAGGCATGAGCCACCATGCCTGGCCTCAAATATTTTTTAATTGACACATTGTAACTGTACGCATTTATAGGGTACAATTTGATGTCTTGATACATATATGCTGTATAATGAGCAAATCAGTATTAGCATGCACTTATCATTCCTTTGCCGTAAGGACATGTAAGAGTCACTCTTCTAGCTATTTTATAATATACTGTATCTTACTACTAACCATCATCACCCTACTGTGCAATATAATACCCTAGAACTTATTCCTCCTAATTGTAACTTTGAGCCCACTGACCAAGCTCGCCTCATCCTCCCTAAATTTTATTTTGAAGGGCAAAAATATGATTATTACTGAACTGTTATATTTATGATAACTCTAGATTTTGTTGGCTTGGTTTCTCCTGTAGGTATACAGAAGATGGGTGTCCACATAAGAAATTCTTTCACACACGTTTTCTCATGCGAATGAGGTTAACACCAGATTGTTCCAAAATGTTGATTTCAACGTCCTCTGGATATCTCTTAATTTTGCATGATCTTGACTTAACTAAGTCTTTAGAAGTAGGCAGCTATCCCATTTTAAGAGCAAGAAGAACTACTTCAAGTTCAGGTAAGCTTTTCTTTTTTGGTCAAAAAGATTTTTCTCAAGAATCTCAAACATAGAGATAATATATGTTTCCTTTCCGAGAATGATAGCTGGAAAGGGGAAGACAAAAGGCATTCTTTAGAAAGCTCAGTGATGGGTTTTTATCCAAGCAAGTATAATGATTTGTATGTGTCCCTGACATATCATTCATATATACCTCTGAATCACAAATGGACAAGGAGGAGTAACTGCCAACCCTAAAGTATTTTCTTTTAGCTTTATGCTAGCCACAGGATCTTTTCATCAGTAATTTTAAATCATCACTATCTCAAAAATTAGTGATGGCACAAGGTCTTAATCAAGCAGAGCTTTTATTAAGTTACGGTCAATACAGAGTTTTCGTTTTAAGTCTATCTGTGTCCTGGACTTACAGATGTCCAGACAGATAGCTGGTGCCATCTTATCTCATTACTCTCTAAACACTCTCTTGCTAAAACTCTGTCTCTTCTCCCATTGCTGATTTTGTTAGACTTAAGTGAATTTAGGGTTCAGAAAAACTTAAGTATTGTATTTTATCAACATTATGTGATTTAAAAAAGACTATATTTCATCTACCTTTGGGAAAGAGGTGAGTAGTTTACATTATAAACAAATTAATATATTTACATTATAAACAAAATCCAGGGGAAAAAAGACTTAAGCATTTGGAACATAGAATGCTAATAAATTGCTATTAAAAGGCAGCTTCGAATGGTTGGGACCAGGTGCAGGGGCTCACACCTGTAATCCCATGACTTTGGGAGGCCAAGGTGGGAGGATCGCTTGAGTCCACGAGTTCAGAGTAGCCTGGGCAACATAGGGAGACCTCATCTCTACAAATAACTTAAAAATTTAGCCAGGCACAGTGGTTCACGCTTGTAATCCTAGCACTTTGGGAGACTGAGGTGGGCGGATTGCTTGAGCCTGGGAGTTTGTGAGCAGCCTGCACAACATGGTGAAACCCTGTCTGTATGAAAAATACAAAAATTAGCCAGATATGCTAGCATGCATCTGTAGTCCCATCTACTGGGGAAGCTGGGGCAGGAGGATCACCTGAGCCTGGCAGGTTGAGGCAGCAGTGAGCCATGATTGCGCCCCACTGCACTCCAGCCTGGGCAACAAAGAGAGACCCTGTGTCCAAAAAAAAAAAAAGAAAGAAAGAAAAGAAAAGAAAAAAAAAAAGGTTGGAATCTTTCTCCATGTGCACAGGACCACTTCCGAAGATTCCTTTGGGAAAGTACAGACATCATTGTACTGCAGTGCCTGGTGTAATTGCTAAAACTAGAAATTTAAGTTTTACCAACTTACTTGCAAACAAGGGATTTCATAAATATACGAGTATAATCCTTTTAGATTCAAATTTGCCTTTTAAGTTAAACATGATAAGCAACTCTAGCTTAGTGAGAAATAGTGATTTTGAATGTCTAGTTGGCCTATTTCAACTCAAAAACCAACAAGGTTTTCAGTTTTCTAACGGTAATTCTGATAATAACATCACAGGATATTAGACTAGTAAGAATTCTTAACATAGGTATGGGACCACTAGCAAAATGTGATGATGAAATAGACATTGCTATTTGGAGTAATATATCAGACTCCACTACCTGATACTCATTTTATTTTTTTCAATGTAAACTTTGTGTCACATTTCAGAGTATTCACATAAACTTGGCACAGTAGTGCATGCCTGTAGGCCCAGCTACTCAGGATGCTGAGCCTGAGGTGGGAGGATCACTTGAACCCAGGAATTAGGAGTCCAGCCTGGGCAACATAGCAAGATCCTTGTCTCAAAAAAAAAAAAGACTATTCACGTAATTTCAATAATGATAATGGAAGTTTTTGGTATACTTTAAAGAAGAATCTCTTCATGTTTCTGGTAATGGGCCTGATGTTTGGACCCTATTTTAATATAAAAACAATAGGCTTAAGAGCTTAGTTTTCATTTTCATTGAATTTTTTGGTTCCATTTTAGTACAGAAATGATGAGGATCCAAAGATGCTCCTATGATTATTTTGTTTTTCATTTTTATTTCACATAGTCAGGTCTTTCATATAAAAGATTCAGAAAGGGACTAGGTCTTAGAACACTTCAAAGAGCTGTCTTGCCTTCCTCAGTCTTATAGGCCAGTTATATATGACCATTTTTTTAAAATGTTAAAACTATGGTTCGAGCAGAATAATTAAAAAGTTAAGAGCCACTACCAGAGTTATGCTAGGTTTATTGTCAGAATTTTTTTATATTTTTAAGATTTGACCACTTCATCAAGTTCATCTGGTCCTAGAGTTTCTGGCTCACCTTGTCATCATAGTGATTCTAATTCTTCTGAGAAACACATGTCACGAGCCTCTCAAAGAGACGGTAGGTTAAAAGTTGGATTTTATAATCTTGTAACAACAGATTCTGCCAATCTGATTAATTATTGATTAAAATCAATTTTATGGTTTTGATCCATAAAAATAAAAGCAATGGAGATGAGATGATTTATCCCTCAGTCATCATCTTCAAAAAGCTAACCGAGTCTCTGGGGTTGAATATCTTGAGTTAAATCTTAATGGAATATGAGCTTTGGTTTTATTAGCTGGACTTAGTTTGGTCTAGTTTGGAGAGGAAGTAGTCCAGAAATGTAGATTTCAATCAAGATTGTTGTGAAAATTAAATGAGATTATGCATGTGAAAGTTCTGTATAAATATAAGGCATGAATTTTCAGGTAATTGTGAAAGTCACTTGGCTACCCTCAGACTTTTTGCTCTGCCATTTCTTTGTCTGTGCAATGCCTGACAGCTTCAACGGGTTTGTAGGATAAAGTGAGCTACCATCTGGCTCCACTCTGTATTTCCCAGTTTTTTCCTAGCCATTCTGGCAGAACTAGGTGCTGTGCCCTGTACCTTCCACCCCCCCAATTGAAATGGTTTCTACCTATACAAATTCCACATACTATTCCTCTTCATACTAATCCACATCTAAGCTCTTACATTATTTGTTGTTTGTTCTTCTCTTTGTGAACTGAGTATTAGGAGCCAGATATGTTTTTTTTTTTTTTGTCATTTTGAGTCACTTTTGGAAATAGAGATTTCTCTATTTTGGGCAGATATTTTATTGATATTTGATATTTTTGGGCAGAGACTAAATCTTAGACTTCTAATTTGTGTTTTCACTGGGTGGCTTTGCCTGGAAGATGCTGGTTATCTTGCATGGCTACTTATGTCAGTAGAATGGTTTAAGAGCCCTTTCTAACCTAACCTATGGCCTATCCACTTGCCTCTGGATATTGAAGTCTGTGATATTTCACTTTAAGGTTAAAGGCTCCTCATCTTAAATGTAAAGATTTATGCCCAGAAGTATAACATTTTTCCTTTGATTTGTAACACAAACATCTTTTGCAGATTCTTCCTGTTCTCCTTCTACTTGTGCTATGGGAAACAAGTCAAGGCTTCTAATAATCATTGAGAAAAATCTTTATTGATTGACTACACCATCCACAAGAAAAAGAAACTTAATTTAAGAAGAAAAGAATAGTTAACATGCTTGCTTGTTATTGACCAGTGGTAAACACACAAACACAAATATACAGCAGTTCTATGCCACAGAGAGTTGAGAATGAGGGAAGAGATGATATATGAGAAGGCTGGAAAGAAGAGGAAAATGAGAGGGTGGAAAGAGAGGGAAAACATGGGAGAAGGTGGGGCTTATAGGTGAAGTTGCTCTAAATGTTGGAAATCCTGCATCTTCAGTTGTCAGAGTATGTTAACACCATCCTTTGGCAGATATAATAGCTGTATAGAGCAGAGGCTTTCAAATGCATTTCAGCATTAGAACTTTATTTTTGACATGAAATCTGCTGTGGATTCTTAAGAGATGTAGCACAAATAAAATCAAAGTAGCTCTGGTTCAAGAAAAATTAGGGAGGCTCTTGACCCTCCAGTCTTCCTCACCCCATCTCCACCTCAGCTCACACGTGGTTCCCCACTTTTGCCAGCTCCTGAGGAACCCCAAGGGGCACAGTTAGCAAACCACCTACTTAGAATGCATTTTTTGTCTGGTTTTGTTATAGGTTTTCCAAATTAATTTTTTTTTTTTTTTTTTTTTTTTGAGACGGAGTCTGGCTCTGTCGCCCAGGCTGGAGTGCAGTGGCCGGATCTCAGCTCACTGCAAGCTCCGCCTCCCAGGTTGACGCCATTCTCCTGCCTCAGCCTCCCAAGTAGCTGGGACTACAGGCGCCCGCCACCTCGCCCGGCTAGTTTTTTGTATTTTTTTTTTTTAGTAGAGACGGGGTTTCACCGTGTTAGCCAGGATGGTCTCGATCTCCTGACCTCGTGATCCGCCCGTCTCGGCCTCCCAAAGTGCTGGGATTACAGGCTTGAGCCACCACGCCCGGCCCCCAATTAATTCTTAAGCATTTTTCTCTAAAATTGTTAAAGTTCAATCACAGGTGAAATAGTTGTTTCAGTAGAGTTTTGTTATAGCAGTGTAATTTAGAGCTTCACAGGTTTCTGTTAATGATGTAGTAATCTAAAGGGAATCTTTAAAAAGAAGTTAACACATCTGCTTGACAAGCAATTCACAAAGGATCTGACAGAGGGAGCTCATTACCTTCAAAGTAACTCCTTCCGCAGTCAGAGAAGTGTTGAAATATTTCTCTTCCTATTAAATTTCTAAGTTGCTTCCTTACAGTGTCTATGAAAGTGGTTTTTCATGCACCTGAAGGATATAACCTACTCCCATTAGTAACAGTGCCTTACTCCAGCAGTCATTTTCTTTTTTTTTTTTGTTGAGACGGAGTCTTGCTCTGTCGCCCAGGCTGGAGTGCAGTGGCCGGATCTCAGCTCACTGCAAGCTCCGCCTCCCGGGTTCACGCCATTCTCCTGCCTCAGCCTCCCGGGTAGCTGGGACTACAGGCGCCGCCACCTCGCCCGGCTAGTTTTTTTTGTATTTTTAGTAGAGACGGGGTTTCACCGTGATAGCCAGGATGGTCTTGATCTCCTGACCTCGTGATCCGCCCGTCTCGGCCTCCCAAAGTGCTGGGATTACAGGCTTGAGCCACCGCGCCCGGCCTCCAGCAGTCATTTTCATTGGGAGTTAGGCAGAAGGAAATGAGGAGGCATAGTAGAATCACCAGGAAGATGTATGATTGGCAATATCTCCCATCCCTTGTTTTGACATGCCTTTATGTGAGGTGTCCTTCCTCATTTCCAAAATTTTATTTTTTGTTTATAGTGTTGTTGTTGCGGGGGCATAAGTCCTGATCTTTTTATTTGCTTAAAGGCAATCCTCGTGGCTTCCAGGTATTTCCTTCTCTGGACCAGAAAGCACCAGGCCCAATAACATGAGAATTGTTACCTTTTACCTTTCTAGAGTCCTTTCATGTCACACAACTTTGGTTCTTACTTAAATAAAGAGCTTTCTGAGATGTAAGAACCCGTAGTCAGCTTCTATGCCTTAGCCTTAGGTCGGTGATGATTACTGCTGTGGGAACTTGGATTCTTTCATTCTATTTATACCATTTCCCCACACTTTCACCCTGCCAAAACTCACACACCATACACTGGGGAGTACCATGCTCTTTCACATATGGTAGCATAAGGGGCAGACTAAGGAATGATGGCATGGGAGGTGGCTGCCAGAAATAAAAGCTTTGATGAACTGCCTTAGTTTTTTGATAATACAAATTCCACATCCTCCTTTTCTTGTATCTCAGGAGTTTCACCACGAAATAGTCTTGAAGTCGTAACCCCTGAAGTTCTTGGTGAGAGTGACCACGGAAACTGCATCACATCCTTACAGCTGCACCCAAAAGGCTGGGCCACTCTTCTTCGGTGCTCAAGCAACAGTGATGATGAAGAGGTACAGGCAGCAGCACTCCACCTTCAACAGGGCTCATTGGACAAATTGCCATTGCCGTGTGTGCAGACCTTAGGCCGAACACTAATTGCAGTCTCTGCCTTCAAGGGCATACTGCTAGAGATGCTGCTTCTCGACTCTCCTGTTTCTGTCCTCTCTTGCTTCATATGGTATCATTATCCCTTCCAAACTCTTCTTATTCCTCTCCTGCTGGGGTTGAACAAGGTGGGACGTACTTTAAAGGCCAGCATCAGGTCAGATTTTGCCCAGCTTCTTAAATCTTGCCTCCTTCATCTCACCCCCCCCCCCCCCCCCCCCAAAAAAAGAAACCCTTGTATAATAAACATAGGTCTGAAATGTTTCAGCTAAGCTGGCTAAATGTGAGATTTTACTAAGCCAATTGAGTATCATAATTTTCTTTTTTTAAAAACCAGGGGAAACTCTGGGAAAGGAAGGGACTATACTGATGACTAGGGGGAAAGGTGTTAAATGACTTTATGATTCTCATCACTCTGGAAAGCAAGAGTCTTCCAAGGATCTCACTGGTCCTAGAGGCCACAACTGAAAGGAGAGAAGAGAAGAGCCTTTGAATTGTATAGGGGAAGAGGTAAGATACTCTAGGGCTTGGATGTACTCCAGGAATTTTTAAAATATCAACATTGTTGTTGCCCTTAGAAAAGAGAATGTATTACTACAGAAGTCACAGGCAGCCTCAGGGAACAAAAGGCTTTAAAGCATCATAACACAGAATAACCTTAGCTTATGAAGATAAGAAAGTACGGGGCCTACAAGTTTTGTTAGTTGGGAGGGGGATAGGATTATTCTGAGTGATTTCTTGTAACAATTCTGTGGCTTTGGCAATCTGTTGAGCTTTTTAAAAACAAGGAATATCTGTAGCACTATTTGGACTCTGTAACCTTGGTTTGTCTCCCTTCTCTCCCCCTAGTGTACTTGTGTCTATGAATTCCAAGAAGGAGCTCCAGTGCGACCTGTCTCACCTCGCTGTTCTCTACGACTGACTCATTACATTGAAGAAGCCAATGTAGGCAGGGGTTACATCAAAGAACTTTGCTTCAGCCCCGATGGGCGAATGATTTCCTCCCCACATGGCTATGGGATTCGCTTGTTGGGATTTGACAAACAGTGCAGTGAACTTGTTGACTGCTTGCCCAAAGAAGCCAGTCCCTTGCGGGTGATCCGTTCTCTGTACTCTCATAATGATGTGGTACTGACAACAAAGTTCTCTCCAACACATTGTCAGATTGCCTCAGGGTGCCTTAGTGGACGGGTTTCTTTGTATCAGCCAAAGTTTTAGGCACAACTTACATCAAATAAGGAACTCTTCTGGTGTTCGACTTAGGAATTACTTCAATTTAGATGAAGTATTTTCTTTTTAGAAGATCTTACAAGTTTGGGTCAAGATCCTGGTTCTTATGGGTCCATGAACACACTTGTGACCTTAGTACTTGGTCATCCAGCATCATACAGGCATCTCCAAGTTAGACTCTATGCAGCATCATCTTTTTCAGCATTCCTCTGCTCCTGCTGATCTGTGCCACTGAACTCCAGTTCTTCTGGTCATTTTGCATGGTAGCTCTTGTCAAATTCCTTTCTTCCTCACTATTTCTCTCTTTTCCCTCTCCCTGTCCCTCTCTTTCTTTGTGTTTGTTGATTTTGGTGTCAATTTTGTGGACATTTGGCAGGAGTTTTGATTGGAGTAGGAGAAACCCATGACATTAGAATTGAATAAAACCTAGAAGCTGGATATTGGCATATTGGTTGTTGAAAAAGAAATTTCATCTTCACTTATGAGTATACTTGGTCTTTTAAAGTTGCTGTTATGTTTATCCATATTGAGCACAGATAATGGCATTATTCTTATAATTGTTGATAATCTTACAACAAAATGTCTTTTAAGTTTCCTGTTAAAATTATAAAAAGATTTTCATGGCGAGAGGGATTTTATTGTGAAATTCTAGAAGCAAATATTACCACCTCTCTTTGTAATTTACTTTACTTGTATGAATTTAACATCTCTAGCATGTATCCTTACTTGACATTTTGTTCCTATCAACAGCATTAGAAAGGAAAGGAGACGGAATAGGCTTTAGTTTTATTTCTATTGCACAGAAAAGGATTTTTAAAATTAGATTAGTACAATATCTGGTCATAGAGTGATAAGAACAATATGACTTAGATTTTTCTGTATTTCATTTGCCAGATTATTTGAATCACACAGGATGATGTGTTAACAGTATTGGGGTGGAAGAGGAATCAAGAGTAGAGGTAGGGGTTTACTCATTTTTCTTCCCTGAGCCAGGTGTCACAAGCCAACTCTATCACCATTAGTAAAGGGAGAGTTGCAGTCCTCTTCAAGCTGTTATCATAAGTACAGTAGTCAGAGACTTGGATATCAAGACTAAGTGCTGATATGAAGACTTGCCTTATGTTTTCTTATGAAACACATAAGTATAAAGCAGGACTCAAGCACAAGGCTGACTGTTCTTCTTTGAATAACAGCTTTCTTGCAGTCTCCTCCACATGGGTGGCACTGTGTTTAGAAGGGATTACCAAAGGCTAGAGCAATTTAAGCTATGCACTAGCCTTGCCCTCTTAGGTTGCATTCTTTCTAGGCCACTGGTTCTCAAACATTAGGGTGTATTGTAACCATTACAGAGCTTGTGAAAAATGCAGAAACCTGAGCCTCACCTTATGAGATTCTGATTCTGCCAGGGTAAAGACAGGAACTTGCATTTTTCATAGGAACCTCAAGTAATCTTTATTCTGAGGGTCTCTGGATTGCAGGTTGAAAAACATAACCTTAATCAGCAGTAAATTCTTCTCTACCTGGCCAGGCACGGTGGCTCATGCCTGTAATCCCAGCACTTTGGGAGGCCGAGGTGGGTAGATCACGAGGTCAGGAGTTCGAGACCAGCCTGACCAACATGGTGAAACCCCATCTCTACTGAAAATACAAAAATTAGCCGGGTGTGGCGGTGTACACCTATAATCCCAGCTACCGAGGAGGCTGAGGCAAGAGAATCGCTTGAACCTGGGAGGTGGAGGTTGCAGTGAGCCAAGATTGCGCCACCGCACTCCAGCCTGGGCGACAGAGTGAGACTCCGTCTCAAAAGAAAAAAAAAATTCTTCTCTACCCATTTGGTGCTTAAGACAATTCCCAGGAAGTGTTTTCATTATTTAAAAAATAATAATAGTAAATGAAAGTAATTTTAGAGGTGGAAAATAACTTAGAATGGAATCATTTGCATTAATTGACAAATGAGAGAAGTGCCATGACTTGCCTAAGGTCATCCTGCAAAGTTAGTGGCAGAGTTGGGACTTGAATTCCAGTCTTCTAATTCCTTGCTCAGGGCAATTTCTACCGTGTTATGCTGTCTGTTAGAAACAATGACTTATGGACACTTTGTCTATAAGTTGTATTCTTGTGAATACCCTTAAAACTGGCCAATAGATTTTAAAAAGGCAGGCATGGGAGTAGAAGCTGAGACTTCTAGCCATAAGAAGAAAAGTATTTTAAATCTTACATAAATGTTTAAACAACCCAAAATACATGAATAAAAATGACATTTCTTTGTAGGACCTGCCAACTAACTATTCACATACATTTATAGAGGTTACAAGGATCTTGGCTCTAAAACAAATTTTTGAAATTAGATCATTTTACCATGGATGTTAACAAAACCGGAATTTTTTTGTCATTGAGAAAATTACCACAAAGCACAGTAAATACATAGACTTGCCATACATTTTGTAAAAAACATATTTTTTAAAGAAAATAGGGATGGGCACAGTGGCTCACGTCTGTAATCCCAGCACTTTGGGAGGCCAAGGTGGGAGGATTGCTTGAGCCCAGGAGTTCCAGATCAGTCTGGGCAACATGGCAAAACCCTGTCTCTACCAAAAATACAAAAATTAGATGGGCATGTTGGTACATGCCTATAGTCCCAGCTACTCAGGAGGCTGAGGTGGGAGGATGGTTTGAGCCTGGGAGGCGGAGGCTGCAGTGAGCCTAGATCGCACTATTGCACTCCACCCTGGGCAATAGAGCCAGACCTTATCTCAAAAAATAAAAATAGGCTGGGCATGGTGGCTCATGCCTGTAATCCCAGCACTTTGGGAGGCTGGGGTGGGTGGATCACTTGAGGTCAGGAGTTTGAGAACAGCCTGGCCAACATGGTGAAACCCTGTCTCTACCAAAAATACAAAAATCATAGCCAAGCGTGGTGGCGGGCGCCTGTAATCCTAGCTACTCAGGAGGCTGAGGCAGAAGAATCGCATGAACCTGGGAGGCAGAGGTTGCAACGAGCCGAGATCGCACCACTGCACTCTAGCCTGGTCAACAGAGCAAAACTCTGCCTCAAAAAAGAAAGAAATAGATAAAAATAAAATAAAATTAGTTTTGGAGGTGAAAACACCCAAACTATGTTATTATTTAAAAATAACCTACCAAGTACAGTGGTCATATTGATATTCAAAAGAAATTTCATAAATCGTATCAACTCTGGAAAGAGTTCCATGTCACATGCTAGACTAGCAAAGTTGCCCAACTCAAAATTCAGCCAATATGATTCTTTAACTACTACAGAGTACCTGTCATGTGTCAAATAATGTACAGACTTCACTACTAACCCTCAGAAAAACTTGCAGGGTAGGTGGAATGAGCCCCAGTTTACTTTGGAGGGAATAGTGGGTCAGAAAAATTAAATGACTTGCCTTAAGTCATGGAGTAGGCAGTAAGAGGCAGCACTGGGATTCAAACCCAGGTTTGTTTCTTTTTACAAAGCCTGTGCTTACTGCTTTACCATTGTGCTCTTTAGTTTGTAAAGTATGGTAAGCTGGCCTGTTATTTGTTTAGTATCTTCTGGAAGTTTTTTTTTTTTTTTTAATTATAGAGCTAGCTTACCATTTGTATCATGTAAAAAAAAATTCGTAAGATTAACAATTTTCATGAGACTATCATAAACTCAGGGCACACATTCTGGCCTTTCCTAACTAAAAAAATTCAAGCAGAATAAGCAGCTGTAAAATAGAAAAGAAAAATGAAGGATAAATGGCCTTGTGAAAAAAACAGAGCCACACAGATGAGAATTAAAAATTAACAGCCAGCAAACTCAAAAGAACCTTTGTCCTCCCTGAGGTATGGGGATGATCAAAAAGTTATCAAGGAATATTAATCATTAAAGGGCATCAGGAATGCTATAGTATTGGAGGAAATTACTTCTTAACATTTCAAAGCCCCATTTCACTTGAGTGTAAAATCTAATCTGATGTTTTTTACTCTGAATTTTATTCAGTTTTATTCATAATTCATAATTGGTAATGTAGTATAATTGTTAGTAAATGTAGTACAAATTGTGCTCCTGTTTTAAAAAGTTTTCTGCAGAACAGTGCATTTATGGCAATGCTATGTTTAATGAGTTAGGGACATCAAATATATAGTAGTTCCTTATTTTCAGTTGTGAAAATGAAATGGCTAAAGCAGAAGAGACATCTATTTTAGTCTTTTAAAAATGTGTGTGGGTGGTCTTTTTTCCTCAGAAGCCCAAAGCACATGTATATTTTGTTATTTCTCCTTGCTGTATTCCTGAGACTATACTAAAAATTTTAAGAAAAGGAACAAGAAAAAGGTAATTCATGTGTTCCCCACTCCTGTGTCTAGAACCAAGATCACATTATATCATTGTTAAAATTGTGTTATCTAGAAAGTGCAATATAGGGAAAACACTCTGAGAATCTTTTAAAAGCCTAGTGTTTCCCTTATTTGTCAGAATATGTGGTACTGGCATCCATAAGTATCTGTTAAACTTGCATTTAGCAGGACAAATAGTGTGATACTTATACTGATGACAATCATCCCCATTTAATGACCAGCAGTCACTGAGTGCTGTGAAAATTCACTCAGTGATACCCTGTGTTGGTCTTCAAGGAAACCGTACATATTAATTTTTGGATAGCTAATGTGTATCTCTTAAGTGCCAAAATTTAAAACTTGTAATTATTTTTGATGTGAGTATTTCAGGTATGTTAGCATACCTTCCTGCCTTCTTCTTAAACATCATGCTCAGTATAATTCACATTTTCATAATGAAAAGTTAAAGTTATATTCATAGTGTATTATTATAAGTATCCAGCTCTGATGTATGTAAAACACTTCGTAAAATGTAAAGGGCTATAACAAATATGTTATAAAGTGATTCTCTCAGCCCTGAGGTATACAGAATCATTTGCCTCAGACTGCTGTTGGATCTAAAAATTTTTTAAATATCTGCTAAGCAATTTGCTATGTCTCCTCCCACACTATCAATATGCCTGCCTCTCACAGGCTCCCCACTTTCTTCTAATATGCTGTTATGAGCTTGGACTTGAGATAACTGTGCCTGTTCAGAGTGTCTACAGTAAGAGCTGGAAGAACTCTGGGGGGCACAGTCTTTGAGACAGCTCTTTTGGTTGCTTTCCACTTTTCTGAAAGGTTCCCAGTAACCTTCTAGATAATAGAAACTCCCAGTTAAAGCCTAGGCTACCAATTTTTTTTAGTTGCAACTAAGTAAGATATACTACAAACTAAGGATGCTGCTAGATTAAGGAATAAACAGCAATGTACCAAAGTACAGCAAAGCAACAACAAAGGCTCTGTATTTGCAGAGGGGTCTATCATGCTTTTAAGAAAAAAGAAGAAGAGTACAGGAAAAAAATTCAGATAGACAAAAGAGTATTTTGGATGCCATTCAACTTTTTCAATAACCATAAAAACATAGGCTTAAATGATCACATATTGTTACAAAGACACAGTTTTGTCTCATTATAGAATAAGATTATACTGAAATTTATATTCTAGAAATGATTCTAAATCATGTCCTAAGAATTTCTCCCAAATGTTAATGGAAATTACTATCAAAAGGAAAATCTCAAAGTTACCATTATGCTGCTCTCTTTAGTTATAAATGAACTAGGGATAAAGATATGGGTTTTATCAAAAGCCCCAAGGAATATATCTCACATACACCTCCTATATGTATGTGTATATAAATGCCATTATAAATGAAAATGTCACCCAGAGATAATAAAATAATTTTTGAAGTTTAAATCTGGTCCAAAGTCTTTAAAATAGGTAGAATTTTCAGCTTTCTTAAGTTTGTCCCTCATTTAGATTTCATGGTTTTTACATTAAAGGGTGAATATTTGAATTTTCTTTTAAATTTCACTGCATCTTCAATTGCCCAACTGTTTTCTGATAAATTTTAGATTCACATTTTTAGGAAATTTGGAGTATTCTAGATAATATACTAGATAACCAGAGAGTTTCCTCAGTAGGTTCTGAGGTGTTTTAAGTTCCTATGCTAGACTGTAAGCTCCTTGAGGGCAGAGACTTTTATTTATTCTTGTATCCTCAGTGCCTGGTACAGGACTTGACACAGAGTAGTTATTCAATAAATATTTGTTGAATTAATCAAATGAACCTTCACCATATGTGGCTTCAAGCTCTCATGAAGCCAGCAGAATGCAGTGTGCAGATTATTCAGTAATACAGGAATCCATCATTTATTATTATTATTAACAGACTATATTTATCAGGGTAAGATTTGTTCTAACCATAAGCAACCAAACATTTCTCATTGACTTGGAAAACTGCAAGTTAAGACTCAGTTTTTCATTCCACAAACATTTGAATCACTATCATATGCCTAGTTTAGTACTGGGAACTCAAGGGACAAAGATAACTATCGTCTTGGTATTCCATAGCTGTAGCTGAAAGAGACTTCTATTCAGGGCTGGCTTTAGAGGGGTTGCACATGTGCAGTTACATAGTGCCCCATACTTAGAAAGGTTCCATGTAGGCCGGGTGCAGTGGCTCATGCCTGTAATCCCAGCACTTTGGGAAGCCGAGGCAGGAAGATCGCTTGAGCCCAGGAGTTTGAGACCAGCCTGGGGAATATAATGAGACCCCATTTCTACAAAAAATGAAAACACAATTAGCCAGGCATGGTGGCATGCACCTATAGTCCCAGCTACCTGGGAAACTGAGGTGGGAGGATCACCTGAGCCCAGGAAGTTGAGACTGCAGTAAGCTGAGAGCACATCACTGCGCTCCAGCCTGGGCAACAGAGTGAGATTGAGATTGTCTCAAAAAAAAAAAAAAAAAAAAAAAAAAAAGTTGAAAGGCCTCATGCTTACTTTAATTGTTTGCTATAGCCATCTTGAAATTCTCAACTTTTTGAACAAAGGCACTGCATTTTTATTTTGTACCGTACTCACAAGTTATGTAGCTGGTCCTACTTAGATGTAATCATTTTGACATGATGGGTACAAAATAATAAAAGAGTTATAGTATCTTTCACCTACCTTCTAATAAAGATATTCACATTCATTGAGAATTAGCTATAAAATGTATAATTTAGTAAAATAACTTCTAAAATTAAAACCACCTCGCTCCCACAAAGTTTTGGACAGATCAAATGTTCTTCATTTCAGAATTACAAAAGCTTTCTAAAATTATAATTTTTACCTTTTTAATTGAATTGTTTTGAGTCTTTCAAATGGATGAACTTAGAGTTGTAGATGAGTTTATTTTATCTATATACATACCTACATAAAAATATAAGGTTTTAATAAAAAAAACTTTATATTATAAATGCAGTGAATATGTGATATAAGTCTACCTCATAACATGCTTTTTAAAAAATAAATGCTACTTTGAAACATTTGACACACTTTGCGTGTGGCTAACCTGTTTAAAAGGTTGACGGCAAACTTGATTTAGTAATTGCTGGAGATTTTTTTGTCTGAACTCCCTATATGTGCATTTCTAGACCAAAATCAAGCACAAGGCTATGACAAAGGCAGTGGCTTGGTAATTCTTGTTATTGATATTCCGGACATTTTCCAATCATGCACTCTCCATCAGAAAAAATTTAAGATCCAAATTCTGATTATCTATAAATGATGGGTATACTATTGTACTGATCTGTTAAGTACATTATAAAACATACACAGAGGAAAACTGAAAGTTTAAAAGATACGGGTTTTTAAAAATTAAAGTTCTAAATTTCTTCCTGTACTTCCAGGGATAAACTGTGCCTCAGCTGGTATATGGACATTTCATCTTGGGAAGGCCACTATCTAAAATGTAGAATTGGCATTTTACACTAAAAACACATGTACTAAGATTGCATTTTTCACATATGTTCACTAATGTTCTAGCCATTTACAAGTTTATTTGGTATGAGTATGTTTCGTAGAGTTTTAAAAATTAGTTCTTTATTCAGTGAAAATTGTATTCTTATCAATAGGAAGCATCATTCTTAGATTTTTACTTTTGTCAAGCTGTTTACAGTGACTGAATCTTATATAAACTTAGAACATGCTATTTTTCACAGTGTTCCCGAGAATTTCATTTTCTTGTTGTATTACTTAGCAGTGTGATTGATGGTTCATTTTACCAGATTATTTTCATTCACCAGAATATTATAATCATATCTGGGACACTTTTTGGTAAATCATTGGAGATTAAAAAAAGTGAATCCCTTTGAACTCAAATTACTTTGTGAAATTAATCATTCAGACAAACTAATTTAACTAACTATAGCACTAATTATCACTATTTTGTTATCTCTCTGACTGACATTTTGAGCTATTTAGAAATATATTTTTAATTTAAAGGGAAATAATTATTTGGTATGCATTAATAATAATGAATCAACAGTGTATATCTGTTTTCTATTGCAGCTGTAACAAATTACCATAAACTCAGTTATTTAAAACAACAAAAATTTATGTTACAGTTCTGGAGGTCAGAAATGGATCTCACTGGGCTAAAATCAAGGTGTTGGTGGGGCTGTGTTTCCTCTGGGAGCTTAAGGGGAGAATTCATTTCCTTGCCTTTTCCAGCATCTAGAGGCCACCTGCATTCCTTGGTTCATTGCCCCTTCTTCCTTCAAAGCCAGCAGAAAAGCATATTATTATTTTTTTAAAATTTACTTATTTTTTTTTTATTTTTGTAGAGATAAGGTCTCACTATGTTGCCCAGACTTGGCACAAACTCCTGGGCTCAAGTGATCCTCCTGCCTCAGCCTCCCAAAGTGCTGGGATTACAGGTGTGAGCCACCGTGCCTAGCCAAACAGCTTTCTTTCTCTGACACTGACATTTATTCTCTAGCCTCCCTCTTTCACTTACACTGGATTACATTGGGCCCACTGCATAATGCAGGATAATCTCTCCATTTTAAGGCCAGCTGATTAGCAAACTTAATTCCATTTACAACCTTAACTAACACTTGCCTTTACCATTACATACAAGTTCTGAGTATTAAGGATATAAACATCTTTAGGGGCTATTGTTCTGTTTGCTTACTGTGTGCTAGTGTTGGGTACTAGCCTTAGCACTTCACAGGCACTATTTAATCCTTAAGGCATTCTTATGAAGTGGGTACAGTTATTCCCATTTTACGGAGGAAGAAACTGAGGCTTAGTTTACCTAAAGTCATATACCTAGTAAGTCTCAGAGTCAGACTCCTACCTGGTTCTGTCTGACTTCATAGCCTAACTTCAGTTGCTAACAGCTTTGATAATTCAGATAATACTTACAAACTATGTAGAACATTGTGAATACAGGTGTCATACTGTAAGAGAAATGTATTGCAGCTGTATTCTGTAATTCGGTAAAATTATTCTAATATCATTGTGAAAAAGTTGAAAAGCTTCTGCTTACATGTATAGGGCCAGTAACATTTTCAGAGTTGTCTTGTAACACGTAAGTGCTTTTATTCCCCAGACCTTTATCTACTAGGGCTTAGCTGTTGTGGTTTATAGCTGTCATATGCTACTTTTAAAACAAATAATGCTGGACGCAGTGGCTCATGCCTGTCATCCTGGCACTGTAGGAGGCCAAGGCGGGCAGACTGCTTGGGTCCAGGAATTTGAGAACAGCCTGGGCAACATGGTGAAACCCCATCTCTACAAAAAATACAAAAAATTAGCTGGGCATGGTGGCACGAGCCTGTAGTTCCAGCTATTGGGGAAGGTTGGGGGAGGGGCGGGCAGTGAGGTAGGCGGATCACCTGAGCCTAAGAGGTTGAGGCAGCAGTGAGCCTTGATCATGCCACTGCACTCCAGCCTGGGTGACACAGTGAGACCCTGTCTCAAAACTAACTAAATAAATAAAAGCTAATAACTATTTAGGATATCAACTTGAAACAGGTATTTAAATCATTATGTACAGTTGGTTGCTGCATCGCAAAAACTACATACCAGGCTGAAAAAAAAATCCACGATATTATTAAAGGACAAAGATAAGCAAGCCTAAAACTTAAGGTTTATTGCTTCCAGAGCCATAATCTTAAAAGTTTTTCTCTTGATCTGTGTGGCTTCAATCACATATTTTTTTTTCCACGATAGTGGGATAATTATAGGATTGCCTGGTTCCTCCTGATGGGGTAAAGGTAGATGTATTAACAGAGACGTTATCAGTCATCAGTGGTGATCTGGTGTCTAGGATAAGGAAACTATGCATCATCTCTATTTGGCAGTGTGTCCCAGTGAGTATACTGGGCAGAAATAGACTGCCATCTTAGGCCTTAGAATCAGGTTCTTATCCCTGACTCCCCCACCCTACAGGAGAACTCAAGACAACGGGCAGACACTCTTGGGAGCTTTATCATTGTCCTCTCACCAACTGTTAGAAGCATCTGCTGTAATACCGCATTAAATTAGCTCTGACTTTGTCCTAGTCAGGGAGTGTCATTCTCATTCTTTGGAGAGACTTCATGCTATCTCCTACGTCATGGCATTTCATCCCCTCTTGGGAAAGTCCAATTTTTGTATAACAACCACTGGGCCTGTCCACTGAGTTCTCCTCCAGGCTCCTCCCTTTTGGCAGAGGACCAAAAAAAAGTGGTGCTCAAACTTTATCGTGCATTAGAATCACCTGGAAAATGTGTTAAACTACAGATTGCTGGGTCCACATCCAGAGTTTCTGATTCTGTAGGTCTGGAGTGGGAGCCCTAGTTTTGCATTTCTAATTAGTCCTCCACTGATGCTGTAGATCTTAGGGACCACAGTTTGAGAACCACTGATGTAGAAAATGCCTGTGGTGGTACATGCCTGTAGTCCCAGCTACTCAGGAGGCTGAAGTAGGAGAATCACTTGAACCTGGGAGGTAGAGGTTGCAGTAAGCTGAGATTGCGCCACTGCACTACAGCCTGGGTGACAGAGCAAGACCCTGTCTCAAAAAAAATAGTTGTCTCCTTGCAAGTTGTTTAAATTATGAGTATTTTAGAATGCCTTGTTGACATTACTTGTTAAAGTCCTTCTCTATAAAAAGTTAGTTTTTGTTGGGGTAAAATGAAGGATCCAAGTTAAACTGCGAAATTTTTTTTAAAAAAGTTAAAATACAGAGCATCAGATTTGTTCTGGACACATTGCATCTATTCTTAAGCAGTTATTACCTAATGGTTTCTGTGTATACAGAAATCTGAAAACCAGACCCTGCCCTCAAGGAGATCACACTGTCCTGGGAGATACAGTACAAACATGCAGTTAGAGACAGGCAAGAAACAGTTATCACTCGGCACAGAAGGGGCCTAATCCAGCCTGGGAGGTAATGGAGCAATCAAGGGATATTTACATTTTTACTTTGGAACTTGTCTGGGGCAGCCAACGCTCTTTTTTCCATAATTTTAGAACCTCTTAACTCAAAATGATTTGTCCTGAAATGGCAGTTTTACAATACTGAGTAGGTGTAATACAAATTCGCTAAATAAAATGAGGAAAAAACTGTAAAAGGCACAAATTTAAATTATTGGGGATTCTGCTTTCCTCTAGTCTGAGTTGAAATAGACTCAAATAGGTGTGGTATTGCTCCCAAACACAAACAACATGCATTCCTGTTCTTTGATTACAAGTGGCAGAAGCTTTCAAGAGCTTTAGATAGCAACAGCAAAACTTTAATCTTCTTGGACTCCCCTTTAACTTTCTCAAGGTATATAAAACCTGTTGCTGGTTGGGCATGGTGGCTCAGGCCTATAATCCCAGCACTTTGGGAGGCTGAGGCAGGAGGATCACTTGAGGCCAGGAGTTTGAGACCAGCCTAGGCAACACAGCAAGACCCTATCTCTACCAAAAACCAAATCAACTGTATCTTCAAACTGAGGCCCTCATCTCCTAATTTTTTTTACTCTTTACTTCCATATTTTACACACAGATTACAAATGAAAGATCCTCAGTTTCCATCTGTACCCACTTTTTCCTACTCTTGGTCCATCTCAGAACTCTATCATTGTTATTTAGTGAGGAGGGGAAGCCCGAGAAAACCTGGAAATTTGTTTAGCCACACTTTCCCCAGAAAACTGAGAGGGTTAAGAAAAATTCTGAAGCTTCTTTTGCCCAAGGAAACGAGAAAGCTACTTACTATAAACCACCTATTATAGATATGATGACCCTTGAAAGAGAAATAGTTTATTTTTCTTCATATTATCTGAAACAAATAGCACCTCGTGTAACTAAATGCATTTTTTAGTGTACATCAGAAGGAAGGAATTGCTTAATAAAGAGTACCTGAACTGAGTTTGTTTCTGTTGAGGAAAGGCAGAGCAGCTATAGAGGTGAGCTGCCCTAAAACAGTGTAAACAGTCACTGCCTTAAAGGTGCTTCTAACAGTAACAAAGCAGGGGCCCACCACAAACTATTCTAAACAATACTTTCTTCTTGCTTTTCCTAGTCCATTTCATTCAACTGAGTTCCACAATTCAGAAACAGTGACAGGAGGGAAAAGAAAAATGGAGTGCCTGTACCTCTGAATCCTGACTCACGCCCAAGTGTTTTAGCTCAAATTGGCTAGACATTTCTCAGAGTAAGGGATCGCTGGCAGTGTTTGGAAACTAAAGGAGAATAAAGAAAAGTCTCATCAATTATGCAGCTTATGTTGTGGACTGAACGCATATATTGAAGCCCTAACTTCCAATGTGATAGTGTATGGAAGTGAGGCCTGTGGGTGGTAATTAGGGTTAGAGAGGTCATGAGAGAGGTGCCCCATGATGGGATTAGTAATCTTATAAAGATAACTAATTTATAGAACTTTCTCTCCGTTATGTGAGGAGATAGCAAGAAGACAGCCCTCTGCAAACAAGAGAGAGGGCCCTCACCAGGAACCAAATCTGCTGGCTCCTTATCTTGGACTTCCCAACCTCCAGAACTGTGAAAAATAAATGTTGTTTAAGCCAGTGGTCCCCAACCTTTTTGGCACCAGGGGCTGGTTTTATGGAAGACAGTATTTCCACAGATAGGTGGAGCGAGGCGATGGTTTTGGGATGAAACTGTTCCACCTCAGATCATCAGGCATTAGATTTTCATAAGGAGTATACAATCTAGATCTCTTATGTTTGCAGTTCACAATAGGGTTTGCATTCCAATGAGAATCTAATGCCGCCACTGATCTGTCAGGAGGCAGAGCTCAGGCTGCTCGCTCACCACTGCTCACCTCCTGCTGTGTGGCCTGGCTCTGAACAGATGGGTACCTGTCCATAGCCCAGGAGGTTGGGGAACCCTGATTTAAGTCATCCAGTCTATGGTACTTTGTTACAGCAGCCCAAGCGAAAACAATTCAGTACTTTGAGATGTATTGTAAAAAGTACCTTTTCCTTAAATACCTCCATGACCCATTAACAAATGAAAGCTGACCTTCATTTGGTCATTTCATAGGATATTCCAGAATTCTGTGATACTGAATATCCATGTGTCCCATCATTCTTTTTTTTTTTTTTTTTTTTTTTTTTTGAGACAAGGTCTTACTATATTGCCCAGGCTGGACTTGAATTCTCAAACTCCTGGGTTCAAGAGATCCTCCTGTCTTAGCCACCCAAAATGGTGAGACTGCAGGCGTGAGCCACTGTGCCCTGCCAGGACTAGCTTTTTAAAGAGGCAACAGGGCCAGGCACGGTGGCTCACACCTATAATCCCAGCACTTTGGGAGGCTGAGGTGGGCGGATCACTTGAGCTCAGAAGTTTGAGACCAGCCTAGGCAACATGGTGAAACCCTGTCTCTACAAAAAAACACAAAATTTAGCTGGGTGTGGTGGCACAAACCTGTGGTCCCAGGTACTGGCAAGAGATGGAAGGATCGCTTGAGCCTGGGAGGCTGAGGCTGCAGTGGGCCAAGACTGCACCAATGCACTCCAGCCTAGGTGACAGAGTGAGAATCTGTGTCAATAAATAAACAAATAAAGCAATAGGTATCAAATATTCACAACAGAGATTTCTGCCTCTCAGCATGGGTGCAACTCTCATCCCACTCAGGATAACGGTGATGGCTGAGGTACTGAACATTGCTAAAAAACTGTGTGAAGGTAAAACAAAAGAGGTCTATGAATTGTTTGTTAAATAGGCCAGGAAAAGTCCTCCTGCAGTCTGAGGGCCAGATGACAGCAGGAAATGCAGTCAGAATCACCTGGAAGGAAAAGTTGCAACCTCAAATAAAATTACCAGTTGCATTTTTCTGTTGTTACAGGAAGCAGGTATTAAAACTGCTTTCACCAGAAAATGTGAGGAGACAGCTTTCATTGTGCCCCAGTGTGAAATAATTCCAACTGAACGGTTTGCAGAAGAATAGCAACTGGTTCTTTACTCAAAAGAAATCCTCGTGCCAAGGAAGGATATGAGTTTTACCCACCTAAAATGGAGATGTTTTTCAAGGATGATGCCAATCATGACCCACAGTGGTCTAGGGAACAGCTAACTCCAGCAAAATTTGGCTTTGCTGCACTTGGTATAAAACTGAAGTGGATATGATGAGTCATGCCACCTAGGTTGTTTTGAAATACTGGAGACATCCTGGTTGCCCCCCAGAGCTGTACACTGGTTGATATGAAGAATGAATTTGGTGTTGATGTGACCAGCAAAGAAATTGTTCTCACTGATGTTATTGATAATGATTCCTAGAGACAGTGACCATCAGATCAAAGCCAATATAGAAAGACAGTCTTTTAATTATCCTTTTAAAAATGTTATTAAAAAAAAAAAAGAGACAGAGTCTTGCCATGTTGCCCAGGCTCAAGCAATCCTCCTGCCTTAGCCTCCCAAAGTGCTGGGATTACAGGCGTGAGCCACCACTTCGGGCCGAAAGATAAACAGTCGTATCAAGGTTTCAGTGTAACTCCTGAAGGGTTCCAAATGGTACAGAAAAACTTTGCATGGGTTGTAGAGATTAGAGTTGCTTTTGAAATCAGAAAGTCAGTGCAGTGTTATAGTACTGATGGGTTCTACTTCTGATTTTAGTCACCATGAAAAAAATCAAGGCCTGTGGAAATTTTGGCATTCCATGTGGACTTCGAGTAACATCTGCACATAAAGGACCAGATGAAACTCTGAGGATTAAAGCTGAGTATGAAGGGGTGGCAGTCGTACTGTATTTGTGGCAGTGGCAGGCAGAAGCAATGGTTTGGGATCAGTGATGTTTGGGAGCACTGCACATCCAGTTATCTGCTGTCCTCCCCTCACACCAGACTGAGGAGTTCAGGATATGTGGTTTCCTCTTCGACTACCCAGTGGTCTCGGCTGTTCAACCTTACTTTCTCCAGAAGGATCAGCTCAGTTTGCTGCTCAGATCTTTGGATTAAACAATGACTTATTATGGGGCAAACTGCAAGCAAGCACTTTGAGCACATGGATTTCTTGGAAGAAAGGTGACAAGAAAATCACATAAAGAACACCATTGCATTTTTTAGGGGGAAAACTACAGATTTCTAATTTAGCTGCAGAAAAATCAAGCAAGATGAAAAAATTTAAAATTAGAGAACACAAATAAAATGTACTAGTGAATACATGCTTCCCAAGATCCAAACAAAAACTATTCACAACGTAATTAAAACAGGTAAGTGCTGTGAAAAATAGAAACACGGTGACACAGGAAGAGCCTGACAGGGCAACCTAACCGAGTCCTGAGAGTGTAAGCCAGCTTCCCCAAGGAAGTGACATTTCAAGCAAGATCTGAAGGACAGCAGTCTATACACGAAGTAGAGAAAGGTAGTGCTGAGGGCAGAGGGCACCTACATGGGCAGAAGCTGGGAGCAAGATGAGTACAGCATGCCCCAAGTAATCAGGAAGTGCCAGTGGCTGGAGTGCAGAGACAGCAGTGCAGTTTTAGCTAGAGATGAGAGCAAGGGAGGCAAGGGCTGGATCATCCTGTCTCCTGTAGGCCACAGCAAGGTGTCCGGTCTTTATGACAGAGGAAAGGCATTTATTGAAGTGACATTTTAAAAAATTACTGATGGCCGGGAATGGTGGCTCATGCCTGTAATCCCAGCACTTTGGGAGGCCAAGGCAGGTGGATCACTTGAGGTCAGGAGTGTGAGACCAGCCGGCGCAAAACCCTGTCTCCTGAAAAAATAAAAATTCAGCCGGCTGTGGTGGCGGATGCCTGCAATCCCAGCTACTCAGGAGGCTGAGGCAGGAGAACTGCTTGAACACAGGTGGAAGTTGCAGTGAGCCGAGATATCGCCACTGCACTCCAGCCTGGGTGACAGAGACCATCTCTTTAAAAAATATATATATTGACAATATGAAGAATAGATTGAAGGGAGATAAGAACTGAGATAAATCCTATTATACCTTCAATTTCTACTTTAAAATCAGATACAATCATTTGGACAAAAAATTTCCTAGTTGGGAACGTCAGATAGATTTAAGGCAGCTGGGCGCGGTGGCTCATGCCTATAATCCCAGCACTTTGGGAGGCTGAGGCAGGCAGATCACCTGAGGTCGGGAGTTCGAGACCAGCCTGACCAACATGGAGAAACCCCGTCTCTATTAAAAATATAAAATTAGCCAGGCGTGGTTGCACATGCCTGAAATCCCAGCTACTTGGGAGGCTGAGGCAGGAGAATCACTTGAACCCAGGGGTCGGAGGTTGCAGTGAGCCAAGATCACGCCATTGCACTCCAGCCTGGTCAACAAGAGCGAAACCCCATCTCTAAATAAATAAGTAAATGAAAAGATTTAAGATGGAAGCCAGTCTCTTGGGGATTGGGAGAGCTCTGTAGCTAAGCAGAGATTCCCCAGGGCCATTCCTGGTCACACCTACTCCTCGCTCTGGAGGTCTAGAACTCTACAGTGGCTGCCAGAACTCTACAGAGGCTGCTATGGGTGGGTTAGAAGATTTCACCAGATGATATGATGATTAAACACCCTTTTTATCAAATCTAAATTTACAAGTTCAGGATATTGCACTTTCTCTTTATGATGGATTTCCAGCTCTGAAAGCAAAAGTAGGCATTAAAAAAAAAAAAAAACTGAAAAGGACAAACATCCAGACTATTTAACTTGGGAGTAAACATTACATGAGGGTACTCTATTACAACAGAAAGTACTGAGAAGCTAAACCAAGAAAGTTTCAACTCAGTAGGGAAGTTTATTATATGAGGAAGACCGTTAAGAAATAAAATGTGTGGCCGGGTGCGGTGGCTCACGCCTGTAATCCCAGACCTTTGGGAGGCCAAGGTGGGCAGACTGCTTGAGCCCAGGAGTTCAAGACCAGCCTGGGCAACATGGTGAAACCCCATCTCTACAAAAATTAGCTGGATTTGTGGCACGTGCCTGTAGTCCCAGCTACTCAGGATGCTGAGGCGGAAGGATCGCTTGAGCCCAGGAAGTCAAGGCTACAGTGAGCCATGATCATGCAACTACACTCCAGCCTGGGCAACAGAAACTCTGTCAAAAAACAAAAACAACAACAACAAAAAATTTGCAGTTAAACTACCTGAAAAAAAACTTACATGAAACCCTCTTGACCAAATAAGATGGATAGACAAAGGAATGTTTTACCTGCCACATCCCCAGGTTAAGTTGCTAAAAGTCAAGGTAGTGTGCTGTTTTCTCAATAAAAAGACTAACAGGTTAATCTATTAATACCACAAAAAAGGAACGTGCTAGTATTAAGGAACTACTCAACCATAAGAGAAGACCAAAAAGAGTGAGCTTAAAAAACAAACTTTATTCCAAATTATCAAAAAAAAAGTGTTAACTCTGAAACATTTAACATATTTCATTTAAACTCATACGGTCATAAAACTCAAACTATCAAAAATAGCATTGTGCGCTTAACCACTTTCAGTAATGAGCCTTCAAGAGGAAACATTTAGAGACTCCCACACAACCTGGGCAACACATATTTAATATTAAGCAAAGACAGCATTAAAAACTAAAAATCCTCAAATTTCAAGAGAATATCTGTTCAAGTTTTTTTATATGCATTTGCACATGATAAAAGAAATATTTTAATTTAAAAGAAACCAAGTCTGAGTGCTTACCCTTTCTTCAAATGTAATCTCCTGTCCACCCTTCATTTTATGACTGCATACGCCTCACGTACTTCATCTACCTGAAACAGTGTTAGTTCAACATGATTGGCTTCACTCGAAACCCTCTAGATCCCATTTCATGTATCCCATTGACCACCATTATTCCCTTACATGTTTGCACAGCCTTATACTGAGTATTACATTGTAACCGAGCTTGGGAATTTCAGGTATCCAAAGGTAATTATATATACACGATTCTGTTTTATTGCACAGTTCACAATATAGCCGGTGATTATACAGCCAACCATGTTAAGATGAATATCGACTATGTAGACAAAGACATCGATTTTGTCCCCAACCACAAATGAAACAAGAAAAACACACATATTCATCAACATATTAAGGTTGTGTTTACTCTGTGGTGCAGTCCTGAGGGCTCATACCACTCTCAGTGTGTTCAATACAGAATCCATAACATTTCTGGTGGCATCACACATGAAGTATAGGACACAAGACCATAAGTGTCCTGCACTCATGAGCCATTTGTGCCACATACATAACAGAAAGGCCACTTTAAAGCTTTTCAGATATTCAATCATGTTTATCTTTTCAATTTTTTTTTTTTTTTTTTTGAGACAGAGTCTTGCTCTGTCGTCCAGGCTGGAGTGCAGTGGTGCAATCTCGGCACACTGCAACCTCCACCTCCCAGGTTCAAGCGATTCTCCTGCCTCAGCCTCCCAAGTAGCTGGGATCACAGGCGTGTGCCACCATACCCGGCTAATTTTTTGTATTTTTAGTAGAGATGGGGTTTCGCCATGTTGGCCAGGCTGTTCTCAAACTCCTGACCTCAAGTGATCCACACGCCTTGGCCTCCCAAAGTGCTGGGATTACAGGCATGGGCCACCATGCCTGGCCTGCCTTTTCAAAGTTGTTACCACACTAGTTCACACTGAAGGTAAAAGCAATAGTTAGAATCTCTTATTAACAACACACTTTGACTTCAAGTTCAAAGCTGTTGGTTACAAGTTCTGCTAAACTTTTTTGTCAAATTTAAGAAGCCTATAGGACAACACAAAACCATCCCTGGTAATGTATTTGCAGTTTGGTCTTCAAAAGCTGTAAAGAGTGACAAAGAAATTAAAAAAAAAAATACTGAGTTAAAACCATTAAAAATATTTATTAATAATTGTTTTTTAAACGCCACTTATTTGAGACAGCAGAAACCAAAGCATGTTCCTTAGAATTCTCACTTAGCTTGTATTTCACAAAAGTGCTTTAGAACTCAGATTTCTACCACCTGTATGGAGTGTAAAGTCAAAAGGAAGCCCAACAAAACCAAAGGCCCAGTGGTGTTTATTCCCAGGCTAACCCACCTGCCCTGGGCTGAGGAGCTGGACACACCTACTGACAGAGTCACACACATGAATGAGGGGGTCAGGCACCAAGGTGCCTTTATTTATTCATTTCTCAAACTCAATTCCCTTCAAATCCTGACTCTATTTAATAGGCCAAAGGACGCTACTCATATTTATTTGGTGCCAAATTATTATTTTTTTTAAATCCTTACATCTGCACCTTGAAAGCAAACTGCAATATCCAGCACAACATTGTCAGACAGAGCTGCTGTAGGGCTATTTAGCTTTATTACTGCCTGGCCAATGCTTAATACACTTCATCCTTTACAGCTGGAAGAAGGATGGTCACTGTATTTAACCAGCCACAGTGCATGTAGAGGTAAACAGCTTTTATGGACTATTTGCCCAGGAACTTTCAGTAAACTACCAAGTTGCGGCCCTGATTTTATTTTGGTCAGTATGTGCATATATTCACATGTAATTACCCAGAAAGAAGAAAAACTGGTTAACAAGAAACCTACCGTCATGTCAGATGCTGGAAATCAATCTTTAGCTACATAATATTTACAGAAAGGGTTTTAAGATTCATAATCCACTTTTTCAGTCTGTCTCTTATATTTTATTTGTCAATTGGAAGTGGCATATGAGTTTCATCTGGAAAAAATATTTTCACATTTTCTAATTCCTTTGACAAAGTTTTCGTCTGTTAAGGGATGAGAATGCTATTTGGCTATTACCTACTTTTAGAATTCAAACTAACTCTTCAAATGTCTTTATTTAGATTGTATGCTCTCAAATTATCTTATTGTTTTACTGACACAATGGTAAAACGGGGTTCCCAAAATGTCAAAACCCTAATGCAGTCTCCATTTCCAAGAGTAAATAAAAGACAGCGAACACTGGGGGGGTTAAGACTATCCTGAGTCTTTTCCCCTCTGTAATATTTAGAAACTAGGGGGAAATAAGTGGGATTCCATTAATAGACTTCCAAAACAAAATGTTATGGAAGTGTTTATTTTTTAAAAGGAGAGTTTTAAGAGAACAGGATGTTTGAATATGACCAACTCCTACTCAAGGCGAAAAATAACCACAGACCTTTGCTGAGATGGCACCAGTAACTGAAAGGAACCAAGCTAAACAGAATTTGATCTATACACAGAATGAAAACTTGTTAACAAGATGGAACACCTGTAACAAAATTTAAGTCCCTTCATCTTTTGGCAATGAAATAAGTGAAATTATAAGGACATTTTGGAAGGGTTGAAGGTCACAGTCAGAATCAAACAGAAAACTTTCAAACCTAGAAAGCAAAACGGGAACTTTCATAGCTCCCTGATCTACCATATCTAAACAGAGACAGTATAATGACTATCCAATAGGTGCTTAGTTTCAAAAATAATACAAGCAATTTATCATGAAAAGCCTATACCTAATAAGCTGTTTGTCTTCTCTGTTCTGCCCCTTTGTCATATGCTTGAGCCTAACGAAGAAGGTCCTCTGCAGCTGCTCCTGAGGGCAGAGAAACAAGCAATGGAGTAACAAAGGAAGCCTGAGGAGCCCCTGGCCCCTGAGGACCTTCTCTCTGGCCGGTCACAGCCACTTACGTTTCAATGGAGGAGACTTCAAGACCGGTTTCAGAAAAAGAATCCTATCTTGGGGATTAGGCTCCCTGTCAAAGGCCATCAGATGGACAGCTATTTTCCAGGCAATTAGCCTAAAGCTCTTAGGTGATGATAAAAAACAAAACAAAAGAGAAAACAAAACAAAACAAAAGAAAAAACCTTGTATTTTCCTACTAGAACCTTTTATTCTGTTTTGTTGATGCTGAAGGAAAACAGCTTTGCCCATAACTCACTGTGCTGGAGTCATGACACCAACTTGTATTCGGCCAATTAAGAAAGAGGTCAAACTGCATTCTTCTTAGAAGGTCTATTCAGTTGATAAATGGCACTTAACTGATGGTATTTTTCATATAACCTTTAACAAGAACTCATAAGTTGCATTGATTATGCCCCAAGAAATAAGGGACCGATGGTAATTCAGATGGGCACCTCTGAAAAGATTTATCAGTTTTCTGTCCCGTTCCAGCCAGATTTTTTGGAAAACCTTGGGGAAAGACTGAAATTCCCCACCAATCTGAGACTGTATGCGAGTTTTTACAACATTAATTGGAAAAAACAAGAATCCCAACATGGCACCCAACAGACCTCCACAGATAAAATCATTGACCAAATGAGCACTGTGAGTCGTCGCGGTAGGCAGATGCTCCTTAATGGGACCTCGAAGGCCAAAAAACAAGACATTGCTGAGTCCATTCCGGAAAAGAATGGGCACCAAGCCCCGATAATACTCTCTAATTCCATGACATTTCAGTGCCTTGAAAGCCTGATAAGTGTTGGTAAATTTGTCATGATGCTTGTGGTCTTGAAGCAATGTCTGAACTCTTTCCAGTGGAGTGAAAATTGCTTCTGTTGTCCCTGCAAGCACTGCCGCCACGCCACAGGTTGCAAACTCTGGAGCACTGACATGCTTGTGGAGAAGGCAGGATAAATCTTCATAGAGACCAAACATAAGTGCAAGTGTAGTTGTCTTCTGCATCAATGGGGGAAGGATTCCACGATACAAATTTCGAAATCCATCCCTTCTCAACTGAAGTATTGCATCCCGTGTTTTGATGCCATACAGCTGTTGTCGAAAGAGGACCTTCTGAATGGGAAATGTGATTGCAACATTGTTGAAGGCTGCACAGCAGCCACACAAGTAATGCTTCATCTCACCAACATTTGTAATATGAGGTGATATATCTTGTTTTGAAGATGTTAGTATTGGTGGCCTCTTTTCATGAGCTTCTGAATCCATCATGTTGCTTAAGATCTTTCTTTTTCATGAAGGACTTTTTTTAACCTACAAATAATAAATGACAACGGGTAAACCCGTTTTATAGAGAGCTAAACACATGGGATTTCTCCCTAATCCATCCTCTAATATCTGGACACCACACTTTCCTTTTCAGACTAGATCAGGGATTCTTCAAGCGTTCTCAGAAGACCCCTGGAAGTCCCTGAGATCCTTTTGGGAGTCCAAGAGGTTTTCCTTTTTCAAACTACATATCTATGTGAGGCTCGATTTTTTGCATATACTTTAATCAAAACAACTTATCACAACAGACTGAATGCAGTAAACAGTAAACTCCATCTGTCTTTTAAATTAGACATGCAAGAGGCTTAGAAAACTGTAACATATTTTCTAATGACTGTAAAATCATTAGAAAAAAATGGGAGGCATGAATGTTATTTTTCATGAAAATGTGTTAACATGTAATCATTACCTCAAATGATTAACATGTTTATCATTACCTCAAAATTCATATTTTAATTTTAAATTCCTAAAGACTCTGAATATCAGCCCACATAAACAAAGGCTGTTTGGGGCCCACAATAATTTTTAAGAGTGTAAAGGAGTCCTAACAGCAAAAATTTTCAGGGCCACTAGACTAGTTCGTAATTACTGACTCACTATACAACGGTATCTATCGTCCTGCTGAAATAGGCACACATTCCTCCCATGAGAAATAAAACAGCAAGACATGCATTCATTCTATTAATATTTACACTTCTTTGGTATCTACTACGAACTAGGTCCTCTGCTAAGTTGCTAGAGATTCAAAGATAACGAACTCACAAACTAATAGAATGTGCCAACGTGGACAAGTACACCAATGTGACGGCTTCTATGATAATCAACCATTGTGGGAACACAGGTAAGGAACACTGAACATGCACCTTGGAACGTGGAGGTATGGGATGATGGGCACAAGGAGGGCCTGCAGGTATGTACCATGCACTCTATTTTCATACATGAATTCTCAAAACAACTCCATAAAGTATTATTTTTCCAGTTTTACAAATGAACAAAACCAGTATTCTCTTTTGTTCTGTTCAAGGCACAGCTAGTAACTGGTGGGGTCAGCATTCTGAAATGAAGTCTGACTGACTCCAGGGCTCATATCTCTGCTACCATTTCACAGATGGCAATGACTTTGTGAGGCTGCCCTGAGATAAGAGGTAGCTATACTAGATACTGCTGAAAATGATAGGAACTAAGCCAAAGTTCCACCCCTATAAAACACCTCCTTCTGTAAAATGTACGATCTTTCCTTGCCAGTCATCTAAATCTGATTCCTCCTCCCTGAAAAAATCCAGATCCAAATAGTTGGGTCATACAGAACAATTCCTACCTTCCAGTGCTGATCTTAGAGATCACCTTTATTTGGGGGATAACATGACAATTGTATTATATCTTAGATATAATAGAAATACATACAAACTTCTATATACTAGAAATATATATATGAGGCTAAATATTTTTTAACTGGATTTTAATTCCTTAACAGTAAGAGACTGGCCAGGCATGGTGGCTCATGCCTGTAATCCCAGCACTTTGGGAGGCTGGGGCAGGAGGATTGCTTGAATCAGGAGCTTGAGACCAGCGTGGGCAACATAGAGAGATCCCATGCCTACAAAAAAGTTAAAAATTAGCTGGGCATGGTAGCACATGCCTGTAGGCCCAGCTATGTGGGATGCTGAGGTGGGAGGATCAGTTGAGCCAGGGAGGTCAAGGCTGCAGTAAGCCATGATTGCACCACTGCCCTCTAGCCTGGGCAACAGAGCAAGACTCTTGTTTCTAAAAATAATAACAGTAATTTAAAAATTAAAAATAGTAGTCAGGTGCAGTGGCTCACACCTGTCATCCCAGCACTTTGGAACACCAAGGCGGGAGGACTGCATGAAGCCACAGATTTGTGGCCAGCCTGGGCAACATGGTGAGACTCTGCCTCTACAAAAATCAAAATAAATTCGCAGGGCATGGTGGCGTACACCTGCAGTACCAGCTACTGGGAAGGTGGAGGCAGAAGGACCTCTTGAGCCCAGGAAGTTGAGGCTGCAGTGAGCTGTGTTCATGTCACTGCGTTCCAGCCTGGGTGAAAGAGTAATACCTTGCTTAAAAAAAAAAAAGAACATACAATCCAACAATCCTACTATCCTACTTCTGGGGATATAACCAAAATAATTGAAAGCGCAGACTCAAAGACCTTGCACACCCACGTTCACAGAAGTACTATTCACAACAGCCAAGAGGTGGAAGCAATCCAAACCATATTTAAGGGTTTCAATGGGAAATAATAAAAACAACAAAAAACTGTCTAGGTCTTTCACTTGGAACAAAAAATTGCCAAGTTCTTTATGTTTATTTTTTCCTCCTCATACTACACACATGCGGTGGTGAACTGCTCAACATTCAGGACAAAAGATGTTAAGGAAAACCATGATCACTCTCAAAGTAAAAAGCATAGAGCTGAGGCACAGAAAGAATCAGAAAGCATTAGTTCCTAAGGGGCATGTATCTGCCGGAGCCACCGATGTGTAACGAATATGGAACACATACACAACCATAATTTTCCTTCTAAGACGGCAGATTAAGAAAACAATTTACACAACATGTACACAGAGATTCAGCCATAAGATAGTCACAGCCAGGCTTTTAACAGCAAATACTGAACACAAATGCTCAACAGTAAAGGACACAATGTGTAAGTGAAGATGTATCCACAGGATGAGACATACAGTTATTAAAAATAAAGAAGTGTTTAAGGTTCAGTGTAGGATTAATTTTGAATTTTTAGTGGTATTTAGGTGGAAAATAAAAGTTAAATGGCGCGTGTATGTCAGGTACCTATGTCAGGGGAGATAAGACATGCAAATAATTAGACAACAGGGAGATAAATGAAATCATGGAAGGTATCAAGGCCCCGTAGAACAGGAGGTCATTCATCAGCTGTCTAGAGGGAATGACAGGCAGAACATGACCCCTGGGCTCGACTCTGAAAGCTGAATAAGTGTCACTATGCACATAAGGGTGAAGCACACTTTAGCCAATGGAGCAGCACAGGCTAAGGCATAGGTGTTGGGCTAAAGGAGCATCGGTATTGCATTCTTGGAGGTTACCTGTGTGTGCCTGCAGGGGCACAACGTAGGTGGCGAAGGATGGGTAGCTGATAAGGACAGAGAAGCAGGTTAGGACCCTCAGGAAAATCCCAAGACCCTCTGAACAATACTACATTATATATATACAATACTACATGATATATATATATATATACACGTATATATATATATATATATATATATATATATAATTTTTTTTTCTTTTTTTTGAGACAGTGTCTCACTTTGTTGCCCAGGCTGGAATGCCGTGGTGCAATCTTGGCTCACCTGGAGCCTCAACCTCCTGGGGTCAAGCCATCCTCCCATCTCAGCCCTCTGACTACAGGCACGTGCCACTACACCTGGTTAATTTTTTTTTTTTTTTTTGAGATGGAGTCTCACTCTGTTGCCCAGGCTGCAGTATAGTAGCACAATCTTGGCTCAATGCAATCTCTGCCTCCTGGGTTCAAGCGATTTTACCGCCTCGGCCTCCTGAGTAGCTGGGATTACAGGTGCGCACCACCCATGCCCGGCTCGTTTTTGTATTTTCAGTAGAGACTGAGTTTTGCTGTGTTGGTCAGGCTGGTCTCGAACTCCTTACCTCAGGTGATTCGCCTGCCTCAGCCTCCCAAAGTGCTAGGATTACAGGTGTGGGCCACAGCGCCCGGCCCCATTTTTGTACTTTTTGTAGAGATGGGGTTTCACCATGTTGCCCAGGCTGGTCTCGAGCTTCTGGGCTGAAGTGATTCAACTGCCTCAGCCTCTCAAGGTGCTGGGATTACAGGTATAAGTCACTGTGCTCGGCCAAAATATTTTGCTTTCTCTTGTGAAGCAGATGAAAGAAACTATTTTACTTAAAGTATGTTACATTAAGTCTGTATGTCCTTTTCTAAGAATATAGACTATTATTAAGAAAATGTAGACGTCTGTACAATCCATGGCCTAATGCCTCTTTGGAGTTTGAGTTGCTTTGCTGTCATGTTTCTAAAGATGAACTCTTCTTAACTAAGAGCAAGTTAGGACTAATATCACTGCAGGCCCAAAGTCTACCCTAAGGAAGGTAATACGAGGAGTCAGGAAACTTCTCCCCACTCAAAGAAAGTCACTTGGTTGTATCCAGAGAGCTGGGCAGTGTCAGAGCTCAAACCTTTCACAGTCCCTCCCTGATCAGGAGAGCCATACCACCTCTAAGGTTCAAAATATTTTGTTCAGTTGAAGAAACCTGCTCTGAAAATTTGTTTCACTGCCATTTAAACAGAGAGAAATTACTTCCAATTTTGCCAGTTACTAATGCAGTTAGATTATGAAGTCACCTGTATGCTCCATTGAGAGATGTCAGATTCCTTGGAGTTGGGCTGTTTGCAGATCCAGTAACAACAACAACAAAAAAAATTTAAATAAAAATGCACAAAAGAAATGTGTATTACCTAAATGAATAGAGAAAAAAAGCTGGAAATCAATTAAACACACAGAAAGCCTCTCCTCCAGGCTCACTGGCCTACTCGGGTCTCATCTCACCTGAACTAATGCCAGGGACTCTGCAGCAATCAGCCTGACTCTGTTCACCTTCACCCACCCCTATTCCCTGCCCTCTTCCAACCTACTCATCATTTTCTTTTTTTTTTTTTTTTTTTTTTTTTGAGACGGAGTCTCGCTTTGTTGCCGGGGCTGGAGTGCAGTGGCCGGATCTCAGCTCACTGCAAGCTCCGTCTCCCGGGTTTACGCCATTCTCCTGCCTCAGCCTCCGGAGTAGCTGGGACTACAAGCGCCTGCCACCTCGCCCAGCTAGATTTTTGTATTTTTTAGTAGAGATGGGGTTTCACCGTGTTAGCCAGGTTGGTCTCGATCTCCTGACCTCGTGATCCGCCCGTCTCGGCCTCCCAAAGTGCTGGGATTACAGGCTTGAGCCACCGCGCCCGGCCATCATTTTCAAAAGAAACACACACACTACCAAGCGAAAAAAGTGAGGTGTGTAACAACGCATTTTGGAATCTAACATCAGCACAGAGATACCTCAGTGTTTAGAATGGTTGCACCATACTCTGAAATGACTGCACTGCATACAATTTATTCTATCTCCTATTTATGGTTGCTTTTTTTTTTTTTATTTTTTATGGTTTTGTTTTGTATTATTAAGGTTTGGAAAAGTCTGTGGACAATTCAGCTTGCCAAGTGTGTGAGTGGGTATATAAAAGCGGTATGTTTTTAATTCCAAGACCTTCCAGAAGTGTCTAGAGGAAAGGTCTAATTAAACCTGCCGGGCCGGGCGCGGTGGCTCAAGCCTGTAATCCCAGCACTTTGGGAGGCCGAGACGGGCGGATCACGAGGTCAGGAGATCGAGACCATCCTGGCTAACACGGTGTAAACCCCGTCTCTACTAAAAATACAAAAAAAAAAACTAGGCGGGCGCCTATAGTCCCAGCTACTCTGGAGGCTGAGCCAGGAGAATGGC
>NC_045447.1:42424751-42441130 GCF_002776525.5 Piliocolobus tephrosceles | reverse complement strand
AAAAAAAAAAAAAAAAAAAAAAACCTGCCCCCACCCACCTTTTCTTAATTTTTTTTTTTTTTTGAGGCAGAGTCTTGCTTTGCTGCCCAGGCTGGAATGCAGTGGCACGATCTCGGCTCACTGCAACCTCCAACTCCTGGGTTCAAGTGATTCTCCTGCCTCAGCCTCCCAAGTAGCTGGGATTACAGGCGCCCGCCACCATGCCTGGCTAATTTTTGTATTTTTAGTAAAGACGCGGTATCAACATGTTGGCCAGGCTGGTCTTGGAACTCCTGGCCTCAAGCAATCCATCTGCCTTGGCCTCCCAAAGTGCTGGGATTACAGGCATGAGCCACTGGCCTGGCCTTTTAAAAAATCTTTTATTTTAAGTTCAGAGGTACATGTGCAAGTTTGTTATGTAGATAAACTTGTGCCATGGGGTTTGTTGTACAGATTATTTTGTCACCCAGGTATTAAGCCTAGTACCCATTAGTTATTTTTCCTGATCCTCTCCCCCCTACCACCCTTCACCCTCCTATAGGCCCCAGTGTGTGTTGTTCCCCTCTATGTGTCCGTGAGTTCGTATCATTTAGCTTCCACTTATAAGTGAGAATGTGTGGTATTTGGTTTTCTGTTCCTGAGTTAGTTTGCTAAGAATAATGGCTTCCAGCTCCATCCATGTTCCAGCAAAGGACACAATCTTGTTCTTTTTATGGCTGCATAGTATTCCATGGTGTATGTGTACCACGTTTTCTTTATCCTGTATACTACTGATGGGCATTTAGGTTGATTCCATGTCTTTGCTACTGTGAATAGTGCTGCAGTGAACATGGATGGGCATGTGTCCTTATAGTAGAACTATTCCTTTGGTTATTATTTTTTTCTATTTCGCCTTTAAACAATGCAGCAATGGGCAACCTTGTACCTAATCCATGTGAATTGTTTTGCCATTAAAAACTTTTTTTTTTTTTTTTGAGACAACGTCTCATTCTGTTGCCCAGGCTAGGATGCGGTAGAACAATCATGGTTTACCATAGGTTTACCATAACCTTGAACTCCTAGGTTCAAATGACCCTCCTGCCTCAGCCTCCTCAGTAGCTGGAACTACAGGCACACACCACCACATTCCGTTTTTTTTTTTTTTTTTTTTGTAGAGAAGGGGTCTTATGTTAGCCAGCCTGGTCTCCAACCCCTAGCCTCAAGTGATCCTCATGCCTCAGCTTCCCAAAGCACTGCGATTAACAAGGAGTGAGCCACCTTGCCTGCCATTTAAAATTTTGAATATGATTCAGCATCTTTCATTTCTACTGACCACTTCTGCACTCTATATTTTCATATATGTTGCCCATTTTTCTGCTGGCGCTTTGGTTGTCTTACTGATTTGTAAAATACCTTTTGGATATGAAGAAAATGAATCTAGTTATATTAGTCAAATTGTGGCAAATAATTTTTCCATGTCTATATCATTTTTATACACTAAAGTTCTTAATTTGGATATTAAATATATCTCAACTTCTAGATTTCATGTTCTCCTCAGAAGGTCTTCATTACTCCAAAATTATAAACAAGTAATCCAGGCTTCCTTTCACAACCTTTTTTTTTTTTTGAAAGAGTCTCACTCTATCATCTAGGATGGAGTGCAGTGGTATAATCTCGGCTCACTGCAACCTCTGCCTTTCTGGTTCAAGTGATTCTTCTGCCTCAGCCTCCCAAGTAGCTGGGATGTGTCCCACCATGCCCTGCTAATTTTTATATTTTTAGTAGAGGCAAGGTTTTGCCACATTGGCCAGGCTGGTCTCAAACTCCTGGCCTCAAGTGACCTGCCAGCCTCGGCCTCCCAAAGTGCTCAGATTACAGGCCCTTCCATAATTTTTATGGTTTCATTTATCACGTACACTGTAATCTCTCTGGAATATCAGTACAAGAAGTGAGCAAAGACAAGAGACTGCCAACATCACTGATGAACTCTGTTTCCACCAGTCGCAGCATAATCTAAATACCCATGGGCATTCGCTTCTATTTCTGCACTCCATTCTTTTCCACAAAGAGCCTAGTATTTCTTCTCTAGTCCTAACCTGTTTCAACCTATTGCAGCATCAGAATACAGTTCATCATCTAGCAGGGCTTCCCCTCCAAAGAGAATTATTACAGTTTTTCTGGTCCTCTCACTTTTCTCAGGTAAACTTCCGTGTACTCTTCCCCAAAATCCTGTTGGTGTTTTATGGTGGAAGATGTATCCACAAAATGACGCATATATAGTAAAAATAGGCCAGGTAGCCGGGCACAGTGGCTCACGCCTGTAATCCCAGTACTTTGGGAGGCCGAGGTGGGCAGATCACTTGAAGTCAGGAGTTCAAGACCAGTCTGGCCACTATAGGGAGAGAAGTACAATCATAGAAGGTATCAAGGCCACGTACAGCAGGAGGTCATTAACTAGCTGTCTGGAGGGAATGACAGACACGACATGACAAGTCTATTTTAATTTTAAATACTGATCATCTTTTCAAAATTGAATGTTAACTTGGCAAGAACTTGGTATCTTCCTATTTACTTACAACTTTTTGCAAACCTTAAAGCATTAAAATTTTCTTCACATAGATCTTATTTCTTACATCAATGTATTTTACCTTTTTGGTTACTATTACATTTTGTTTTAAATTTTTTAACTTTTTTCTTTTTGAGATGGGATTTCACTATGTTGCCCAGGTTGGTCTTCAACTTCTGGGCTCAAGCGATCCTCCTGCCTCAGCCTCCCAAAGAGGGATTACTGACATGAGCCACTTTGCCCTGCCTGATTATTATTATTCATAGGCTATTTATTTCCATCAATGTTCTAACTAGTTTTTGTTTGCCTAAGAAAAACCCTAACAATTCTTGGATATTAAGGTTAGAACCAGCTAACTTACTGAATTCTTATTATGTCTGTTTTCTGGTGAATTTGTTTCAGTTTCCACAATGTAAAAGATCACTTGCAAAAAATTTTGCCTTCTCTTTTATGTGTAATTCTTTCTTCTTATTGAACTGACAAATACTTCCTGAACAAAATTAAATTATAATAAAGGATTATAATAAATTATAATTATTATAATTCCCATATAATTACATATATATATATATAATCATAGTTCTTATATTTTTCTTGACACCTGTGGGAACTCTCCTAGGGATTATCATTAGTTGGCTTTTGGTTTTAAACAGGAAGTTCTTGTCATCTCAGTGTTCATAATCCAGGTCCTAGCAGTTTTCAAGTTTACACAGGGAAACAAATCATCAAGACACAGAAACGTTCACTGATCAGCTGAGTCATATAAGATTTATTTCCACTCAAGTATCCCTCCTCCCTGTTTATCATCTACCCCCATCCATCTGTAGGACTGTACTGTAAACATGAAGTGAAAGAGGCCTTCCTACTGCTATCACATAATTTCATCTCACAAATTATGCCAAAAACCCCACAACTTCAATCTATATTCATTCTAAGAATTAGCAGAGCTGCAATTATAACTTCAGCTCCTGCCCCTAACTATTAACTATGAAATTGTGCTTCCCATTAAAAATGGATTCCAGGCTAGGCGCGGTAGTTTACACCTGTAATCCCAGCACTTTGGGAGGCCGAAGCAGGCAGATCACTTGAGGTCAGAAGTTCGAGACCAGCCTGGCCAACATGGCGAAACCCTATCTGTACTAAAAATACAAAATTTAGCCAGGCATCTGTAATCTCAGCTACTCAGGAGGCTGAGGCAAGAGAACTGCCTGAACCCAGGAGGCAAGGTGCAGTGAGCCAAGACTGCACCACTGCACTCCAGTCTGGGCGACACAGCAAGACTCCGTCTCAAAAATAAATAAACAAATAATTAAACAAATAAATAAATAAATAAATAAATAAAATAAAATAAAATAAAAAAGGATTCCATTTTTATAGTCAACTAATAAGTCAAACTGAGAGAATTTTCAAACATGGGAAGGAAATATACATTTATTATTATTGTACTGAAGTTCAATCACCTGCACACCTTCCCACTACCAATAACTCAAAAGTCTATCTTAAACTTTGGTCAAATGCTTTTAGGAAGCTCCTGAGATGATCATACAAACACTGGAGATAGAGCCAGTATAGTATTTAAGAGTAGAGCCTCTGGAACCTACTAATTACCTCAGTTTAAATCCTAGCTCCACCACACAAGTACTGTGTGACCTTTGACAAGTCACTCTATAGCTTATTCTCTTTATAAAACACGGCTGTTAACTACCTCATAGACTAGCTCAATTAACTGAGCTAATAACATGTAAAGTGCCCAGGAGAACAGTCTAGTGTATAGTAGGTACTCAACAAAGGCAAGCTATTTTATTAGTCTTTTCTGACTTATTCATTTGGTGTATTATATCAGTGTATTTCTTGGTGATTACTCACCCTTGTAATATGTAGATAAATGCTACTTGGCTGTGGTGAAATATTCTTTTATCATACTGCTAACTTCCATTTGGTAATATTTTAAAATTTCATATTATTGTTCATAACAGATCATGTTGTCATTTTTTTTTTTCTTCTTTTACAAGACAGGGTCTCCCTCTGTCACCCAGGCTGGGGTGCAGTGGTACAATCATGGCTCACTGCAGCCTCAAGCTCCCAGACTCAAGCAATTCTCCCAGCTGGGACCACACACGTGCATCACCAGGCCTGGCTAATTTTTCACTTTTTTGTAGAGACAGGGTCACTCTGTGTTGCCCATGCTGGTCTGAAGCTCCTTGGCTCAAGCAATCCTTCTGTCTGACTCCCAAAGTGTTGGGATTATGGGCATAAGCCTTGGCACTCAGATAAGTTTCCAGTTTTAACACTATCTTCACATCAAGTGCCAGTGTCAATGTTCCATTGGCTTTGTAAGAAGAGTATGTGATTCCCCGCCCCCCCATCATACTGTAGAACAATTTAAACCTTATCAAAATGATCTGTTCCTTGAAGTTTAAAAGAATTCACCTGTGACATCACCTGAGCCTGGAGTTTGGCAGGATGACAGCTTTGTGATAATGTTCCCAATTTCTTCCATTGTTATTGTTCTGTTAGGTTCTCTCTTCTCGAGTCAATTTTGATAACTGGATTTCCTTTAAAAAAAAAAAATTCTGGTTTAATTTATATAGCTTTTTTTTTTTTTTGTAGAGACAGGGTTTCACTATGTTGTCCACAGTGGTCTCAAACTCCTGGGCTCAAGTGTTCCACCCGCCTTGGCCTCCCAAAGTGTTGGGATTACAGGCATGAGCCACTGCTCCCAGCCTATTTTTATTTTTAAAGACAGGGTCTTGGCCACATGTGGTGGCTCACGCCCATAATCCCACCACTTTGGGAGGCCGAGGCAGGTGGATCATGAATGAGGTCAGGAGATTGAGACCATCCTGGCTAACATGGTGAAACCACATCTCTACTAAAAATACAAAAAATTCGCCAGGCGTGGTGGCATGCACCTGTAGTCCCAGCTACTTGGGAGGCTGAGGCAGGAGAATCGCTTGAACCCCCGAGGTGGAGGTTGCAGTGAGCCAAGATTGCGCCACTGCACTCCAGCCTGGGCAACAGAGCGAGACTCCATCCAAAAAGAAAAAAAGAAAAAGAAAATGACAAGGTCTTGTTCTGTCACCCAGACTGGAGTATGGTGGTACGATCACAGCTCACTGCAGCCTGGACCCTCCGGGCCTCAGTCTCCTGAGTAGCCAGGACCACAGGCGCATGCCACCATGCTTGGCTAACTTTTAAAAATAATTTTTAGTAGAGAGGAGGTCTTGCTATGTTGTCCAGGCTGGTCTTGAACTCCTGGGCTCAAGTGATCCTCCTGCCTTGGCCTCCCAAAATGCTGGGATTTACAAGCCATTGCACCCATCCAACACTTGCTGTTTTAAAAAATTATTTCTAACCTGTGTACATATGTTCCCTTTTTTCTTGAGCAGAGTTATCAGTTTATCTAATTGATAACCTTCCCGCTCCTAGCAAAGCAGCAGCTTGTGAATTACCAATTTTACTTTTCTCAGTTTTGTTTTGTTTTTTTTTTTTTTGAGACAGAGTTTCGCTCTGTCGACTGAGCTGAAGTGCAGTGGCTACCTCACAGCTCTGTGTACTCGCTGCAGCCTTGACCTCCTGGGCTCAAGCAATCCCTCCTCCTCAGCCATCTGAGTACCTGGGACCACAGGCCCACACCACCAAGCCCAGCTAATTTTTGTATGTTCTGTAGAGACAGGGTTTCGCCACGTTGCCCAGGCTAGTCTCAAACTCCCTGGGCTCACGCCATCTGCCGGCCTTGGCCTCCCAAAGGGCATCAGCCACCATGCCCACCTAGTTTAAAAAAAATTTTTTTTTTTTTTGAGACAGAGTCTCACTCTGTTGCCCAGGCTGGAGTGCAGTGGTGCAATCTCGGCTCACTGCAACCTCTGCCTCCCGGGTTCAAGTGATTCTCCAGTCTCAGCCCCTCAAATAGCTAGGACTATGGGTGCACATCACCACGCATTGGTAATTTTTCTATTTTGAGTAGAGACAGGGTTTCACTACACTGGTCAGGCTGGTCTCGAACCCCTGACCTCAGGTGATCCACCTGCCTCGGCCTCCCAAAGTGCTGGGGTTACAGGTGTGAGCCACTGCACCCAGCAGTTTAAACATTTTTAAATTGCTTTTCCTCTTTATTATCTTTCTCTTACTTGGTCTGGTTTATTTTCTTGTACTGTTTTTTGTTTGTTTGTTTGTTTTTTTGAGACTGAGTCTCATTATGTCGCCCAGGCTGGAGTGCAGTAGCACGATCCTGACTCACTGCAACCTCTGCCTCCCAGGTTCAAGTGATTCTCCTGCCTCAGCCTCCCGAGTAGCTGGGATTACAGGTGCGCCACTGCACTTGGCTAATTTCTGTATTTTTAGTGGTGACGGGGTTTCACTATGTTGGCCAGATTGGTCTTGAACTCCTGAGCTCAAGTGATCCAAACTGCCTTGGCCTCCCAAAGTGCTGGGATTACAGGCGTGAGCCACCGTGCCCGGCTTTTTTTCTTGTAATTCTTAAGTGGGACAACTATTTCTATCCTTTGTTTCATAACTTGACTGTTTAAGGCTATGTACTTTCCTTTGAACAAAACTCTTACTACTACTTAAAAGAGCTGGCATTTCGTCTTTACTTGCTTATAAGTGTCCCAAAATCTTCAGTTAGTCAGTTTAGTGCTGTTATTCACAGTAAAAACAGGATTAAAAGGAAAAAAAAAAGGTTCCAGAATATCATCTGTTCCCTCTCTCCTCTCCCTTTCTTAATATACGCAGTTTTGGGGCTTAATAGGATTAACTTCAAGATACGTTCTAGACACTGAAATTTGTCGGGGTATTGAGTTTGATAATTACTAGTCTACTACATCCTTACTTTTTACTGTTTCAGCTGATAGGCATCAGTTAAAAACTCTTAGTAGTACACTTACAAGCTAAGATTAATCAATATTTGAAGTCCTAACACTTCGTCTAGAAATACCTGATACCCATGTAATGCTTTGCACTTCTTCAGTTTCAGAATTAAACAATGTTAAATCAACAAGAATATTTAGATTAATGTACATGATTACATGATATTGTGACAATTTATGAATGTCAAAACCATTTTATTTTTACATACTGAGCACATGAAATATTTTATATTCTAAAGTCACCACCTACAAGCTGTTTACATATGCTCCTTGACAGTACAAGCCAAGTTATTTGCGTACATGAACAACAATAAAAATCTTGTCCATGTTCACTTTTACTGGAATGTTACTTATATTACTTTCTGAAATTTTGCAAATAAAGGTTAGTTTATTTATGACTCTGAGAATGGGAACTGTTATTAAACAAGCGGAAAATTACGGCTAACAGAAGTTAACCATTTATTGACCACCATATCAAACTATTTTAAGAATATTACTGTACATTAAGATTCTCAGATTTAAAAAATAGGCCTAGATGGGGGAAAAAAAATGTTATGAAACTCTCTCGGACTTCACAGATTTAAAGCTTTTCCTCTAGTTTAATCCTACACACCAGGATGGTGTGAACAGGTTCTTAATTTAGCAATAGAAGGATAATGTGCACAGCATTATTTGGTAGTGCAGTTTAGAATTTTGCATGTTTACCTATACTGTGAACATGGTTAAATTTCTTTGCTAAATTGATTTTTATACTTTTATTCATTAATGTGGATAATTCTTTGCAATTTACTGCAAAATCTATTTACCATAACTTCACGCTTGTGTGCTACGTAAAACTATCTCATCATAAGGGAGCAGTTAATGAACTTGACTTTCAGGCAACTACAAGTGTCAGGCTTCTGTGACTAAGAAAACAGTTTAAAGTCTAAAACCTTATTGTAATGTACAGCCTACATGGATCGGCATGATCCAGATATGATCCCAATACAAAGGTCTCTGCAAAAACTGGGGAGAGGGTGACTCCAATTCTCAAAGGATGTGAATTTCCACTAGTCAGCAGGTCTGAGTCAGCATTCAGAACAAGATCAGCCTGGCTCTAGCCCTAGTTATGACACTATCCTGCCAATACAAAGACAAAGCAATATCTGATTTTAAAATTCAGTAATCTGAGTTTGCTTTCATTTACCAAACGAGAGATCAGACAAGTCAACTCCTAGCTTATTTTCCCCTGAGATGCGCTAAGGGTGACTCCGGTTCCAAAGCGGTAACCTGTGCTCTGAACCACTATGGGATCTCAAGAGTCCTAGCATCTTTTGATCCTATGGAATCCTTTCAAAGCACGGGCAGAGGAGGCTCAAAATAGCAAGGTCACTATACATTTCAAGGGCTTCTGTTTCACAGATTACAAGTAGAGAGAAACAGAAGGTGGGAATTAAGATCAGCTAGGTAGAGCTGTGAGGTGCAAAACAAAGGTTATGCAGAAAGTTGAGGTGCTGACATACTCCGTCTAGCTAAACTGAACACCAAATAATGGATGGAGACTAACACCACCACCACCATCGTCACCGAAAATCCTTGTACAAGTGAGTTTCCTACAACGCGATGCAACATGGTGTCGCAGAACAAGCACTGCCAGGTTATGTAGCTGAACTTACCGTTCTCCAGGCGTCCATTTCCCCAACCTGTGAAAAGCGGGGAGGGGGTTGGACAAGATCACTAAGTCCTCTTCCGTCTCTGACACTCCACAGCCAGGGGTCCCGAGGTGAGGCAGAAATCCCAGTCTCCCGGGAGGCAAGGGCCCTTGCGCGGTGCCAGCCCCGCTTTCCCCTGGGTGCAGGTAGCGCCCGGCTCCTCCTCACCCCTGCGGTTCCTGTGTACTAGGGAGGTGCCTCCCCAGCCCGGGGCGCGCCCGAATGAAGGGACAGCGCCTTCGCGGGAAAGGTCGCCCAGCAGCCGGACAAACACCCGCGGCAGGCGGGGGAGCTGGGAGCCGAGGAGGCTCAGAACTGATTCAGTGCGCGCCGCCGCCAGGGTGGGGCCCGCAGGGCCGGGCCAGTGCAGCTGGAGCACGCAGAAGACGGGGATGGGCCCCCAGGGCGGCAGGCTACCCCAACGGGCCCTTCGGCGCATTTCCCCTCCCTCCAACCTCTTGCTATGGGAGCCCGGTGCTTCCCCACGCCCGCCCCGTACTCACCCATCGCCACCCGCGTCCCGCAGGACGGATAGCGAGCCGGGGCCCGCGCAGGCGCAGACCGTGACCGACCCAGGGGCTGGGGCGCAGCGCGACGCGCTAGGCGCCGTTGGGGGTCACGTGAGGGAGACGCCGCTCCGCCTCCTCTCCCTCGGCCCGCGGCCCGCCAGATGTCGCCAGCCTACTCTTCCTGGCCGCAGGCCGCCGCGGCGGGGCAGGTAGAGGGCCACGCCAGCACACCTGTCAGGTGGCGGGCTCCGCTAGCCTCGATGCTTCACCCTTAATGCCGTACGGTGGCCTCAGCGTGCCACAAACAGCCAACGCGCGTTCTCTAGTGAGCTGCCTGCAGGGGGCGTCTGGGCATTGTCGGTTTTAGGGGCATTGTCGGTTTTAGGGGGCTAGCGCCTTCGCGGAAGACTCCAAAGTGTCCTCTGTGGAGCTTTGTTGGGTATCTTCAAACCTTCAGAGGGACCTTTTATCAGCGACCCATTCCGCAATTCACAGAACACACTTTGTGCGTGCTTTGGAACATACGGATCACTTTTAAACGTTTTAACTCTTTTTCCTTCGAAGCTCAGACCGCTTGCGGGGGGCTTGGAAGGAGCGCTGCCCGGGGAGTTAGAAGGCCTGGGTCAAAGTCATAGCCCTCATACTTCTTGAGAGTGACCTTGGACGAGTCGCTGGACCCTGAGCCCCAAATCCCCGTCTGAAAAGTAACCCGTGCCTTGTATGCGTCCCCTGACTGTTGTAGGAGACTCTGGAAATGAGGGTTCTGACTCTGAGTTGGAAACTGGAACGCACACAACAGATGGGAGGCGTTGAAGGAAACGGAACGGTCGGTCTGAGGGGAGAGGCGTTTCTTGTGGATGTGTGAAGTGTGTACACTGTGCTTGGGGAGAGCCCAAGCAATAACCCCACCCGAGTGAAGCGTTCTTGGGGGGATCGGCTCCGGGTGGGCGACGTTCGCTGCGTGCCCCCTTCCCCCGAGAGCACTTTGTAGACACTGACTCCAAAAGCTGGTCTGGTCTTTGCCCAGCTCCGCTTTGGCTGCCGTGCTTAGCTGCCTCTCGGGAAGCTGGAGACCACGCTCCCCTATTCCAGCAAACGCTCCATTGAGGAACCTACTGCGTGCAAGGTCCTGGGGAGCTTAGTGTCTGATGAAGGATACAAAAACAAAAGAGTGGAAATTCAGAAGCATGGGGGGCCCTCCCCCCTCGAGGGAGATCCAGAGATGGCTTCACAGGGTAGACTTTGAACTGGGCCTTAGAGGGTGGATGGGTGGAGTTTGGCCCAGTGGAGAAACTCATAGCAGCAGGAGATAAGATTGTAAGGGTCAGGTGGTGGGGCTGGATAGTGCGAATCTTGACTGTCAGACACAGGCACCTGCCATCTAATTAGTATGCGAGGGATAAATTTTGGACTCCACAGGATAAGGATAAAGCTACACAATGGCTTAGAACAATTAATCGGGCAACAGTTGGAAAGGGTCTTTGCCTCAAAATTATGTTTGCCCTGTCTTGTGTGAATGCCTATTCAGATGTATTATTTGAAAAATAAATAAACCAGGCAGGCATCCAGCGTGTTCATAAGCATAAATAATTAATTTCAGATTAGAATGGAGAGGTTATTCTCCTGTGGTAAAACCTGAACAAGAAGGAAAAGACTGAAACACACAATTGGGGCACACCAGACTCAGAAAATCCCAGGCTAACGGGAAAGCTCAGGTCTGGAGCTGAGCCAGTCTGCTTCTTTCATGCTGCAGGTCACAGCACAGGCCTCTGCGCCTCCAACTCTCTGTTCCTTGTCAGAAACCCCCAGGCCCTTCATTGGCTCTTCTTGGGCATATGAATGTTGGGGATGAAAACCCTCTATTTTTGGATTCCGGATCCATCTTAAAGTTAGCCCTTCATTTCTGTCCTTATCCACCCATTGCTGCATTCCATACCTCCAGCCACTAGGTCAGCTGCCAGATATCCTCTAACCCAGCTGTGATCATGTCATCCCCCAGCTTAAAAATCTCCAATAGTTCCCTCTTGCTTCCCCCAGTAAATCCAAACTCCTTAACTTGGTGCACGGGGCTGTCCTGTCCTGGCCCTTTTGCCAGTCTGTCTACCTCAACCCCAACTGTATTCTGGGCTTTTGCCATATGCAGTCTCAGTGTTTTGCAAAACCTGTGTTCCTTAATCCTGTTTCCCCCTTTCACCATTGATACGTGTTAGCCCTTCACCAAATAGCCCTTCAAGGTCCTTTTGCCGCCTTTCCCTCCTAGCAGCCTTCCCTGATCATCTCAGGCAAAATTGACTGTTCTTGCCCGTGCTTTCCCATGGCTCAAAGTTTGAGGTGCTTCTGATGTCCTGTCCTATGTTGTAGTCACTCATGAAAATGTGATCTTTCCCACCGCCAGCTCATGAGGGCAGAGCTGTCTGGATTTTTCCTGGCTCTCCCACTCAGTGCTTGGCAAAAAGGGTGCCTAGGAGATGTTTGCTGAAATGAAATGCGGGTGGAGAGCAGAGCTGTTGGAAGGGCCTGGGTTCTTGGGGGAAAGGGCCATAGGAAGGTTGCTGGTGGATCTTTGTTTAATCACCCTCCACTCCTTCTCTCAAAATGCTTTCTAAAAAGTTGTCTGGTACCCTCAGACTTCATGGGCTCTAAGGGGCATGAAAACAGCCTTATGCAAGCTGTCAGTGGAGTCTCAGAAACTGAGTGGCTCTGCCCAGACAAGATCACCTGAGGTCATTCCCTAACAAGGGGTCATTGACCTTCCTTTCTCTTCAGCTCCACATTTCCTAGGCCCCTGCAATCAGGCCCCTGCCTATCTCTGCCACTCCCCTTCATACCCCCAGTACCAAATGGCCAAGGGCCAGTCCGCCACTTGGTGTTCCCTTCCCTGAACTTGCTGCATTCTTTTCACGCCCCCTGCCCCATGCTTGCGTATTTTTTGTCCTCTGTGCCTAAAAGGTATTGCTTGCTTCATGACAATGTCCTGCTCCTCCTGCATGGCTCAGTTCAGAGGCTTCTGGTCACTACTGCCTCATCTGACCTCACTGCCTCCTGCTGCAAAGCCCCTCAGTGCTGTCAGCCCCACCCTCCCTGGCCCCCACCCCATGTCCTTGTGGTTTGTCCCCATGGCTGGTCTGTGAACTCTAGGACCTTCTCCCTTTCTGCTCCACTCATGTCCAAACCTGCTCTGATCCAGCAACTCACGTGCATCTGTATTTATAACGTATAATGGAGACCCAGGGTTTACCCTGCAGGCTTGTGAGATGGTTTGTTCTCTTCAATTTATTCATTCATTTATTTTAATACTGGTGGGGACCCAGTGAATCAGTGATTCTTAGCCCTGCTTCACATTAGAATCATCTGGGAAGCTTTGACAACAAAACAACACCCCCCCCCCATCCCCGCCCCACTCCCCTGCCCTAGAGGTTCTGATTTAATTGGTTTGCAGTGGGACCTGAACCTTAGTATAGTTTAAAAGCTTCCCAGGTGTGCTGAGGCTGAGAACAATAGCACTCAATACTTGCTTCCCCAATGTGCCTGATGATAAGAATCTCTTGAATTTGGGCAAACTGCCTATGGGCCGTACACTCACAGCACCAGCATTGAGTCACCCAGAAGTTTGTTAGAAATGCAGAATTCTGTCCCCGGGAAACCAGGATTGGTATTTAACAAGTTCAGCAGGTGTGCTGTGTGCACATTACAGATCGAAAAGCGTTGACCTAGATCCTAGGTCCTAGAAATCTGGTTAAAAAATAGATCACCAGGCTGGGCATAGTGTCCCATGCCTGTAATCCCAGAACTTTGGGAGGCTGAGGCAGGAGGATCACTTGAGTTTGAGATCAGTGTGGGCAACACAGTGAGACCCTGTCTATAAACAATAACATAATTAGCCAGGCGTGGTGGCACACATCTGTAGTCCCAGCTACCTGGGAGGCTGAGGTGGGAGGATTGCTTAAGTCTGGGAGGTTGAGGCTGCAGTGAGCTGTGATCATACCACTGCACTCCAGCCTGGGAGACCCTGTCTCAAAAAAACCCAACACACACATATATATCATATATACACATATATGATACATGTATCACACACATATGATACATGCATCACACGATACATGTATCATATACACACATATACATGTATCATATACACATGTGATACATGTATCATACGATATATACACGATATATGATACATACATGTTATACATGTACATATAATATAGACATATATAGATATATACATATGAGATATATATATATATATAAAATCAGTTCCAAGACAGACTAAATCAGAATCCCCAGGAGAGAGGCCAGTTGGCCTGTGCATATTTAACACTAGCCCCGGCTGATTCTTCAGCTGATTCTCCTCAGGCAACTTCGGGAAATTATAGCTTTAAATTGACATCCTGACCCATAATAGTGACCTGTGGTTTGAAACACAGGGTCCTGCAGGGCTCAGGAATATGTAAATGAATGAGCCTGCAGCCCAGAGGGGAAACAGTTCTAAGGAAAAATAATCAGCATTCTTGAGATCTGCATGTACCAAGTGCTATGAGTGTTAATAGGATAGGGAAGTTGTACCAGCTGCAATAAGGGAAGGCTACATGGAAAAGGTGATCCGTAAAGGAAAACTAGGATTCAAACAAGGTAGGTTCCAGAAAACGCATGGGATGAGAAAAAGTGTTTAAGAAGGAAGACACCAGGTGGCTTTCTCCCTAACATCATTTCTGTACCCCAGCTTTTTCTCCCAGCACACCAACAGGCAAAGTTTATGCCCCCTGACAAATCTCAGAGCTCAGAAAGGTTGGTGACCTCTGGGTAAGATCAGGGACACCTTCCTTGTTGTCTGAGTGACACATACTTGTGAAATACAAACACATTTTTACCTACCAAGGGCCAAGTCAATGTAACAAGAAGCAGTTGCACAATACTGTGTGGGTTTCCCAAGCAGTCACACAATATGTCATTTCCTCTGATTTTCACATACTTTGTGTCCTCAAAGAAGTCCCATGACCTATCTGAGTTACGTACCTAGGGAGAGATGAGGCTGGGACTCTGCCACTCCTATTGTTTCGGGGGATGGAGCTAGCCACAGAGGCGCAGTGTGATGATTGATGCTTTCCTCTTTCCTGGCACTTTTTCAAAGGCCCAGGTTGATAGTGAGCTGCAGGGTGGTGGGGAGCCTGGCCTTGACCCCACGGGAGTATCTCCTGAGCTCCCTCATCATAAGACACCCATGGGGAACTTGTGAAAAATATCGGCTTCCAGGGCGAGCCCAAGACCTCCTGAGTAAAAATCTCCAAGCAGAGGTCCTAGGAAGTTGTATTTTTATAAGAACTGTGTGTAAACCTTAGGTCAGGCAAGCTGGGAAACCTTGAACTCGATGTAGTATGCTGCAAGGTCAGAATACTTGGGTTTGCATCCTTGATCCACCACTTCCTAGTGATGTCACTGGGGAGCCCCCCACCAGCCTCAATATCTCCATCTACAGAAAGAGGGTCCTTCCTGGTGACCATGTTCCAAGACCCTGAGGGAGGTTCCCCTGACGGCAGATCCAGTGTGATGGAAGCTCATTCTCCTTCAGGTGTGGAGGAGCAGTGGCGTTCAAGGACTCAAAATGCCACCCTTGTCTCTCGTTCTTGGGGCAGAAGGGACCATGGAATTTCTCTCTAGATCCCATTCACCTCCAGGCTGTGACCTCCCTCTGAGCCTCCACCACTAAATCCAACTTCTGCATTTCCTAGCATCACTTCACCTTTCTGAACCTCAGTTTCTTTTTTCTTTTCTGATTATTTTTTTTTTACTTCTTTTGTTTATTTTTTATTTTTATTTTGTTTTATTTTTTGAGACGGAGTCTCGCTCAGTTGCCCAGGCTGGAGTGCAGTGGCAAAATCTCTGCCCACTGCAACATCCACCTCCTGGGTTCAAGCACTTCTCCTGCCTCAGTCTCCCAGGTAGCTGGGACTACAGGCACCTGCAACCACGCCTGGCTAATTTTTGTATTTTTGGTAGACGGGGCGGGGGGTTTCACCACATTGGCCAGGCTGGTCTCGAACTCCTGACCTCAAGTGATCCATCCACCTTGGCCTCCCAAAATGCTGGGATTATAGATGTGAGCCACCATGCCCGGCCTGTTTGTTTATTTTGAGACAGGGCCTCCCTGTGTTGCCCAGGCTGAAGTGCAGTGGCAAGATCTCAGTTCACTGCAGTCTCCACCTCATGGGCTCAAGTGATCTTCCCACCTTAGCCTCCCAAGTAGCTGGGACTACAGGTGTGCAGTAGGACACCTGGCTAATTTTTCTATTTTTTTGTAGAGATGGATTTTCTCCATGTTGCCCAGCCTGGTCTTGAACTCCTGAACTCAAGTGCTCCTCCCTCCTCGGCCTCCTAAAGTACTTGGATTACAGACATGAGCCACCATACCAGGCCTGAACTTCAGTTTCTCATCTACATAGCAGGGCTCCCATATGGGAGACCAATGCAAGCACAATGTGAGGCACACATAGAGTAAACCTGCCACAGATAGGATCTTTTATCACTGTTACTTCAGCTAACGAATACTTATTGAACACCTACTGTATGCCAGAAACTGTCCTAGATCCCTGCTTGTGTGGAGTCTGCATTCTGGTTCTGTTCTAGTGGGTGGAGACAGGCAGTATATAATGAATACAATACCTGTTTAATATTTAAAGAATAAAGCTGCTGCACAGATTTAACATTTAAACAATAAAGACAATAAATAGGTTTAATACTGACATAAGAAATGTAATTATTTAAATAGTAAACACAACAAATT
>NC_045447.1:42422391-42424741 GCF_002776525.5 Piliocolobus tephrosceles | reverse complement strand
TACTGACATAAGAAATGTAATTATTTAAATAGTAAACACAACAAATTCGGAATTTTGCTCTTATTGCCCAGGTTGGAGTGCAATGGCCCCATCTCGACTTACCACAACCTCCATCTCCTGGGTTCAAGCGATTCTCCTGTCTCAGCCTCCCAAGTAGCTGGGATTACAGGCATCTGCCACCACACCTGGCTAATTTTTCTATTTTTAGTAGAGATGGGGTTTCGCCATGTTGGTCAGGCTGGTCTCAAACTCCTGACCTCATGTGATACACCCGCCTCGGCCTCCCAAAGTGTTGAGATTACAGGTGTGAGCCACCACTCCTGGCCAACAGATGCTTATTATTTAGATAATAATTATAGTGTGTTAGAATTAATGTAAACAACAGAGAAAGATGGAATGTTAGAGGATGCTGAGCGAGGGGATGGAGAGAACTCTGTGAGCACTGCTCTGGGACGTCCAGCTGGAGAGGAAGAGGATCTTAAGAGCTGTGGTCCTAACTTCAGGAGATGTGCAGTGGGGCTGGAGCATTTTTTGTTTATAAAATAGACTCCACTTCTTGCCTCCCACAGGAAGCCTTTCTGGCACCCTAGTCCCTCTTTGCTTTGAAATCCTGTGGCTACACTGGCCTCTGCCATCACACCTTGTTCTCATCCTAGCTGACCTCTGAAGGTTGACAACGCTAAGCCTTGCTAAGGGCAGTCATTCAACACTGTGTGTAATCTTTGCAGCAATCCCGTGAGGCTGCTGGTTTTGTGTTACTTTGCAGCAGAGGAAGTGGAAGCTTTTGCAGTTTACCCAGGTTGCACAGCTGGAAAGGGATAGAATTAGACTGGGCTCCCCCTGGGTGATGGCTGTTTCTCTGCTCACCTGCGTCCTGGACCCGAGGAGGGCAGGGCTCCTTCTGAGCTTCTCTGGGTTTCCCCAGCCCCAGCTCCAGTCCCAGACCCTGGTTCTCTCATAGGGGCAGAGGGAGGGTCTACTGAATGGGAAGTAAGGGACTTGCCCCTGGGGTAATAGGACAACTGTTCCAGCTTGCTGGGACCATCCTGGTGTTAGCCCTCAGAGTCTTGTACCCTGAAAAGCTTCTCTTAGAGGGACAACTACTCACCCTACATGCAGAACCCCGTCTCCTGTCTAACCCCATGGGTAGCCTGAACTCATGCTGTCCCTGATGAAGAAAAACTACTTATAGTGTGCCTCATGTTTTAGGCAAGGTCCAAATTGCTAAAAGTCTTTAAAGGTAACAGAACAGCTTTTCTGTGGGGGCACTCCCGGACATAGCAGCAGAAGAGGAACTGATGCATCTCTGGAGGACAGGAAGTCTTGAAGATGTACCTAGCCTTTGACCTCATAATGCCCCATCTATGAATTTCTCCTTAGAAAAACCCAGAAATATAGATAAAGATTTCTGAACAATTCCCTGCAGAGCTGGTTATACAAAAATTGGAATAAGTTAAATTAAGGTAGAGGCCGGGTGCGGTGGCTCACGCCTGTAATCCCAGCACTTTGGGAGGCCAAGGCAAGTGGATCATTTGAGGTCAGGAGTTCCAGACTAGCCTGGCCAACATGGTGAAATCCCATCTCTACTAAAAATACAAAAATTAGCTGGGCATGGTGGTAGGCACCGGTAATCCCAGCTACTTGGGAAACTAGGACAGGAGAATCGCTTGAATCCAGGAGGCAGAGGTTGCAGTGAGCTGAGATCATGCCACTGCACTCCGGCCTGGGCGACAAGAGTGAAACTCTTTCTAAAAAAAAAAAAAAAATTAAGGTAGAAAATACCATACAGCTATAAAAAAAAGATCATATTGTAGGAGATTTAATAACAGAAAGAAAAGGGACATGACACTATGTTAAGCGGAAGATGGAGGCTATAGAACTATGTAAGCATGGCTTGAGCCTGATTTTATTTAAAATAATTATATACGTGCATAGAAAAAAAGACTGAGGCGATACTTCAGAACGTGAATGTACTGTTCTTCGTGTTTCGGGTAATTTTTATTTTCTTCTTTATATTTTCCTGAAATACAAATTTCCATTACTAATACTTTTCTGTCACCCAGGCTGGAGTACAGTGGCCTGATCTTGGCTCCTCTGCCTCCCGGGTTCAAGCGATTCTCCTACCTCAGCCTGCCAAGTAACTGGGACTATACAGGTGCCTGTCACCACACCAGGCTGATTTTTGTACTTTTAGTAGAGATGGGGTTTTGCCATGTTGGCCAGGCTGGTCTTGAATTCCTGGCCTTAAGTGATCCGCCTGCCTCAGCCTCCCAAAGAGTTCGGATTACAGGTGTGAGCCACCGTGCCCGGCCACAAGCACAAACTGTATTTTTTTTTTCTTTTTTTTGAG
>NC_045447.1:42405631-42422291 GCF_002776525.5 Piliocolobus tephrosceles | reverse complement strand
CCTGCCTTGGCCTCCCAAAGTGCTGGGATTACATATGTGAACCACTGGGCCAGGCCACAAAGTACATGTTAATTTTATAATTGGAAGTCAGTAACTTTGAAATAATATTGCATAAAATTGTTCTGTACTGAGCCTCTCTGATTTGGCCTGACCTCCCTTCCCAGTGGGCATGAATGGACGCGGCTTTAGAGTAGACTGCAGTGGGAAAAGCCTGGGTCGGGAGTCAGAGGGAGCCTCCCAGCTCTTCCTGAAGTTCTTTCCTCTGCCTAGGATGCCCCTGCTTCCTGTAGGCGAGGCCTGGCTCAGATGCCACTTCTACTGTCCCTTCTGCTGGAGCACCCATCATTCATCACTCTGCACTGCCTGCCATTTATCTGTTTACATGCCTGCCTCTTCCTTCTCTGGGCCTCAGTTTCTCCTTCTGTAACCGACACGATGACTTGGAGGCGGCATTCCTGCTCCCTGGGACTGGCTGCAATACTAAAGAAAACCACACAAGGGCACTAGAGCCACACTGGTGACTTCCTGCCATCCTGGTATGATCAGGCTTTGGAAACGGTCTCCCAAGCCAGAGATGACACCAGTCACTACAGGCCTGGGATGCTCCCACCCGGGGAGTCAATGAGGAAAGAAATGGCTCATTAAATCTGAGAAGAATCCTCCAGCCCTACCCTAGTCTTCCCGGAGCTGCACTGGCCAAGGTGACCCTTGGAGCTGGTCGCCCTCAAGCACCCCAAGGCATGTGGAGAGGGGCTTGCTGTGTTGCCTTGAGCGTGCCTCTGTCCCTGTCTGGGCCTCCATTTCTGGCCTGCCCTGCTGGCTCTCTGTGCAGGGATGAAGGCATCTCACGGCCCACCGCTTCCTGTGGATCTGATGAGGAAGGGGTTTCCTGTGCTCAGTCTCCTGCTCCTGGTCACCAGCTTGTCCCATCTGTTTCATGCTCAACGTGTTTTAAATTGAACTGAAAGAGAAATACCCACCACCACCACCACCCACCACCACGCATAACACAGTCTAGAGGTGACCTTTCCTCCCTCCCTTCAGGAAATTCCTGGTGGCCGAGCACTGGCATTGCCTGTGACCACTTGGTCCTGACCAAGCTCATGAATGTTTTCTGTCACCAGGACCATGTGCCAGGGCTTTGCCTTCCCCGAGCACAGGCGTTCCCCAGGCGTGTGTGTGTGTGCGTATGTTGGGACATGGGGGTGTTGGTGTCAATGCTCTGAGGGAGTCTGACAGAGGTGTGGATTAGGGGACACTGGGATGTGTCGGGGAGGTGGGGGAGAGAGGGAGAAGAGGTGAACCAAAGCCCAAGAGTCCTGGGGAGTTGGGGAGGAAGGGGGGCAGCAGGGGAGACAGTCAGTCACATTCTTGAAAAGGAGAAGGAAAGGAGGGAGGAGAGTGGCAGGTAAGTTCCTGTGGGGACGTGGGGGTGGGGTGGGGAATCACTCCAGAGCAGGTCCCCAACATGCTGGGGAAAGCTGTGCCCCCTCAGGTGTAGGTGAGGAGGGTCTTGGGTGCAGACCTTCCCGGTGGACCTGGGCTGCCTAATGCTGTCATCATGGTGGCATCATGGCGATGGTGGCAGGCAAACTGGCAGATTTTGTGCTAAGACTCATGTCCTGCCCTTCTCTCCTTAAGAATTCAGCTCCTCTAGGAAACAGGTGGCCAGCATCTCCCCGTCTTTGGGGAGATCCTCCCTGCCCTGCCCTGTTCATTTGCCTCTGTGGGATGAGGCCTCTGGAGTCCCAGGAGTCTGGCCACCTCCCCTCAAGGCAGGCTGCACCACATCAGGCTCTGATGGACTCACCCTGATGATTCTACCACCCTGTTACCTCTGCACAGACCGTCCACCCGGCCAGGCTCCCTGCTGAACTCCTACCATCCCCCAAGGCCCAACTTTTCCCTGACTGCTGCAGACAGATTCAATTCTCTCTCATCTGGGATCCTACAGCTCCTTGGGCTGTTTTTACATACTGGAAACTTCTTGAGGGCAGGGGCTGAGTCCCATTCACCCCTGTATCCACCAGACCTGAGGACCAGTAGGTACTCAAGGAATGTCTGCTGAACAAATTCATTTATTTCCATTGAGCTCATTAGGCCTCTTTCTTCCTCATAATTAGGAAGCAGAAAGGTTGCTTTTACCTTTAACAATCCACCTTTGGAAGCTGATGGCAAGAGCTCAGCTAGATTCCTGGGGCACATGGCTGCATTAAAAAACAAACAAACAAACAAAAATCATGCATGCCTAAGGAGGTGCATTTAAATGAGACATTGTGTGGCCAGGCACCCGCCTGTAATCTCAGCACTTTGGGAGGCCAAGGTGGGAGGATCCCTTAAGCCCAGGAGTTTGAGACCAGTAGGCTGGTCAACATGGCACAACCCCACCTCTAATAAAAATGGAAAAATTAGCTGGGCGTGGTGGTGCATGCCTGTAGTCTCAGCTATGTGGGAGGTTGAGGTAGGAGGATCACTAGAACCTGGAAGGCAAAAGTTGCAGTGAGTGGAGATTGTGCCACTGCATCCCAGCCTGGGAAACATAGCAAGACCCTATCTCAAAGAAAGAAAAAAAAAAAAAGACCAATGGTAAACAAGATACTCGTAGTATATTAAGAGCTTCACATTAAATATTCATCATTATACAGTGTGTCACATAGAACTGGAATGTTACAAGAGACTTCAGAAGTAGGTGGCTGGTTTGAGCCTCCTGGCAGGGACGCAAACAGCCCTAAGGAGGGAGGTGGAAGGGCTGAGGGGCACCTGTGTCCTGAGGGCGCCTGTGAACAGGTCCCTGTGGGGTTCTGGGAGGTGCGCCCACAACTAAGACTGTGGGCCCTGCACTCCCTCCGGACAGCTTGCCGAATTTGGTCTTCGCTGATCACCAATTCCGAAAGGGTGGAGAGACAGTTGGCTGGACAGCTGCCTGATTCAGCCAGGACCCTTCACAGGTGTCTGTGGGCCAACACCAAATGCCAGCCTGCTCTGCTGGCAGGGCTTCTACCTGCACTGACCCGAGGGCTGCAAGAGCAAATGGTGACCCTGGCCGCTGGTCCTTGCCAGGCCCTTGGTCAATGACATCACCACTTCTGAGAGAGCGTCTGGGGAGCTACTGGAACTTCATGTTCAAAATCTTACAAAGGGGGCCGCTGGTTCTGGAAATAGGCAGAGCGAGCCTGTGGGCTCCACCCTGTGGACTGGACACCTTGTGGGAAGCTGCTTCAGGTTTCCCTCCTGCCACAGAGGCCACAGAGGCCACACTCAGGCCCCAGAAGCACCCTGGCCCACAGCCGCCCTGTGAGGACAGGGCCTGCCTCCTGAAGGCTTGGAGCCTTTGCACCCCTTCCTGTGAAGGGCTGCGCTGTGAGCCTCTCTCAAGGAGAGCGTGTCAGCCTAGGCCATTCTTCTGACTTCAGGACAGGACTGGCAGGCAGTGGGGCCCTCTTCCCCTACAAAGCCTCCTTTCTTTCTGCGGGCGCCATCCTGTTTGGGGGACTGCCAGAAGGGCCCTTGACTCCTCAGCGCTCAAGGACAGAGCTACTCAAGTGGTCAGGCATTATGGTCAATAATAAAGCCAGCAAAGAAGGGAGATACAGAAACAGCCGCTAGTGCTGGAGGTTCTCAGACAAAATGCCGAGGGCGCGACGTTGTGTGGCAGGAGCTTTTCTTTTCTCTCAAAGAAATCCAGCTCAATTTTTTCCCCCATTAATTGGCAGCAGATGAAAAAAAAAAAAAAAAAAAAAAAAACCCAAAACAAAAACCAAACCAACGCCAGTAACCTGAATGCAAGTGTTTCTGAAAGGGAAAAGCTGTTTCAATTGTTAGATGTCCAAGAAAACATGAATACAGGCTGACAGAGGAAACGGTCACAATTAGAGGAAGAAGAGGGAGAGGTTCATAAAATTAAGGGAAAAAAATTCTTTTCAGCAGCTCCCATCCTGTAAGCTGGCTCCTCTGCTGGCCTCTGTCCCTTAGGGGCTCGGAAGGTTGGGCCTCCCAGGGAAACTTCAGGAAGATGAAGGCCGGGGACAGAGGGAGGGTCCCAGGAATACCCTAAGAGGCCACGTCAGGGCCAGATGGCACAGCTGCCAGCTTCCACCGAGACCCTCCCAGAGCCTTTCCTGAGGAGCGATCTGCCCGGAAGACTGTCCACAGAGAAGGACTATGAGGGGCAGCCCCACCCAGCAGCCTCAGGAAGTGGCCGGACCTGAACTTGCCAGGGTGAGAAGTCTCACCCTCCTCCCCCGCCGGAGGGTTGTCCCCCCACTTCCTCAGCCTCTCATGGACCTCCTCTGAGGATAAGCCTTGGGGTCCAGGCTCCTCTGTTTGGACAAGTGCCAACTCCTCACTCATCTTGTCATTTCCCACCTACCCTCCCACTCCCCAAAAGGAAAGCATGAATCCTTCCAGGGCATCCCCGCCTTCCTCCCTCATTGAGGGATACTTTAGGAAACGCCAAACAGGCAAGGAAAGGTTTGGCTTCTTTAAGAGACTAGACCCAGGTCACAGCCAGCATGGTCTCCATGAGGGTTGGGCCGCATGGACTGCCAGACAGGGCCCGGGAGGACGACCCAAGAGGCGGCTGGTCACTCAAGACGGGTCGCCAAGGGCAGGGCTTTGCACAAACTGCTGAAGTCTGTGCAGCTACCTAAAGGGGCAGGCCTCTGTCCCAGCTCAACATGCGGCCTTGGCGAGTCCTCCTGTGTCTTTGCAGCTCAACAGTGAGCTGGAATCACCTCCAAACAGTCTCTGAAGACATGAGCAGCGCTGATGTCTGAACCTGCTGATGACGTTCAAACTCAGCCCCTTGTGCTCTGCCCAGGTGGGCCAGGGATGACAGTCGTCAAACTTCCAGTTCGTTCAGACCAGCTGGTGCCTGGCGAAGGCTCTGGAACCATGGTATCTCCTTCAGGAGAGGGCAGCCACACCTTCATGCTGCTGGCTGGGTGGAAAAAGCAGGAGAGCTGAGAAGCTTGTAGCCTCATCGGGGCTGCCTGGCCTGTGTGGGAGGACCCTGCTGCGGCCAGCAAGAGAGGGTGTGTGTGTGTTTGTGGGTGTTCTTGTGTGTGGAAGCAGTGTGGACCACTGAGGGCTCAGTGTCCCTGGGGGGTCAGGATTCTGCCTCCTCCATGGGCAGAGTGACAGCAAGGCCATGCAGAACCAACGAAAGAGCACTGGCTGTAGAACCACTCTGCTGCTAGTGAGCTGTGTGGCTTTGGGCAGATGACGTTCCTTCTCTGTCTCCCTTTCCCTACATGTTAAATACCTCCCAGGTGGTGCTGACAGATAGTGGGGACAGAGCCCTTTGTAGCCAGCTGGGTGCTGTGTCCGGGGGTTGGGGGGTGTCAACACAGACATCCCACTGCAGGTGGGAAAGACCGGTTGTTTGATCAACACTGGAGACTCCTGACTGTGTCCACTGCTGAAGCCTGAACTCTGAGCTCTGGGTGGACTCCCAGAGTGCTACCGACTGCCTCAGCCCAGTTGCCAGAGCAGATGGCTCTGGTGTCCAGAGCTGCTGAGGGCTGGAGCTGAGGCCTCGGCCTCCCTCCCCTCCCTGGGGCCTGCCACAGCAGTAAGCCCAGAGGAGACACACCTTGCTCTGGGAGTGAAACCAGTAGACAAGCACTGACCCCTCAGAGACCCTCTGCAGTATATCAAAAAAGGATAAGGCTATATATTAAATGACTATTTTATTTACATACCCTATTCATAAATAATTGAATCCTCTTTTTGACTGCACAATGATTCCTTGAAGATCGCCTAATGATTACACTGAGTGACTACAAGTAGATCAGCAGGCTTACCCATCTGTGTGTGACCACATTCTCACATCTGTACTCACACGCACACTCACACACACACACACACATACACACCAGCGGGGGCGGAACGCCAGGGCCTCCGGGGCTATCAAAGCACCAGCATTTGGCTCCCAGCATCCGTTGGGGGCCCCTGTGGGAAAACTTTGCCCCGTACACAGGTGTGAATTCGAGACAGCTGGAGAACAAAGAGATGTCAGCCAGGGAGCTCCCGCCCCACCCTACCCCCACCCCTCGGAGCTGGTCTGCCTTTGTTCATCCTGGAAGGCATCTCTTTGGATTTGCAAATATTTTAATTCACAGAAACTCAAGGAGAGGGTGGGGGTGGGGGCTGGGGTGGTGTGTTGGCCGCCCCTCTGTCTTTATCCAGGCCTTCTCCAGCCCCCATAAGTGGCAACAGCATTCTAGAGACATGCAGTGGTGTGCTAGTACCATACACACAACACAAATGACATAGCCAGCAACAGTGGCCGGGCTGGTTGGTGGGGGGCCTCCGGCACCTCCAAGTCTCAGGCTCTGTCACAGAGCAGGGCAGGTCTGGTCTGCTCACAGGGTCCTCACAGCCACGGGGTAGAGGAGGGACAAGTGCTCGGCCCCTTTGATGGGTAGCTTTCTGGTGGTGTAGTAGTGGATGACTTCCGGGACACTGTCGAATGGAGGGCTGTTCTGACCCAGAATGTATTTCTCTTTGGTTTTGGCCAGTTTCATGTGCATAAAACCCTGGTTGCTCCTGTGAACAAAACACAGAGGTTATCAGAACTACCCCTCTGACACTCAGGCTGAGGCCAAGGGACTCCTCAGCTGTCTGGGACAGAAGGGATCCCAGCCATCAAGTGGCTGGGAGTTGCACCTCTCCATGCCAGGGCCAAGGCCCAGGACCAGATGAAATGCAGCTGCACCCAAGTGCACCCCCAATTCCGGCATCTGACCTGGAACCAGCAGCAGCTGCCACGGCTACAGGAGAGCATTCCAACACTGAATGATTCTAGGGGCTTCTTCAGAAAAACAAAACAAAACTTAGTCCCTCTTTCTACTACTAGTGCATATCCCTGTTTAAGCCTTGCCTGACAGGTGCAAAGTGTGTTCAAATCCCCAATGCCATGACAAGTGGGTAGGGCAGGGGTCATTACCCCCAGTTTCCAGAGGAGGAAATTGTGTGGCAGGGATGGCAAGTGATCTGTCCTTCCCTTTCAGTAGTAGAAAACTGTCACTGGGAAGGGGCCACCCAGCCAGGGACTACATTTCCCAACCTCCCTTGCAGGCAGTTAGCCATGTGACTCAGCTTAGCCAATGCAAAGTGGGCAGAAAATCTGTACTACCTGCCCTCTGCATCCTCCCCTTCTTCATAAACCCTGTCTCTCCCAAGGTCCAGCCTGTGTTGTCTCTGCTGGGTGGTCTTCCAGGCTCCCACAGGCAGAGCTCCTTCCTTCATCTGGTGGCACTGAGGACATGCATGCCTTCCTGAACTGCAGGTACTTAGCCACCATCCCAGCTCCTCTGAGCATGCCACAGAGGAGGGCCCAGTCTATGTCCACCATTGCTTGGCTTCAGACTTGCCTGGGAGGAGCCTCCTGAAGTCTGCTCAAGGAAAAGCAGTGGGTGGGTTCCTCAGAGATCAGAGCAGAGCCTGTGTACTCACAGCCCTTGGAGTCCACCTGCATCTGCTCACACAGAGCCAAGGCCACGGTCCTCCCACCAGCATTTGCCTGGCCCCAGAAGACCTCTCCCAGCTCTCTCTGGGGCTGCAGCCACACTGGACCCCTCACCCCTCCACCAGCCTGCCTTGGTCCAGGCTGCCGTCTTCCTGCCCACTCAGTTCCACACCTTTTATGATTCCACTATGATTCTGCCACCACACCTGTGGATGCTTTAGATTTTCCAAAGCACAGTCCACTTTATCGGGTGTCTGTCCCTTAGGTAGAAAGCTGGAGCTTCTGACAAATCACCTGCCCCCATCTCCATGGCCTCTAGAAGACTCCCCCAACCTGAGCTCCAAGCAGACGTGAAGGTTTGTAGCCTTTCTACTCCAGCTCTGCCCCCGCCACTGTCGCTCCCACAGGGGCTCTCAGGGCTTGAACACATCTCTTTCAGTCAGGACTGGGCTTCCCAAGCTTACGAGTGCCCGCTCTATTGACATCTTAATTTGGGCTCCAGGACCATTTTCAAATGGACAGAACAAATGCTTAATGAAGTGCGAGCACTAAGCAATATGTCTGCTTATAATAATGTATTTAGAGATGTCACCCTCAGCTTAACGGAAATCGTTGGGAGAGCAATTACATTTCAAGAGAGAATAATTCCTGTAAAGAACTGAAATTTAAATCAAGATTTTTTTTTAAGGCTGGCAATGTTCTAATTACAGAGCCTGTGGCAAGTTCTGCTCCTCAGTAAAGGGTCATTTCACTGGAGAATTGCCTAGACACGTCTGAGAAGCAGGCGGCGCACTTGCTTAGGCTGCAGAAAGGAAACGGCGCGTATATGACAAGAAGAATGTAAAACTCCATTCCAGTGAAGACTCACCTACCCGCCATGCCGAAGAGACCACAGATCTGTGCCAGCTTGGAAAGGGCTGTGATTGCTTAAATAACGCACTGAAACTGTGTGGCTGAGAAAACAGCAGAAGAGTTAAAAAGCTGAGCTCTCAGAGCCACATGCCCAGCTTCGCCTGGAGAACGGGTGTGGGCGGGCGAGAGAGCAGGGCTGGTAAGAAGGGGCTGCAGGTGCCAGGGACACTCAGCAGGGAGGAGGGTGTGACCCTGGGCACATCATTCCCCTCTACGTGCATGCACTGATTGGCCTTATGTTTTTGGAGTGCTGGACCAGCAGGCTTTGTAATTCTCACAGATCTATGCCTGGGAGACAGAGTGGAGGAGGTGTCAGGCAGACAGTCACGGCCGCTGGCGGGAACTGAGTCTGCCAGTGTGCAGGTATGAAGCTGTAGGGGAGCGAGCCAGTTTCATTTTCAAAGTTAGGGGAGTAACTCATATGGATGAAAGTGACATTTCACACTAATTTGTTCTACAGCATCGGGCAAGGGATGTGGACAGTGATGGTGGCAATGGCTCTGACAGTCTGAAACAGACGCTAAGCTCCTCTGTTCACAGGATAGGGGCTTAGAATGGCCAAGGTACAATGTCCTCTGTACCTTGGCTGCTGACAGATAGTGAGTTGGGGCAGCTGCCAGGCTGAGAAGAGTCTAGACGTCCCCTGGAAGTCCCTCCTGCCTGTCTGAGCCTGCTGTTTATCCCCTGCAACACACTCCTATTTCGCCTGTGTAAGCACCCACAAGTTTACCACCTTGAGCCAGGCTGTACCAATGGGGCAGGCTGGTCATGAAGCTCAGAGACCAAGGCAGAGCTGGGACCAGCACTTGGGCTCCATGAACCCCCAGTCTGAGGCCTGACCATTCTCAGGCAGAGGGAGAAAGGCACGCTCACATGCTGACCCTCCCGGGCTCAAGCACTGCACCCCGTGGGTTCCCTAGCCCTCAGGCTGTCCTTGTGCCTTGCTGGGCTCTGTCCCTTCTCCTGCTGCATCCACAGGGAGGCTGACTAGATGACCCCGGGGGGTGCTTCCAGCCCTAGGTCCTGGATTCCACATGTGTAAAACACAATCTGCTGCCTACCTGCTGAGGGCTTCCTGCAGGAAGGGGTCTGCAAGCAGCCTTACACATTCCCTCCATCGCTGCCCTCATCCCCAGTCCTGCTTTCACTGGGCCATCGGCCAGGATTGCCTTCAGGGACAATGCTTCCTATAGGCCAGGCTCTATGTCCTTAAGCACCGAGGAGCAGACAGGGGAGGTGTCCGGCCCAAGATCACACAGTGATCATCAGCAGCCGATGCCCAGAGTCAGTGCTCCTGACCTCAGCACTCCCCAGACCTAAGAGAGGGCCTCATGTAACCCTCAGTGCTCCACGTGAAGCCAGGCAGGGGGGGTGGGTGAGAGGCGTCAGACCCTGAGCAAACATCCCCTCCACACTGATCTTCCGCCTCCACACGCCCATGGTGCAGGGCTGACAGCAGGTCAGAGACAGCAGAGGGGCTGGGAGTAAAAGACAATGTGTGGCACCCACACAAGGGGCTGTACCGAGGATTGGGAATGACATGTTCTGATTGGTGGAGCCCCCAGGACCGCCCCCCAGGGGTCTGAGGTCCCGAGACTATCTGCCAATGCTCGACCAATGCAAGGGTCAGGTGACGCCTTGTCCACACACAGCCAGGAGACATGCTATGACCATATATTCTCATTGGTTAAGGTCCCCATGAGGGAGATGTCACCTAACAGTTGAAGATTTAAAAGCAGCTGCCAGGAGTGGCTTCAGTGACTCCCACCTTCACACAAAAGGAGAGGCGAGCATGAGCAAAGGAAGCATGAGCATTTCTATGGAGAACAGAGGAGTCAAGGAGTATGCCCAGGGATGTGTGGCTGCTCCAGACAGCATGTATTCTGAGCTGCAAACAGTCTAGGGGTCACCTCTCACTCCCCTGGGGTACTGTGGAGGAAACAGGCCAGACAGTATACTACCCTGGCCCAAGGTGCACGGCAAGGCAGGCTGCAGGTGAGCGCAAAGCCCCAGCCCTGCATCCCGAGCCAGGTAAGCTGGGCTCCGGGCCACACCTCCTCCCACCTTTCTTCAAGGCAGCGTGGGCTTCCGCACTTCAGCACCATCATGGTTCAGGGAGGACACTGCCCCCGGGGAGCTTCAACAGGCTGCTGTGCCTGCCAAGCTCCTGCATCAGCCCCGTCTCCTTTGATCGGACATCTTGCGAGGGCAAAGTCACAATGAGAGGTGTCTCTGGTGGGTGACCTGTCTAATGAGTCTTGTAAGGCTGGCAGAGGCCAGGGTGCTGGAGCTGTCACAGGCGTTCAGATGGCTCATTATCATCACAAAAAGCACCTCCTCATCATCAGGATTATCAAACGTGCCGGGCACGTAGGGCTAATAACAGGCCCCACCTCGCAGCGCAATCACAGGCTTTAATAAAACATTACTCAGCCTGCAGCTGCCGGCCGCTGAGCAGGGTATGAGGCCTCACCTCTCGCTTTTAGACCTAATTGCTTGATGCATATTTCATGAAGAATCCTGGGTAATAGTTATGTTAAACCGCTTCTTTTCATGATGAAATGACTTAAAAATACTTGCATATAATATTTATGCGGGAGAAGGATGGAAATTGGCGTTTGGGACTAACGCGTGGGACCCAGTTACAGGACTCCAGACACAGGGGATTTTGGGTTTACCTTAGCTTGAAAGGTGTGCAGGGAGCTGCTGTCCTGACCCAGATGTCCTCAGAACATTAGCCCTCAGGTCGAAACCATCCAAGGCTCCCCATGGCCAAAACGGATATAATGACATCCAGTACTTCAAGAGCCCCTACTGCCTACTGGGCTCTGAGCTGAGCTGTTGCCACATATTATCTCATTTAAACTGCAGAGCAAAGCTGCTAAGTTGTTAGAATGATCACTATTTACAGATGGGGAAACTGAGGCTCAGGAAGGTTGTATCTCATGGGACATGGTAGGGCTAGGATTTGAACCTATGTTTGCTGAACTCCAAAGCCTGGCATTCAGGGCCCAGAAGCTCCCACCACAGCCTCATCTTCCTCTGCTCAGCCACCCGCTGGCCCCTTTCTGCCCCAAGATCTGGCTTCCCCGCAGCTTGGTGAGAACTGGAGGCTGAGAATCCTGCAAGCCCATTGTGATGTTTCTCAGCCGGCTGAGTAGCCCCCTCTGGCCTCTGGGCACACACACATGCCTGGCACACAGCCGAGGCACTGTGCCCGTCACCCATCCATCCATCCATCCATGCATCCATCCATCCATCCAGGCATCCATCCATCCATCCATCCATCCATCCATCCATCCATCCATCCATCCATCCATGCATCCATCCATCCATCTATCCATCCATCCATCCATCCATCCATCCATCCATCCATCCATCCATCCATCCATCCGGGTCTGCCCAGAGCCGGGGCGGTGAGGCCCCATGCGTCCTCCCCTCCAGACATAAGCTCCTCAGGGCAGGCTGGTGGCTGGTCGACCTTGTCACCGACTGCGGCCCAGCAAAGGTTGCTGCACACTGTGAGGCTGGACACAGTGGATGCTTTTTCCAGCCAACAACAGTTCCAGGATGAGCCAGTGAGAAATGGCAAAATGGGAAGGACTAGGGAGCTTCCGGAGGGTCACCCCTGCGAGGTGAGTACACAGGCCCGTGCTTTTCATATCAGAGTCTCCCCCAGGGAGGCCACAGGGAAGAATGCACCAGAGCCCTTTTCCCTTAGGATTTGGAAAGGACTTATTCCTGAGGCCACTCAGCCGCCCAGTGCCCCCTGCCCAGGCCTAAATAAAACATGAATGTGAGACAAGTTCCCTTGCAAAATCGTGGTCTTCTTGAGCGCTGGCCCTGCCCCTCTCTACTCGGGCTCTAAGTGGCTGCATCTTTTCTTCTTGTTGGGCCATTTTGGTATTTTTTACCCCCCACCCTTTCTTATGACTTTATTTTCTATTATCCCAAAGAATGTGGCACCATGCTGTTGGGCCATTTTAAACATTTAAATGTTACACTGTGCAAAGATTCCTGGGCCAGATCGGTGGAAGGAGAGACAGAATGAGCTTGTGCATTTAAAGTGCACTCAACCATCAGCTGCCAGATAATTCCCAGGGGAGGGAGGTGTCGCAGGTCCCCTGGCCTTGGTGAGCAGGGCGGCAAGTGCTCACACTCTGAGCCCTGGGAGCGCCGCCTCCGTGCCTGGCATCGGGGAGGGCCCTTCCACCCCCACAGACATGTACTTGCTTCCGACGGGGTAGAAGCAAACAGGGAAGTTTGTGCCATATTGAAGGGAGTCAGGCCCAGCTCTAACGCTAACCTGCTGTGATTTGGGTGAGAGAACCAGCCTGGAGGGTGACTGTAGCAAGCTACCTCCGTGGTCACCTACCAAGCCTGCAAAATGGGTAGTTCCTGCCATAACCCCACCTGAGGATGGAGATTCTGCCTCTTGAAAGCAGTGCCTTTATGACACAGCTTTTGCTCTCCTCCTGCCGCCTCTTTGACCTCCAGGGGAGTGTGACATTTTGCTAGGTCTATGCCGCTAAAGAAATTCTCCCCTCACCCCGCGAGCAGGATACAGCCACTCCAGCAACATAGTGCTGGAAGATTCGAGAAGCATGGCATTACCCATCTTACCGCCTGGGGACATGCTGCCAAGTGCTCTATGTACCTCCTCACAGCAACATCAAGAGATGGGCCTACAGATTGCAGGGGGGGGAAACAGAGTCAGAGGGCTCAACTGACTAACCTGGGAGTATGCAGCCACTGAGGCGAGAAGTGAGACTGAACACAAGTCCATTGAATCTTCACAGAGCCGGAGTGGGTGCCTGCCTGCCAGGCAGACACATGACCCCGTTCTCCCTCAATGTGTGGTAGACAAAGGGGGTGGAAATCTCTCTGAAGAAAAATAGGCCACTGTTTCAGTACAGCATTCAGCAAAGAGAGGCCCCTGCTATTTTAGCGGAAAGCCAAGAATCCCAAATGCATGGAGAGCTGTAGCCTGGACCTGGGGTACCTCCCTTCAGACACTGCCCCAACACTGTGAGAGATGTGGCTTCACGGCAGCAAGTATTTCAACAGTCCACATCTGTGGTCCAATTACCCAGAGCCCAGGCAGAGCCCAGGCAGATCCCACTCACACAGGGCCTGGCCTGCCTCTGGCATGGCTGAGAAGACCTTAAATGCTCCCTTGGTCCATGACTGGACTAACATGTGGCCTCCCAAGGAATCTGGGAGGGCTGGCATTGTATGCAAGGTACCCACTGCACAGATGAGAAGAACAAGGGCCTGAGGGAGAAGCAACCTGCCCAGTCACCGTGCAAGGCTATCAGGGCTTCCTGAGCCAGGGGACCAGGACGTGAGTGCATCTCACTGTGTGACTGGGTTCTCCAACTGTGTGAGGCGTGTGGCAGGGGGCATGGAGGCTCCTTCTAGCTGAGATGTGCTAAGAGTCAAGGGAGCTGGGATACAGGAGCTTAGGAGGCCCACGCGGCCAACACCTGCATCCCGCCCACAGCTTCCAAAGCAGCCTTCACAGTGACAAGCCAAAGACACACACGCCAAGTTATTGTGAACAAACGTCTCGATGTAAATGCTGCCGAGCGAAATGACGTGATTTACAACCAAATAATTAGACTTTCAATACACGCATCAGCAGCGATTAGCCTTCCCGAGACGCCCAGGCATTTCTCAAGCTCTAAGTTGGCGGCCCAGGGTGAAGGCCTTCAGTAAATCATGACAAAAAGCCATCTCTGGGCGGGAGGCCTTGCAGATGCCTCTCCTGGTGAACATGTAGAGGCATACGGCTCGCTTTAGCACACAAAGCAGTAGGTATGTCAAAATGAACCCATTTTGGTCAATTTTCTCAGGAGAAAACCAACACATTATCAGACAAGAGGTTTTTGAATGAGGGCTCAGGCTGAGGGAGTGAGCCTCCCATTACCAGGGGTTTGTAAGTGGGAAGGCAATGACACTTGGTGGGGGGCATCCCGCTGGATGCCTTTTGTCACTCAGTCCAGCCTGAGTGACAAAGTGAGATCCTTTCTCAAAAAAAAAAAAAAAAAAAACCAGAAAAGGAACTAAACCAGAAACTGGTCATAGATGGTCAGCGGCATTTATTAAGTGTCTACTGTGTGCATTGCTCTGTATGCAACATTTCTGAGGGAGACAAGACACCAACCAGATACTTTGAGATCATTTGGTTCCCTGCCATCATTTTACAGATGACATTGAGGCTCAGAGAAGGGCAGAGGTTTACTCTCTTTCTACAATAAAGCCCCCTGCCCCATGCCTCTATTGTGGAGGATTCTCTGGCAAGACCAGCAGACTGAATCTGCAGTAATGGGGTACTGGGGTAGGGGATGAGGCAGGGGGAGGGGGCATGCAGGGAGGGGAAGGAAGCAGCAATGCCCCCCGCTCATTTCTCATCCGGAGCCACCCCATGGACCCTGGCTCTTGCTAAAGCACAGTGCTCACCCTCACCAGTCTTCCTGGCCCCCTGGTGGGGGCCCCCTCACCAACTGACCAAGGGTGTTCACCAGCACAGCAAGTGGACTCACTATCCACAAAGCACCTGATCCAACTTACAGTTTTATTTAAGAAAAAAAGTAAAGATAAGAAACTCAACAATCCTTATCAAAACCCCAATGTCATTCTTCACAGCAAAAGAAGAAAACAATCCTAAAATTCATGTGGAACCACAAAAGACCCTGAGTAACCAAACCAATGCTGAAGAAGAAAAAGTTGGAGGCATCACACTTCCTGATTTGAAATTATATTACAAAGCTATAGTAATCAAAACAGTATGGTACTGGCATAAAAACAGACACATAGACCCGTGGAACAAAATAGAGATCCCAGAAACAAATCCAAACACATATGGGTCAACTAATTTTTGATGAGGGTACCAAGATAAAAGATAATCCCTTCAATAAATGGTGCTAATAAAATAGATTTCCATATGCAAAATAATGAGCCTATATCTTCTATTATATACAAAAATCAACTCAAAATGGATAAAAGACCTAAATATAAAAATAGAAACTATAAAACTCTTAGAGCTTAGGGGAAAAGTTCCTGGACACTGGCCTTGGCAATGATTTTTTTGGATATCCTATCAAAAGCTCAAAATAAATAAATGGGACTACATCCAAGCTCCTGCACAGTAAAAGAAACAATAAGATGAAACAGCAGCCTACAGATTGGGAAAAAATAATTGTAAACCATATATCTGATAAATGGTTAACATCCAAAATTTATAAAGGACTCACACAACTCCATAGTGGAAAAACAAATAACCTGATTACAAAATGGGCAAAAGACCCGAACAGACATTTCTCCAAAGAAGACATTAAAAAATGGCTGACAGGTTTATGAAAAGGTGTTCAACATCAGCAATCATCAGGGACATGCAAGTTAAAACCACTATGAGGTATCACTTCATACCCAGTAGAATGGCTATCATCAGAAAGTCAAAAGATAACAAATGTTGGCTAGGATGCAGAAAAAAGTAAACTCTTATACACTGTTGGTGGGAATGTAGACTGGTATAGCCATTATGGAAAACAGTAAGGAGCTTTGTAAGGAAATTAGAAGTAGAACTACATTATGACCTAGTGATCCCTTTTCTGGGCATATACCCAAAGGAAATAAAATCACCGTCTTGTAAAGACATCTGTACTCCATGTTCACCGCAGTGCCATTCACAATAGTCAGCATATGAAAACAACTGAAGGTCTGTCAAGGGTGAATGGATAAAGAAACTGTGGTGTATGTATGATAGAATACTATTCAGTCCTAAAAAAGATCTTGTCATTCACCACACAGGAATAGGCCTGGAGGACACTAGGGGCAGTGAAAAAAGCCAGATACAAAAAGAAAAATACTGTATATGGCTGGGTGTGGTGGCTCACATCTGTAATCCCAGCACTTTGGGAGGCCAAGGTGGGTGAATAACCTGAGGTCAGGAGTTGGGAGACCAGCCTGGCCAACACAGTGAAACCCTGTCTCTGCTAAAAATACAAAAATTAGCCAGGCATGGTGGTGGATGCCTGTAATCCCAGATACTCAGGAGGCTGAGGCTGGAGAATCGCTTGAACCCAGGAGGCAGAGGTGGCAGTGAGCCAAGATCGCGCCACTGCACTCCAGCCTGGGCAACAAGAGCGAAGCTCCATCTCAAGAAAAAAAAAAAAAGGAGGCCGGGCGCGGTGGCTCAAGCCTGTAATCCCAGCACTTTGGGAGGCCGAGACGGGCGGATCACGAGGTCAGGAGATTGAGACCATCCTGGCTAAC
>NC_045447.1:42401699-42405231 GCF_002776525.5 Piliocolobus tephrosceles | reverse complement strand
GAGGGTACAAAGGAGCAGACATGCAGGATGAACCAGTCTAGGGAGCTGATGCACAACAGGAGGACCACAGGTAATAAACAAATTGTACTTCATATGGGATTCATGCTAGATGAGTAGATGTTAGCTGCTCTAGTCACATACACACACACAAAAAGTTAACTATGTAAGGTCGGGGATATGTTAATTTGCTTCACTATGGGAACCTTTTTTGTTTTGCTCTGTTGCCCAAGCTGGAGAGCAGTGGTGAAATCATAACTCACTTTGTAACCCCAAATGCTTGGGCTCATGCAATCCTCCTGCCTCAGCCACCCAAGTAGTTAGGACAACAGGGGTGTGCCACCATGCCTGGCTAATTTTTAAAACTTTTTTATAGGAATGAGGTCTCACTATGCTGTCCAGGCTAGTCTTGAACTCCCAGACTCAAGCAATTCTCCTGCCTTGGCCTCCCAAAGCACTGGGATTATAGGCATGAGGTACTGCATCCAGCTTATAGTAACCTTCTTACTATCTATATGTATTCTATAACATCATGGTGTATATCTTCATTATACACAATAAACTTTATTTGAAAAGAAGAAAAAAAATTCAGAGGGGCCTTTTAAAACTACAAATTAAGACAGATCTGCTGCTTAAAGGCCACTGCCTCTAACCCAAGGGCGGTTTTTCTTCCCCAATTTCAAAGGCATCTGGTTGGCTGGGAACCACCCAGAAACCCTGCCAAAGACCTTTTGCAAATCATATGAATGACCGTGGTTCCTGGTGGAAAAACTCCCAGCAGTTCTTGGGAATCCAGGTCTCAGTTTCTTCATCTGTGAAATGGAAAATAGTATACAATGTTCCCTGAAGTCCACTGAAAGCTAAGTAAAGAGCTCAGAACTTGGTGTTGGGGTCCTGGCTTCTGCCTTCTCAGGCCTTGGTTCCCCCATCTACATGATGAAGAGACAACCTTTGAAGCTTGGCACATAAGAGAGGCTCACACCACATGGGAAGGAAGGATATTAAACAAAAGGATTCGCCTTCATTACAAACACCCCAGAGCCCCAGGGCTGGAAGAGGAGTGGAGGTTTTTAAAAAATAGAGTTGATTCAAGTGTGTCCTAGAATGTCCACCAGTACCCAGAGACTTACTTGTTAAGCCTGTGGCCCCCTGGGTCTCTTTGCAACCAAAATCTGTTTTAAACCGCCCTCTAAGAAATTCTGATGCATGTTCAAGTTTGAGAACCATCATTCTAGCTCCATCTGATGATGGAAACTCCTCTGTGATATCCGCAATATTTACTGTCCAGCTTTGCTACTTACCACCACCACTAGAGAGCTCATTCCCCACCAAGACAACCCCTTCCAAACAGACAGCTTTGCCCATCATTAAGTTCTTCCATGTCCTGAGCTGAAATGTGACTAACTATAGCTTGCTGAGGTCAGTCCAGCTCCGAGCTCTAGCTCCTGCAGGCCAAGTCCACTGCTTCTGCCCTGCGAAGGTCCCTCAGACAGGAAGACCTGGGCTGCTCTTTTCCAGCTGTCCCCCTGGGGCAGAATTTCCTGCCCCTTCCCATCCTGGTCGCTTCTGCTGCCCGTTCCCCAGGCAGTCACCATCTCTCACACAGTGGGAGCCAGCAACTGAACAGGGTCCTGTGGAGTCTGTCCAGCTTGGCCATCAGCCCTGCTGGCTGGACACAACTCTGTCATTAACACGGACACTCCTGAGCTTCAGCTGAACTCCTTTTTGGGGTCTGCTGACCTCCTGAGTACCCTTCTCTTCCAGCCCCTCCAAAGTCCCAAGAGACAGGGTCTTATTGACATGAAAGTATCATCAGGTATAGCAACACTCGTCTCTTGACCACCCCAAAAGGGGCAGGGGCTGAGAGCTTTTCTGTGGTGGGAAGGGATGGGGGGTCTTGCTTTGTTGCCCAGGTTGGAGTGTAGTGGCACATTCATAGCTCACTGTAACCTGTAACTCCTGGGGATAAGTGATCCTCCTGCCTCAGCCTCCTGAGTAGCTTAGGATTACAGGTGTGAGCCACCATGCCCAGCTAATTAATTTTTCTTTTTAATAGAGACCGCATCTCACTATGTTGCCCAGGCTGGTCTTGAACTCCTAGGCTCAAGCAATCCTCCTGCCTTGGCCTCCCAAAGTGCTAGGATTACAGGCATGAGCCACTGTGTCCAGCTGGGCCCAAGAATTTTAAGAAGCAAAAGCCCACTGGCTTTGGCCACATTTGGAAGGTTTGGAAATGGAACTTTGAAAGGTCACTGTCAGTTCTTCGTAGTCTGGGTTCTGGGGGGCAAAGCTTCTCATGTTGGACATTCATTCTGGCAGCTTCTTGACAACCTCTTTTCTCAAGGTGGAGAATTTTCTCAAAATTAAATCTCCGGTTCTTTGCTCCGTAATCAAATTGATTTCTGCCTTGACAGACAACAAAGCTTTCATTTTATTATTTGGCTTGGGTTCGACCACATTAATTATTGCTGTTTCCCCCCCTCCACCCCCAGCACGTCTGCAAGTAATTGAGTTCCACAAAGTTACTTACTCTAGGAACTGATTGCTTCCTGAAAGCAAAGCTCCCACAGAAGTAAAACAGACAACCCTAACTTCTTCAGAGACGACATTTTGGTTACGGTTGGAACAATTCAGAGCAGGAAAATGTATTTTCCTAGCCTGAAAATCTGAACTCAACATGGGGTTATGCGAATATTTGGGAGACTGTGAGTCTGAAACGTGGGTGTCCAGGTCACACCATCTCCTGTGTTTGCTGCCTCAGTCATCTTACCATTGATGTGTCAGAATCCTACACTGCCTCAAGTTTCTAATCACTGTTACTGGCGTCATTCTTCCGGCCTCTGAGAACAGTCTGCGGACGCCTGTTCAAGTTAATTCCTAACACCAGCTATACCAGGAGCTAAGAAAAGCCTGCCCAGCACCATGCAAATGCGTTTCTCCCTGTGAGGTTGTGTTCAGCCTCGGTGGAGCATAAGCCTTTAGTGCCAGGAGGAAATGATGGGTACACAGCTTGCTCTCTGGCAGACTGGGAGGTGGTGGGGGATTGTTGAAGGGATGGAGGGCTGGGATGTGGAGGGCTGGTGTAGCCACAGGTGAGCCCCTCATCTCTCTAAGCCTGTCTCCTTGAGCGTAGAGTGAGGTTGCTGTGGGGAGCCAGAGAGAATTGACTAGGGCTTCAGGGTGTACAAAACCGTGGTCCTGGACCACGACTGCATTTATGCCTCACAACGATCCTGAGATGTAGGAACTATTACTCTCCCCATTGTACAGATGTAGAAATGGAGGCCACACAGCTAGTAAGATGCAGAATGGAGATCTGAACCAGGGAGGGATTCTGGCTCCAGGTGGTCTACCTTCTTAGCCACAATACTCTATGCTCTTTCTCTACTGAGCCAGTTAAAGTACCCCCAAGTAACTGAGGTACAGAGAAGTAACAAAGAAAAGTTCAAGACAGAGCTGGAACCAGAAACAGGTTTCCTAACTCCATAGCCAATGAACTTCCTGCTCTGCCTCATTAAAAAAAAAAAAAAAATAC
>NC_045447.1:42278538-42401599 GCF_002776525.5 Piliocolobus tephrosceles | reverse complement strand
TGAGGTCAGGAGTTCAAGACCAGCCTGACCAACATGGTGAAACCCCATCTCTACTACCAAAAAAAAAAAAAAAAACAAAAATTAGCTGGGCATGGTGGTGCACACCTGTAATCCCAGCTGCTCTGGAGGCTGAGGCAGGAGAATTGCTTGAACTTGGGAGGCAGAGGTTGCAGTGAGCCAAGATCATGCCATTGCACTCCAGCCTGGGCGACAGAGCGGGACTCTGTCTCAAAAAACAAAACAAAACACCATTATAGAAGAGATTCACTGTGGAAAATCCAGAAAACACAAATCCAAAATAAACAAAAAGAAGGTAAAAACCTGCCATTTCATCACCGCAGATACTGGTTAATCACAATTCGGCACAGTGCCTTTCTATATTTTTCCCACATACATGCGTACAAGCATGTGACATATGGTTACCGACTGGGCTGAACTTTGTAATCTGATTTTATTACAATCATGGCTCATTTTGAATGTTGTGATTATTTTTCTCCTGAATACCATCTCCAAATGTTTCCTGAGTACCTATCCTGTGCCAGGCCCTCTGGGGTGTTGAGACCGAAAGACACGTTCCCAAAGGAACCCTCAGCCAAGAAAGGTTCCTAGCAGATGACAAATCATTTCACACTACAACCCTGAGGGTCAAAATCGGATGTTAGATGGCAAATTTAGAAAGCAAGGTCCCAGGGTTTATGTACCTAGATTTCTTCCTGGGGGTTTTCTAGTAAAAACTGGAAAATCTGCTAGACAAATTCTAGAAGAGCTATAACATTTTATGCACCTCAGTTTTAAACCTAGAAACAAAAACTGGGTGACATTTTACAAAACAGAGAGAGGCTCTATCACTTCCAAGGGACAACTGAACAGCCGGCCACCCTAGCCAAGCTGGGACCTTAGGGAGGAAGGACACTGCATAGGCCTTTCCTCTAATCTCCAACCTAAACGTCCTTGTACTTTGCTGTTGCTTTCCCATAACTTCCCCAGTTTTCTGCTCTCAAAAATCTTATCATCTGAAGTCCTCCTCAACTGACCCCTCCTCCAGGAAGACTTCCAAGATGCCCCTAGACAGGCTTACTTTCTTCCTCCCTCACTCTGTCCTCTGCCACACCTCTGTCCATCACAGTACTTCCCTACCATCCTGTCTCCTTGTCTAGACTGTGAGCTTAGAGTCTGATGTGTCTTTGTCTCCTCACCCAGCTGACAGCCCAGGGCACGATAAGAGCTCAGTGGTGAAAACCGTGCTGTTGGCTTGTCTATAAGCCCTGCCCTGAAAGCCTGTGCTTAAAATGTGGCAGGGTGATCTCCAAGATGCCTGAGGCCATAAGCAGAATGTGGATTTTCCAAAGGAAATGGCAAAAATAAAATAAAATTAAAATTAAAAAATGGTTTTAATTAAAGCATTTGTAATAAGCTGGCTTTGTCAAACCCAATTGTTTCTGATATTCCTCTTGGGTGAAATAATCTTTAAAAAGATAAAGAAAAAAAAGCAAAGCATTATTAAAAGTGGCAGAACACACTCGTGCTGGAAGGAGGATGGAGGCTGCTCACACGGGAGCTTCCTAGAGAAGGGCAGGCGCAAGACACGGGCCCGTGGATGGAACGGCCTCTGCTCCAGCAGAGGGCAAGGGCGCGTGCGTGCTAGCGTGCCGCACACACAACAAAACCTCATTTTATAGCCCTAACATTTGAACTGCGGGAGCGAAGACGAGGGCTATAAAATTTGACATCTGATTTTATAAATCTGCCTCAAGTACTGACGACGTCTGTAGAGAAAATGAGAGAAGAAAATACAGTGCTTATGGGGCTCCAAAGGGTGATAACCCTGGGGTGGGAGCTGGGACATCTAGGGGCTCTACCAGCAGCCTTCCACAGGACCTCAGGAAGGTCCTCTTCCCTCTCTGTGCCTCAGTTGACCCCATGTGAATGCCAGGGTCTTGACCTGGATGATCCAACTCCCTTTGCGGTCTGACTGCCCAAAGGTCTGGGGAACAGTCAGGCCCTGCCTTAACACTGGGATTTTACCGTGTGAAGTTAGTGGCATCAAGCCCCACCAAATGCCTCTAGGTAAGGGCCAATCATGTTTCCCGTGGGGCCTTTGCATCACTTACCCAGCTATCAGTAAAATAAGCCCCTACAGCACAAAGACTCTGCAAACAACCGCACCTGCATCTGTGCAGCCTCTCAGAGTTTACGAGAGTCTCCACTGCCATTGCAAATCTGGGCCTCAGGGCTGAGAGGCTGAGACGGGAAGTGACTTATTGGTGACCTCCTGGCTGGTGGTAATGGTGGGATTCAGGCTATGATCCCTGGGCTCCTGGTCACAGCCTTCCTCTCCATGTAGCCACCCTTTCACTGATGGCAGATGTGATGTCTATAGCTGTCCTCGTGGCCTTCCCTGCAGCACCCTGTATGCTTTCTCCCAAGTCGCCAACCAACTCATTCCCAGATGGTTTTTGCAAAAATATTGTTAAATAATTCAAATTAACAAGATGTTAGAAATGTGATTGGAAAGAAATGTTTTTCTCATTTGGAGAGACCACCCAGTGCCTCAGAAAGCAACTGTCCTGGGGCACAAGAGGTTTCCTGGAGATGGACGGGCAGTTGGAATGCTTCCCCGGTGGCGGAGCTGCACAGGCAGATTTATGTGGGCTGATATGAGACAATTAAAAACCGGCTGGAAATATAATCGGGGCTGCTCAGATGCTGGAGAAGACCAAGGAGCTCCGGTAAAACAAAGGGCAATGCTGCATCCCTGGCTCAGAGGGGAAACACAGCAGGCCAGGGAGGGAACCCCAGCCTATTGACGGGCATGTCTGGCACTGCCAGGTTGGGGGGTGGTGCACTGGGCTGTGAACTGGCAGAGTGAGGTAGAATGAGTGCAGGCACCTCTTGCCTCTGGGTTTTAGGCGGCAGTGGGAAGGGGGAAGCTGAGCTGCGGGGAGTCTGTTTTCCTGGGTCTTTTCCAGGTCTACATTGCAGCCGGGAATGCCACCATCCACCCAGCTGCTCCGAAATCTGGATGTGGTCCTTGACTCCTCACTCCTCCTCCCTCTCATCAATTCTACCTTCATACGCCTCTCCTTTGTACTCCCATTGCCCTAGTCCTTCACTCCTGATCTGTCACACACCCAGGGCCAGATAGGGCTTCCTAAACTTCTCTCTCGCCAGCTATGTAGGCCGCCTGCCACTGGCCCCTCTGAATTGGCCTTGGTCTCCTACTTTGCTACCAGATAGTCTCAGCATCATCAGCCTAGCACCTGGGTGCAAACGGAGAACTTCTAAGCTTAGCTGGAGCAAATGGCTGAGAAGGGTCAAGAAAGAACAGTGGTCTAGGAGCTGGGCAGGGTCAGCCTCTGCCCCTCCCTGACAACATGGCCTTAGGTTTCTAAGCCCCTTTGAGCCTCTGTTTCCTCTTCTGTAAAGTAGGAGCAATGAGTTGTGCTTTCTTCACAGCTGCTTGAGGGCTGGACCCAGAGAAGAAACTAGACTCCTCCAGTTGGGTTATGGATGCTGACACTGTTTGCTTATAGCCAGACAGAACCAGTCCCTCTGGTTTCAGGTCTCTGGGCTTTCTCTGTGTCACCACTGCCTGGGAAAATGTGTCTGAGAAATGTTGGGCAAGGAGCTCACGGTCACAGGTGCTGTCAGAAAATCCAGCTTAGGTCCAGAGACGGGGTTGGCCATTGCCTGGACTTCTCAGTGCCTGCTAGAGAGGAATGGGGGTGTTTCTACTCCGAGAGACCCCACAAGGTAGAAAGAGACCTTGAGCTGTGTTGCAATCTCATTTCTTTAATGCATTAACTGTGATGTAATGTGAACAACAGTCTCTCTCTCTCTTTTTTTTTTTCTTTTTTTGAGACGGAGTCTCGCTCTGTCGCCCAGGCTGGAGCGCAGTGGCGCGATCTCGGCTCACTGCAAACTCCGCCTCCCAGGTTCATGCCGTTCTCCTGCCTCAGCCTCCAGAGTAGCTGGGACTACAGGCGCCCGGCTAATTTTTTTGTATTTATAGTAGACACAGGGTTTCACCGTGTTAGCCAGGATGGTCTCCATCTCCTGACCCTGTGATCCGCCTGCCTCGGCCTCCCAAAGTGCTGGGATTACAGGCGTGAGCCACCATGCCTGGCAAGTTTCTTTATCTGTAAAAATGATGGCAATGGTTGCTACTCTTCTCAAACATACTATCACAGTGTGAAAGCTGGCTATTCCCAAATATCAGGCCCTATGCTGGGCATGCTGACCCATATCACCTCACTCACACGTTACAGCAGCCCAGAGAGCGTGGCGTGGCAGGATTTACACCTGCTGTGTTAGAGAGTAAACAAAGGGCTCAGAGAATAGGCAGAACTCAAACTAGGGTCTGTCTGAACCCCTCAGAAAGAAGGGTGCAAATCATGGTGACTAGTCTGGGATCCTGTAACTTGTCAGAGGCAGAGCTAGGATTTGAACCCAGGTCTCCTGGGCATAAGCCCAGGGCTGTTCCTACACTCCCCATTCTCATTGCACCAGAATCACCAAAGCACCACGCTTGGAGTCCAGGAGAGGCGCCAGTCTAATGTTGAGGGTGGCATCCTTGGCAATGTTTTACTACCAGCAGGGCACATGTTCTCAGTAATTTCTGAATAAAGGGAAATGTCATCTAATATTCCTCACAGTGTCCTCTCGACAGTGCACTCTCTTATCCTGCAAGGCATCTGCACATTCTAAAGTTCACTGTTCTCATTTAGTCCTGGCAAAGAGCGTTTGGGGAATCTCTGTTTTGCCTACAGCAGTGGCTTCTAATTGTGGCATTTCCTTTAAACCTTTTAGAAGGAGAAAACACAAAGCACGCTAATTGAGCAGAAAGTTCATTTTTCCTCCATCAGCGCTGAAAGGACATGAAATCCTCCATGTGGTAAAAGCAAAGAGACACACCCCCTCTTCCCCCATCACCCCTGCTGCCCTGACTCAGGCTGGCTCAAATGCTGCTAGCAAACAGGGCCTGCTGGGAAAGCCAGAGGCAGGCAAGCCTCTTCCCGTCTCTGGGCCTCAGTATCTCCACTTGTTCAAGATACTGGACCAGAAAATCGAAAAAGCCTCTTTCTGTTCCCTAAACCCCAAGATTTCTGCCCAGGGTACTCCTGGAGCTGCTACCTTGACTGGCTGCTAACATGCTTCCCTATGAGATGAGGAGGCCAGACCGTAAGTTTGGAAGATGGGCAGGAGAGCTGGAGGCGCAGCAGCATGATAATGAAAAAGGATACCTGTTGAATGGTCATCATCTCCAGCTCCTGATGAGCAACCAGGAGGTCAGAGAAGTTCACTCACTCATCCAAGGTCACACCAAAGGACAACGTACAGAGTGCAAGAGAGGTGAGAGGTTCAAAAGAGGTTATCCAGGAGGAGGGGAGCCCGGATTGGACTCCAGCTCCGCGAGATTCTCTAGCATGCTTTCCAGCTATAGCCACATAAAATCTAGAACCCATCATCGTAAAGGAGAGTGGATATGGGCACAGATGGAGACTTCCAGGTTGAACCCAGACAATTCGCAATGCACTGGGCCACATCGAGCTCTTTCCCCAACAACCTGTGGCTTTCTGAGGTCTAAAATAAAGACACTTGAGCTACCACTGATAGAGCACTCACTATATGCTGGGGCATATGCTAAGCACTTCACATATATTGTCTCTTCATTAATACACCTGTGAAACCCATTTTATAGATGAGAAAACCGAGGCTCAGAGATGTTCAGTATGTGGCAGAGCTGGGTTTCAAGAGCCTAAACCAAGATACAGAGCCATTGTCTTCACCGCTGTGCAGAGCTCCCTCTGTTGGGGGAGCCATGGGGCACACGGCCAGGAGCTCAGGGCTCCTGCAACCACAGCTGAGCAGTGTGGGGCGCCCGGGGCAAGCAGTACTGCACCCGAGCTGCACACACCTGCCTTCCCTGAAGTCTGCTCTTAAAAGGCTTCATCACCCCTGCAGGGGCCTGGCTGGGGAATACAGAGACGGACTAAGTCCAGGTATTCTGGGGCTGTGCAGGGAACTCAATAATGGCCAGGGAGTTCCCACTGTGGCTTTGCAGGGACTGCCCTGGTGGTTCACACATGGGGGCAGGCAACCACCATGGAGCTAAGTGTCTGGAGTCTCAGATGTTAACCCAACAAGGGGATGCTTGGACGGCAGAAGGAAGTGGAGACTTGCTTCCTGCTGACAGATGAGGGGAGAGCAACCTTTCCTCATATCCCCACTCCCACCGCCCTCCTCAAACCTTTATTATTTCTTGCTCCTAGCTGTCAGCAGCAACAAACTAAGATTAATCACTTGCCTGCCTGGACCCAGACATGCCTACTGTTTGAAAACTCTCCCGTTCGCTATATTAATCAATGAAGGGACAGACAAAAGAAAAACAACCCTAACTGCCATGCGCCTCCCAGTGCCCCTCAGCTCTTCTTGGCCCTGTTACACCCGCCCAACCTCCTCTGGAGCTGCAGGAGGCATTTGCTGGCTGAAGACTAAGTACCCAGCAGTCAACACAAGCCCGGCTGCTCTAAGCCGGATACAAATAGATGTCATGAAGCAATCTGAAGGGCAGGAGGCATGTTCTTGATAATGTCCTGCTCCTCCTCCCCTCCTCAGAGGAGATGGGACGTTCCTGCCATCCTTGGACTAACAGGAAAGTGGTCTAGTCATGGAACCCTTAAACTGGAAGCAAGTTTATTTATCAGACCCCAGACCCTCATTTTTTCGATGCAAGTGGAGAAGACACTTCCCCAAGTCACCCAGTACAGCAGGGACAGCCTGGACGCACGCACCCAGGGCTCTGTCCATTCTGCTGCTTCCACGGTGATTTCTGAAGGCTCTGGAAAAGCTGGGAGAAGCAGAGACTGGTATATACTGAGCACCATCTGTGTGTAGGGCTTACCTGCCAAGCCTTACTTCTTGCTGAGGCAAGCGTCCCGTGATACTCAGGAAGGTGCAGTACCTTGCCTAGCATCGGGTATGGGCAAAGAGATGGAAGCGGGACTTGGATTCAGTTATCTGACTGCAGAGCCTGTTTTCCCTCTCCATCTTGAAAAGGGCTGCCTCGGTCTCCTGGGAGGCCTGCCCACGTGCTGTTCACCTTCTGGACTCCTATAACAGGCCCCTCCCCAGCTCTCGGTCTATGCCAGTTCGCGTGGCATGTGTAGGGACGTGGAGGGGAAGGGGGGATCATTGAGGGGATGGGGAGGCAGAAGCTGTGTCCCTCCTCACCAGTACTCACGGGCCCCCTAGTTCACTCATGGTTCTAGAACACAGCCCTGACAATAGCATTGCATCCTGCTTCAAACCTTCAGGACTCCCTGCTGCCTCACAGGTGAAGCCCCAACCCCTCCACCTGGTGATCAGGGCTACACCTCACTTGGGCTCAGATGAATGTGTCATTTGTTGTTCCGCACTGCCCTGTCTCTGGGCCCACCCTCTCTGCAGCTTGCCTTTTCTCCCCTGTCCATGGGTCCAAGACTTGTTCATCCTTCACATTCCCCTTCCTGGTTCCTTCCCTCTTTCATAGCCTGGAACCTTTCACAGAAAGAGTACTTTCTACTTTGGGCAGCCCTGAACACATTCTCCGTGAGTTATAGCTGTAAGTGTCTTCCCTTCCTCGTCAGGCTTTGAGCTCCTGCAGGGCTGCAGCTCATTCAGTAACTGACACTGGACGGGGCAGAGCTCACGGGCTGGGCCGGGGAGGCTGTGAACAACCAAGTGCCACAGCATGATGGAAACAGGCCAGACCCCAGAGGCGCCTCCTTAGGTCACGTTTGCAAGAGGCCGGGCAATCTGCCTTCGGGGATTAGAAAGCCAAAGGTCCCTCCGTGAGGACTGTATGCGGCCGTTACCCCCACTGGCTTTGGGACTCTCACCACCTCAACCGAGCAGGGGCTGGGTCCTTGTTAAAGCTGCTGCCTGCAGAGGCCTCAGAGATGCCACTCAGTGCCCCTTTCCCATGGGTCACACAGGATCCCTGCTCCATGAGGGCAGAGCCTGCCCAGCAGAACTGGAGGCCACAGCACTCACCCTGCCTCCCTCTGCCTGCCCCTGGCTACAAGCCCCCTAGTCTTTGAAGTCCTTCCTTCATCTTGTCCACATTCCTTTGCAAAAACTCACCAAAGTAGAACTCGGGATGACTTATTCGCAGGCCAAAGTGCCTGAAGAGCCTTTTAATGAGATTTTTTTCAAGGCTTTTCACCCCTTTCCTCCACTGCCAGCCTTTCCAGAGACAGGAAACTGTGTTAAGAGTTTGACATTTTCTTGCCAATTTCTCAGCTCAACCCTTTGCTCCCTGAGGCTGGAGTAAGAGTACCCAGGGGCCAGTGGTGGGCGCCAGGTCAATGAGTTGGCAGGCAGCCAAGGGGGAGAGTTCTGCAGGCAGGAAGGGGTAAGGAAAGTGTTCAAGAGTAATTAGGCAGAATCGCTGAAGACGATTCACAGGTGGGGGCCCCCTGCCATGGAGGGGGCTCCGAGATGTGATGAGGCGTGCGCCGGCACCACCGTGGGTCACTGCAAGTGCAGAAAGTTGGGGGGTGGGATGCAGACAGGTGGCAGCTTGGGCTGGTCGAGGGACCTGTCTGGTCACCACAGTGGGAAGCTGTCACCATCTCTGTGGTCAGTGGTCAGCTCCCAGCCAGGCAGCCTTACATCAACCCCGAGTCCCTTCTGGGGGTTAATTTCCCCACCCAGGAAGCAAACGGATTGGAGTAAACGGGCCTCAAACACTTCCAGGTTTGACATCGGAAGACCTTTCGACTGAGTGTAAGGAATGCCGGGAGGAGATGGGAGGACATGGCTGGGAGCCCCATGGCCTCCACTCCAGTCTTGGCTCTGCTGTGGACCCTGGCAGGCATTCAGCTTCTCCCAGCCTAAGATGAAGAAGAACATGCCTCGCAGCAGGACCCCGGTGAGTGCACCCTGCACATCAGTGGCCCTATCACTGAGAACTGCATCTTAACTCTTCTGGGAGCCCCTGAGACCCGCCAAGGCTCTCCTGCACCTCCATGTCTCTGCCTGGGCCGTCCCCTCTACTTGAGCTGCCCTGCTAGCCATCCCTGTCTGGGGAACACCTGGCTTCTCTTGAAGGCTCATGTGCAGCCTTCTCCCTGCAGCTTCTCCTGACTCTGTGGCAGGGACTGCCCACCCACACGCCAGCTCTGGGCTCCCAAGATCCCCTGTGCAGACCTGGGTACAACAAGACACACGTTGGCCTGGCCAGGCTGAGCCCCTGGAGGCTGGGCCTGACTGTTCTCACCTCTGGACTCTCTCTGAGGCCCAGCCCAGTGGCTGGTACAGAGGTTTCTGAAAATATCTGCTGAGGGAAGGGTGGACGGGGTGTCCTCTGAGGCTGAACTCCCCCAGATGCTTTCTTCACCCTAGAACACCCTCAGGGCAGGACAAGCTCACATGAAAATGGCCAGAGGTGGATAACCAGCATAGCTGGAATTCCAATGTCAATTTGCACCAAGCTCCTGACAGTGTCAGGAATGCCATTCCCCACCCACCCCTGCCAGGCAGGCCGTGAGTATCTGAACAGGCCCCTCACTTGGTGGCTGACAACGATGGTGCCTGCTCCAGGCAGCCAGCACATGCAGTACCAGGACAGTTCCCCTTGTGGTTGAGGTGATTCTTTCCAGGATATTGCTCCCCAGCCAGCAGTGGGACTGGTCATCGGGAGCTGGGGCTCCTCTGGGAAGCAAGTTCATCTCCCCTGAGTGGGTTACCTGGCTCGGCCATAGAAGGCCTAGCCCAGCCCACCTCCCCAGTTCTGGCATTCTTCAGGGGAAAGCTGGGCAGGTGAGAACACCCCTGGTCTTTGGAGGTGGTGATCTAATGCCTCTAGATCTGCATGCAAAACTAGACTCTCACCTCTAGCTCCTTTGGGTGCAGATCAGTCACCCAAATGACAGTTCCTGATAATGAGGTCCACGGGATGGGTGCAGGAAGGCAAACACAGAGTCTGATGGTAGAGGCTGCTGGGCTGCCTTCCCAGTTTCCCTCCACCTCCTCCCCTCACCTGGGAGGTGCAGGTGGTCCAGCCCACAGATGGGGACATGGGGAGAGTTAGAGAATCCCTGATGTCATTGGTGGAGGTGGCCTTAGAGCCCATCAAAGCCCAACTCCCCACAGGACAGATGTAGGGCAAGAAACTTACCCCAGGGTCACACAGGGAGCAGCAAGTGGCAGGACAGGACTCCCATCCAGAATTCTGGACAATGGGTCCTTCCTGTGGCTCTTAAAAATGGACTTCAATCAAACCGCAGGGCTGACCCCAGGAAGCAGGGGCAGGGTAATGGGAATCACACTAGATAACACTGACACGGCGCTGGCTGGGCTGGGGATGCTGTCTGTCAGTAGCTCATTGCCATACCCAGTACACAGATGGCCAAGGCCATAAGGCCAGTGAGTGCAGGAAGCCAGGCATGAGGCCCGTCCCCTGCCTTCCCCACCAAACGCAGCCGGGCCCTTGGGACTACATGCCTACGCTGTGAGGGTAGAATCAACGTGTCGTCAAGGGTGGTCCTACCTCTAGGGAATGGCACACCCCAGTGAGGAGGGGAAACGATGCTCCCGGCCCTCTGGGCCCCGCTGTGAGCTGGCATCTGGGCCTGCTTTTACAACTGAGGGTGCACTGCATAGAGGATTGAGAATTCTGCAGGAGACAGCTGGTGCTATTACTTCTGCCACTGGGTCTAGGTTCCTTGTGTGCTCCCTGGTTGGGACCTCAGCCCTGGCATATCCTGGGTACTCAATAGGCTGCTGTTCCCTTGAAGGCAGGTCTGCAATGGAGTCACCACAGGGCCCCAGTGCCAGCCAGGCAGGCCCTCAGTTCAGGGGCTCAGCACTTCCTCACCTCTGCCTGGATGAACATGAAGCTGGAGCAGCTGACGGGGCTCTGGCCCTCCAGGATGAATGGCCAGGCTGGGCACAGAGTGCTCTGTCCAGTTCTCCCTGATCCTTTCGTGGAGTCCCCTCCAAGCCAGGCCCCCAGCCACGGGATTCCAGGAGGAATGAGGTTCACTGAGGAACTCAGAGACACATGAGGAGGGAGACAGAGTAACAACCCCAAATGACCAGTGCCCCAGAGGGTCCCTGGAGCACTGAGGAAGCCCAGTACGCAGGGAAGGCCGGTGACACTGAGTCCTGTCGCTGATGCCACCTGCTTCCTTTACCTCTCACAGCCCAGAAGAGTGCCACTCACCTCGATGGCACCATCAGCACGCCTGGTGACATGCACACTCCCCTGCCACTGCCCTCTCCTCAGTCCAATTCCGTTCCTCCGGTTTTGGCCACTTCCTGCCCAGCCCCAGAGGCAGTTTAGCACATTGAACTTTCTTTGGCTGCCATAACCAATCCGATTCTTTCAATCATCAGGTCTGATGGGAGACAATGAATTACGCAGGCATCAGCAGCCTGGAGAAGAGCAAAGTACCTATTTCTTGTTTGTGTGGAGTGCCCTACCCGCTGGCTAGAAGTTCCCTCTGCATCTTCTCTGGTTAGGCGGTGGTCCAGCCTTTGGTCTTATTCCCCCAGTGATGACAGGCTCACTACCTTGAGGCCACTTGGGTAGCTCTAATTCTTGATCTTCTCTGGCTGTTAGGAAATTTTTCCTCTTGCAGAGCTGGAATCTGTCTATCCATCATCTGCCCAGAAGTCCCTAATCTGCTCATTGGTTCCCTCTGCCCCGACAGTCCTTGAGAGACACATGGTCCCCGCCCCGTGTCCACATGCTCTCTCTTCTCTAGGTGGACTCCCAGAGCCTGTGTGCCATGCCCTGCCCGCCTCTGCCCGTGCCTGCCGCCCTCCTGACTCTGCAGTTTGTCATTGTCCCTCTCAGGGCAAAGCCCAGAAGATGCGGGGGGAGGAGTCAGTCATCAGCAGAGAACACAGGCCAGTTTCATCTTCCTTGGTTTTACTGAAGCCTCTGTCTACACAGCCGGCATGTGTGTGGGCTCTCCTGACAGCCATGTCCCCGCAGACCTGCTCTCCCTCCCATGGCCTCTAACAGCGGTAACTGGGACAGAGAGGATGCCAGGCAGAGGGCTTCACTGCTTCTGGGGGGTCTGTGGGTCTGTGCTGGCTGAAGAGCCTGGGTTTACACCCCAATTATGTCACCAGCTCTCTATGTGTCCTTGGCAAATCTGTCCTTTCTCTGGGCCTCAGTTTTTCTGCAAAATGGGTTAGACATTCTTTTGGGTCCCGTCCAGCTATAGCACCCACCTAAAACACCCTTTTCTTATTTTTGGGCCTGCCCAGCCTGACGGAAAAGCCTCACAGATCAGAAAGACCTGAGAGTTTCCAAAGCTGCGACAGGCAGTAACACCAGCTCTTCCCAGCACTCCTCCTAGACTTTGTGCGAACCCAAACTCAGGCCCACCCAAACTGCAAGCCAGAGGACTAGGAAAGGGTCATGCTCACAGTGGCAGAGAGTTACGGGCTGGTCACAAGTCTTGGCCCAGCCACTTGGGCCAGTCACACCCCCCTCCGTGAGCCTGTTTACTCATCTGCAAACTGGGGACAATATGTTCCTCAAAGAAATCAAAGGACCGTCGTGGGCTCAGAGAGGGGGATGAGGCATGCTAGGAGCTTCGTACCACCCCGGCTCACAGCAGATGTGAAAGCTATTCTCGGATAGTTAATATAAAATCCTAGGAAAAGGCCCCTCGTCTTCTGGGAGGGCAGCAACGGCAAACATAAAAACTCCTCTGCATCCCAGGAGAATAGGATCAAATTGAAAAACCCAGGCTTGAAATAACATGTGCTGGCAAGTTTCCCAGGGGACACTGGCGGGTCTTTCCGCCACAGGCACAGTGGCCAACCATGCTCGCAGAGGCTGCCGAGGGCTGGGGGTGCTCGGGGCGGCACTCACCTCAGGGAGAGGGAGTAGTCATGCTTGCTGGTCTGGCTGTTCCGCACAAGGTAGCTACACTCCTTGCAGAGTCGCAGCAGGTTCTCAGCATCTCCTCTGCTGATGGCTCCATGATACCATCTGTGGAAAGGGCAGAGAGCAGTCAGAGCCCAGCACGATGGGATTCCCATGGCCCTAACCTGCCTTGGGAGGCTCAGCACCCACAGGGAGCCTCCCTACACAAGCAGGCATGCCCTGGTTCATTCCATGGGTATCCACTGCCCACCTGCTGCTGCCGGGTCCTGGGGAGAGCACAGCAAACAAAACCCAGTCTCTTTTCACGGGAAGCTTATGCTCTGGTGCAGGGAGTCAGGCCACAGACATTCAAGTCATCACAGAGCACACAGTGTGAGGACAGGCACCATGGAGATGAAGTGGCATAGGGTCCTGTGGCTGGGGGCTAGTGGGGGACTATTTCAGGCAGGGTGGCCAGGGAAGCCTTTTCAAGGTGCGGTGGCTCATGCCTGTAATCCCAGCACTTTGGGAGGCCGAGGCGGGTGGATCACCTGAGGTCAGGAGTTCAAAACCAGCCTGGCTAACATGGCGAAACCCCATCTCTACTAAAAATACAAAAATTAGCCGGGCTTGGTGGTGGGCGCCTGTAATCCCAGTTACTTAGGAGGCTGAGCCTGGAGAATCACTTGAACCCGGGAGGCAGAGGTTGCAGTGAGTTGAGATTGCACCGCTGCACTCCAGCCTGGAAGACAGAGCAAGACTCGTCTCAAAAAAAAAAAAAAAAAAGAAAAGAAAAGAAAAAAAAAGAAGAAAGAAAAAAAGTGACAAAGTGACATTTCAGTGTAGACCTGCAGGAGGGGAGGAGGGAAGCCAGAGAGGAGCTCTCTTGGTAGACAAATCAGCAGCGAAGGCCAAGGCAGAAAACTGCCTAGAGTGCTCTGGAAAGAGCCAGGGGCCAGCCTGGATAGACAGAGGCAACAAGGGGAAAGGGTTGGCAAGAGGTCTGGAAATAGGGCTGCAGCAGGGGCTTTTCTCTGTTTGAGCAACATGGAAACCATCAGAGGGTGCTGACAGGAGGGCCACGCTCTGACTCAGGGATGTGTGCAGAGACATGGATGGTGGGCAGTGACGTAGTTGTCCGTGCTCCTGCCAGATGGCTCTAGCACCACTTGGGCATGTGGGAATCCCAGCATTACTGCTCCCAGACACCCAACATGCCAGAGGAGGGCAGGTGGCAGAATCTGAGGAGAGGAGTGCCATGCAGAGGGCCCGACTCATCCTCCATCTCCCATCAGAGGAGGAAATGGGCGCAATAATTTTCTTTCTTTCTTATGAGACAGGGTCTCACCCTGTCACCCAGGCTGGAGTGCCGTGGTGCGATCATAGTTCACTGCTCTCTCAAACTCCAGGGCTCAAGCAATCCTCCCGTCTCAGCCTCCAGAGTAGCTGGGACTATAGGTGCGTGCCACCACACCTGGCTATTTTAAAATCTTTTCTAGAGACAGGGTCTTACTATGTTGCCCAGGCTAATCTCGAATTCCTGAGCTCAAGTGACCCTCCCACCTCACCTCCCAAAGTGCCAGGATTACAGGAGTGAGCCATTGCATCTGGCCTGATGTTCCTTTTGTGTGTGTGTTTCCTTTTTTTTTTGTTTTTAGAGACAGGTTTTCACTCTGTTGCCCTGACTGACGTGCAGTGGTGTGATCATGGCTCACTGCAGCCTTAAACTCCTGAGCTCAAAGGATCCCCCTGCTTCGGCCTCCCAAGTAGTGGGACTATAGGCACGCACCACCATGCCTGGCTCACTGATTTTCACGGCTGGAAGAACTGATGGTAAAATTGCAGGGCAAGAATAAAGATCCTCATTGCCCATGAGTGGACACACTCAAAATACATTCCTGTTTACATGATGGTCTCTGTGGGGCAGTGGAGGGGGTGAGACTCAGCTATGAGAAGCAGAGGCACTGAGCAGTACCATGACTGGAGTGTGCTTTGTCCACAGAGACATGGATGCTGCTCCAAATGGTGGCTCTGCTGCCCACTGGCCAGGCAAGCCGCTGACCAGGTGGCTTCTATTATGGGAGGATCATGCCAACCTCTCTTGGGTTGTGAGAATGTAACAAGTGGCCCCACAGGAAGGGCTAACGTAGAGCCTGATGTGGGACGAGTCTTAACTGATGGCAGCTGCAGCATTAGTAGAAAGAGACTGCCCTCGCAGACCACGTGGTGACATCCCCATCTACAATGGTTGCAGGCCCCTGTCCATCCAGAGGCTGCATTTTACATTTCCAGGTGCAAGTGGGGATGCTGCCTCCCGGTGCCTGTCTCAGAGTGTCCTGCAAACCGTGCCCCTGAGAGTTCCAGCACTGACATTCTCCTCAGAGAAAAACCCACATCGCCCATCCCCGTGCAATTCCCCCCACTCACAAGGCAGAGCTCAACAGTTAGTAGCAGTGGCCACAGCAAAATTAAAACCCTAAGAGAGAAAATCAACTTTAAAGTCAAGGACTGGAGAGTAAATGTGAGTGTCCTTGTCCAGTGGGAATGTGGCCAAGCGGTGGATGGTCCAGGCGGTGGCCACCAAGCTGGACATCCGGAGGACAGACCTTCCAGGGGAGAAGGCAGGAAGAGCATGCAGACCACAGACCCCGTTCTTTCTAAAGGTACAGAGAAATATGTAAAGAGGAACGTGAAGTTGGGGGATGCATGGGTTGCCACAATTAAAACACCACAAGTAAAACATTTCCCGAGACATGAAGGCCCATGTTATGCTTTAGAAAGGCTACATGGCTGTAATCAGGAGAAACAAAGACAGCACTGACTTTGGAAGTAAGAGTTAACAGGTTTGGGAAGGCTGTCCTCTGGGAGATTTCACTGTGTAACACACCCTCAGTGAACGGACAAAAACGTTTTATTAGAAAAACAAGTCCCAGCCATTTGAAGCTGAGCCGTCCTCAGGGAAAGGCCTAGAAGTGGTCCCTGGGGAGGTGCTGCCTGCCATCCACCCTCCCTAAGCTCAGGAGCAAGCCCTGCTCTGACGGGGGGCATGGCCTCTGGATTCTTGTTAAGGGGAATCCGGGTGGTTAACACGATAAGCTACTAGTCCCTTCCCTGACCGCTCCACACAGAGGCAAGGGCAGGGGACAAGGGGCTGAGGAACAAAGGAGAGAAGGAGCAGAGGGTGCTGGATCTGGGGGCCAGGCCGGCACTGGCCAGCCTGTCAGCAGGAGGCTGGAGACCAGGAGTCAGGCTGGGCTGGGCGATCCTGTGGGGGGCTATGGCCAACTGTTGGGCCCACATAGGCCTTGCTTCACCTGGAAAGATAATCCAGGCAGGAGGTCATCTCAGGGATGGGCTGGACCTCATGCGGTTGGCCAGTCAGGTCAGAACCAGGGGAATTAGGGAGACTCAACTTTCGTCCCTCACCCCAGCCAATACCCATGAGCTCATACAGTATTTACTCACCACTCACTATATCCTTGATCTCATGGGGCTGACGGAGGGAGAGAGAGAGTCAACAGAGACACAGGAAACAATTCCAGATAGTGACGAGGGCTATGCAGGCATCCTGGGGTTACGATAAGGCAGTGACTGGGGTTGGGTGAGATGCCTGCTTAGAAATGAATGGACAGGGGAGGCCCCTGAGGAGATGACATGTGGCCTGAGAACATGAGAAGGAGCCAATCGTGAAGAGCTAAAGAAAACATCTTCTCTGCAAAAAAGGCAGCAAGTGCAAAAGTCCTGAGGTAGGAATGCGCTTGGTGCTCACACAGCAGAAAGGCGGCAAGAACGGCCCAGGCACTGTCAGCAGCGGGCAGGAGGTGGGCCCAGTTCTTGTGCCCAAGAGGAGAAGTGTGATTTCATCCTCAGCAGTAAGAGTTTTAAGTGATGTTATTTGCCCTGGGAAATCTTACAGACAGTCAGTCAGGTTGGCCTGAGGAGGGGTCAGAGAAGACAAGTCAGGATGCTAGTGCAGTAGTTCACATGGCAGGTGGCTGCGGAGGTGGAGGAATGATGGATTCTGGTTGTCCTTTGGAGGCAACACTGGCAGAATTTGGTAAAGCAAATGCTGGTGCAGATGCTGGTGTCTGGCAAAAAAAGGAATTAAGATGATGCCGGGTTTGTGGCTTGAGCCACACCTAGTTAGATGTGACACCGTTTATGGAGGTATGGAAGCTAGGGAGGAGCAAGTTTTGAGGAGAAGATCAGGAGCCCAGTTTTGAACACGTTAAGTTTGAGATGCCCACTTGTCAGCCAAATGGAGATGCCAGGAAGCAACTGGACGTAGGAGTCAGGAGCTCTGGGAGAGGTGTGGGCTGGTGCTATGCATCTGTGAGTCACCACCAGGATCCTGGGAGAGACAACCCAGGGAGAGCACGTAGTTAAGAGACTGAGCCCTGGAAAGTCGGACCTTCAGGTCAAGAAGAGGCAAGGAGCCAGCAGAGGAGATGGAAGAGTGGCCATGGAGGCAGGAGAAGCACCAGGCCCAGAGGCCCAGAGGCCCAGAAGGAGAGTGGTCAACTGTGGTGACTGCCACGGAGGACAGAGGGGGTCGTCTGGGGACCCAGGCTGTTGTAGTGGGTGAGAGAGAAGGGGAGGTGACAGAGAGGGGAGAAGTGCTGGCAGCTCTTTGGATACTGTTCATTCATGCAACAGCTATTTATTCAACACCTGTTACGTGCTGGGCACTGTTCTGAGCACAGGGGATGCAGTGGTGACTTAGACAAGTTCCTGCCCTCATGGAGTTTCTGTTCTCAGCAGGGGCAGTACCTAGAGAGGAATGTTGGGTCAAGTTTTGTTTTTTTGTTTTTTTGTTTTTTTTTTACTTATGTTGGCAAAGTTTGTTACTGGGACATGTTTATATACTGATGGTAATGATGGAGGAAGGAAGAGGGGTGTGTGTGGGGCTGCCTCCAGGAGGAGTGGGGACAGACCCTGAGCACTGGAGCAGCCTTTCTGCTGTCCCAGGAGGCGAGGCAGGCGGTATGGGCACCTAGGCAGATGTGTGCCTGCCCATCCACAGCCACCCCGTGTGACCTGGGGCATACCCCCAGTGCCTCAGTCTCCCCTCCTACTCCCTCTGTGCTAGGGTGGAGGAGAGGTTCAGACCGGAAGGCGCCTCCTGAACTCTAGAGCAGCATCAGTCCAGCGGGGGATGAGGTGATCCTCTTTGGTGGGGTCATCAGGCTCTATCCAAAGTGGGATTTTACCTCAAGCACACCCCGTGGGTGATGAGTCAGGACTTCTGACTCATCTTGGAGAGTTAATCGTGGAGAGATGAGACGATGGGGGAGGAAAAGCCAGTCATGACTCTGGACTTGGATGGGGGCCCCATCAAGCGGGAATGGGAAAGGAAAGGCAGCCCAACTCCCCCTGCCTTGTGATGAAGGCTGAGTCCGGGGATGGGAGAGGGCAGGCTGGGCCCAGACTAACCCAGGCAGACCTGGCCACTGCTGGTCAGGACGCACGCCGAACATCTGTGGGTCACAGTTTGTTGATTAAAAGTACATGGTTTGATCAGAAATAAGCAAAACCTGCCAGATGATCTGCACAGCTGTGAGACATGATTCACAGCACCGGCTAGGAGCAGCCCCCAACCCCACCCATGCGCCCTGTACCGCAGGAGTAGAGCACTCACAAAGGTGGCAGAAGCCTCCAGAGGTGACAGCACTTGCTTAAAAGGGCGGCATATGACGTCATTCGGAAAACCCTGCATCCTGCTCACCGAGTGAGAATTTCCTGTGAGGGGATGCCCTGCTGGCCGGGCCAAGACAAATACAGTACATAACACACACCAGGGAGGGCTCACGAACCGTGCATGGTGTGAGTCTCGAGGCCTTATGTGTGCCTACTCAAAGGGTGAGAAGAGCAAAGAGTCAGTGGAGGACAGAGGAGGGGAGAGGGCAGGGACTGGGTCACGAGGTTGGGGGCACTCTGAGCCATGAGTCCTTGCCAAGGCTCTGCACCACTCTGGGCCCTGATGTTCTCATCTAGGCAATGGGCTGACAACCCTTTATTGCACATTTTCTTGTTTAAGCAGACAAGACACCTGAGGACACCAGCGCAAGTCCTGCACCTGCTTTGTCAAGTTCCTGGAGAAGCTCATTCTAATCCAGGTATGAGGCACAGTTAGAAACTGAAAACACAGTTTGGGGACAATTCACAGAATGAATGGCAGGCTAGGGAGGTGGGACTTTATCCTGGGGGTAATGTGGAGCCACTGAAGGTTTCAGAACAGAGCAGGAACCTGCACCCAGGGATGATTTGGCAGAGCAACGAGATAATAACCATGGCCGAGGGGAGGGGCAATAGAGGGCTGGGCCCTGCACAGTGCTGGGGGCAGCAAAGACAGAAAAGGATGTCGGACCTTGGGGGCAGCATAGATGGGACTTGGCCACTGACTGAAGGTGAGAAACCTCTGGGCAAAGGGGCTGAGAAAAGTGGAAATCTCAAGAGTGGAAAGGCCTTGCCCAACTCTAACAGTATCAAGCAGACATGGAGCAAGAACACGACTGTAGCTAGAAAATAAATCTAATTTACATGTAGTTTTACACTTAGGGGAAAGGATTTAGTTTATATTTAGTTCTTCCAAGAATTTATTTGCTGCATGATGAAATGAGAAACTAGGATGTAAAATGGAGGAGTGAACCCTGTAGACTCTTTTTTGCTGTCCCTCCTGCCATTGAAAGTAAGGGTGGCCACATAGTGTGGAGAGCATAAGTTCAGGGCTAGCAGCCAGGAGGTATGTGTTTTAATCCTGGGCCTACCACTGGCTGGGTGGGAGCCTCGACCTTCCAAGAGCCTCAGCCTGCCCATGTGTACACAGACGAGGAGGCAGGGGCAGACTAGAAGGCCCCTGGAGTTCTAGCATGTCTCAGTTTGGGAATTTATTTATTTTTTTTGAGACAGGGTCTCACTCTGTGGCCCAGGCTCAATTGCAGTAGTGTGATCACAGCTCACCACAGCCTCAACCTCCTGGCCTCAACTGAATCTCCTGCCTCAGCCTCCCAACTAGCTGGAACTACAGGTGCATGCCATCATACCTCGCTAATTTTTGTATTTTTTTTTTTTCGTTTTTCTTGTAGAGACAGGGTCTCACTATGTTGACCAGGCTGGTCTTGAACTCCGAGGCAAGTGATCCAGCCACCTCGGCCTCCCAAAGTGCTGGGATTACAGGTGTGAGCCACCACACCTGGCCCAATCTATGGATTTTTAAAAGAAGATGACATGAAGCCGGGCGCGGTGGCTCAAGCCTGTAATCCCAGCACTTTGGGAGGCTGAGACGGGCAGATCACGAGGTCAGGAGATCGAGACCATCCTGGCTAACACGGTGAAACCCCGCCTCTACTAAAAATACAAAAACTAGCTGGGCGAGGTGGCGGGCGCCTGTAGTCTCAGCTACTCGGGAGGCTGAGGCACGAGAATGGCGTAAACCCGGGAGGCGGAGCTTGCAGTGAGCTGAGATCCGGCCACTGCACTCCAGTCCCGGCGACAGAAGATGACATGAAAGAGAGGGCAAAAACTAGGTGAACTGGGAGGTGAGGTAGGGCTTTGCTCCCTCAGAACTTACATTTGCTTCTCCAGGGGAACAGTAGGATCCACCCTTTCTCCTAGGATCCCACAGAACTCGGGGCTCCCATGTTTGATAGGCTTAAAGCCCCCTCCAGGGGCACGAAGCTGGCGCCGCCGGTCCCGCGAAGGCGAGGGGGATGACTGCCGCTTCTCGTTGCCATTAAACTGTGCTGTGGGGAGGGAGAGAGAGAAAGTGCAGGGTTAGCAGAGCTCAGCCCAGGGAGCTACTGTGATGCACAGAAGGGTAACGTTCAGTTGCTCTATTTGGCACTTTACAACTTGCAGGAGGAAGGGTTTCAAGCAAAGAAATAACATGGTACAAAAGATTTTGGCTTCCTAAGACAGGACACCCACGTGGTCACAGCCTAATGGGGCACGTGAGGGGCTAGTTGAGCCTCCAGAGGCCACTGAGCTCAGCCTTACCCCACCAGGAACCTCTCTGCAGCCTCCAGCAGTGGGGCATGGCACTGCCTTGGGGGAGCTCTGTCCTCAGGACAGTTCTCAGGGGAAAAGGCTGTTTCTTGTATTGGGCCAAAAATCTGCCTCCAAGTGGCTCCTCTCATCCCACCTCAGGCCATACTGGCCACATCTGTCCCTTTCCCTGGGATACTCCTACAGAGTGCCACTTGGGGGTCATGCTACATCCCCGTATTCAGATCCCCTATGGGTCCAGGATCCAGCACCCAGGTGAGGCTGGAGCAGTGCCTAAAGCACAGGAAGGGCCATCCACATGCTCTTCTCCCTGCCCTGGGCCTGTGGGAGCATCGTTCACTCCCAGAGGCTGGGGGAGGATGCTCCTTGAGGAATACCCTGGAGACACCACAAAGAACAGAAAGCACTGAGCTAAACCTGGAGTTGCCAGAGGGTTCCTGGAGACCAGCAGTCCACCTTGCCAGTTATCCAGATGGGCCTGTTTCCTTCTCTGAAAAACAGGGATAATGACAGCACCCATCTCATGGGGATTAAAGCAGGTGACACACCTATAAATCTTAGCAGTGTGCCTGGAACACAGTCTGTGCTGTTATTATAAATCACACTTACCGTGTCGGCTCAATGCACACACAGTACTAGGCACCTCACAGAAGCAACTGAACCAACCTGAGTTCCTCTCCTAAGCCTGTCAGTGATTAGCTGCAAGCCTCGGGTACGCTACTGAACCTCTTCGAGTCCCTGTTTCTTGTCTCACCAGGCTGCTGTGAAGGTCAGAAGGGAGGATACTCCAGGACCTGACACACAGAGGGTGCCTAAGAAACGAGGCCAGAGCCTGCAGAAGATTCCTGAAGCTGAGGCCAGCTGCAGGCCCACAAACATGTCCCTGGCTGTGCCACACAAAGGCATAAACCTCTCCCCTAATCAGCAAGCATGATTGTGGCAAGCTATCCTCCAAGCCCGGCCAGACACACAGCAATCAACCCCCATGCTCACAGGAGGACCTGGAGAAACCTCAGTGCCAGCAGGGAAACGTGCTGTCTGCTGAAAGCGAGGAGTGTGATGAACCTGTTCTACATCTCAGCCACTGAACCATCTTCCCTATCAGGGACTATGGGGCATTTCTGTCCCTCTAAGACACTCTTTCTCCATTAACCACTTTGGAAAACAGTGGGAAGGGAGGCTCTTGCCAACAGAAGGCTCCAGAGACACCGGACCCACCCACTTTCAGGACTGTGCCGAGCGTGTGGTCAGCCTGCTACCCAGCAGTGACACCGGCAGGTAGTCCACCTGTGATGACGCTCCTCACCACTCATCCACATGTACTAGGCACAGTTCAAGGCCAGGAACATAGCGGTAGGCGCAACAGACAAGGATCCCTGCCTTATGGAGCGCAGGGGCCTCGTGAGGAGAGACAGGCAATAAATCAATCTGCATATCAACGGCTGGTGACAAGTGCCACTGAGAAAAATACAGCAGGGCAGGAAAGCCCTCTCCAAAGGTGACATCTGAATAAATACCTGAAGGGAGGGAGGAACATCTGTAGGAAGGACACTCCAGGCAGAAGGAAGAGCAAGTCAGGGGCCTTGGGGTGGGACTGTGCCTAGAGTGAGACACAAAATGACCCAGAGTGACTGGAAGGGAGCTGGGAAGGAAGCCGGGCTTCTAGGTCTTAGGAAGGACTCTGGCTTTGTTCTGAGAGACGTGGAGAGCCGTTCTGACCGGGTGCTTCCTGACATGATTGCTGTGCTCAAAAGAGATGGAGGCAAGGGGTATGTGGGAACACTCTGGACTCTGTCTGATTTTGCTGTGCACCTAAAACTGCTCTAAAAAGTACAGGTGGCTAATTAGAGGGACAGAGAGCACACAGGAGGGCAGTGAGGCAGTGCCCGCCAGTGGTCAAATCCGGCCACATTCTGCAGGCAGAGATGGCAGGACTTGCCTGTGCATGCAAAGTGCAGCGTGAGAGGAGGAGGACTACGGGTGACCACAGGCTGTTTACCTACGCACTGGAAGGATGGGCTGGCCTTACCCACGAGAGGAAGACTCACCAAAGGCCCTAATTAAGCTTCCAGGAAAGCAGCATGGAGGCCACGCCTTAGAGACACCTACAGCTCCGTGATGCCAGGGTTGGTGGCGTGGAGAGGGGGCAGAGTGAGGACTCGCTGGGGGTTCCTGACCTTCCTTCTGGCCGCAGTTCCGTCCTGTGTCCAACTACACACAGACAGCAATGACTTCAAGGCCTTCCCAGGGGACAGGTCCTGGGGCTAGAGAGTGAGAAGGCCCTTTCCCATCAGCTGATAAGGGGGCTTTTGTGGTGGTGGGCTAAAACCTGGAGCTGAGGCCCTAGCACACACATCACCACCAGCATCTACCCCTCCCTGGCCTTCCAGTAGCCTGGAACCCACTGGGGTTCCGGCTGAATGACAGCACCCTCATGGCAACAAATCATGGGACATACAGTCTTGGACAGGAGGCTGGGAGAAGGAAAGAGGTGAAGCAGGTTCTTACCCGAGCCCCTACTTTGCAGAGCCCTCCATGGGTGACCTTGGGCAGGGGAGAGCACTGGGGATGGATAGACAAACTGGGGCCACGTCATCACGGAGACCCTTTCTAAAGAGCTTGGACTTGAACTTATGGATGGGGATAATCAGGGAACGGACTTTAGAGACCTCTCTGAGTGCTGATGGAGGGTGGGTTTCGGGTCAATCCTGAAGACGAGAAGACCAGTCAGGAAAAGGTGATGGAGGCTGACCCCCTCAATGACAGCAGGGATGTAGGAGCTTGACTACTTGTGGGAGTGACTCTGGGATGACTGCTGTGTGATGCCCAGATTTCTGGCTTGGGGGAGGGTGATATCCCCACTGGGATGGGCACAGAAGGGGATATGGTCAGGGAACATGGGACCAGCCTGTACTTCTCCACGATGCCTCCCTGCTGCTAATTTTCTGGTTGTTAGGAATAGAGAGGATACAACTCAGCAGGCATCCTGGCCCATGGGGCTGCCAGTGTCAAAGGGCAGCGGAGTGGCCTGGCATAGGAAGGGGACTTAGCGGCAAGTGAGGTTCTAGGCTTAGTTTTGCCACAGGCTCAGGAGACCGAGGGACCAGATGAATTGTAAGTCACTTTCACTCCTGACATCCTGGGGCTCCACCAGCTAAAATCAGGATTGGGGGATTTCTGCCAATATAAATCTCTACAATCGATGTCCCGATACAGAAGGTGAGCAGAGAGGCATGGAGCACAGAACATGATTGTGGAGCGAGCCCAAGCTCTTCGGCGCAACCCAAAAGGTTCTCTAGGACTCGGCTGCTTGTCCAGTCTCAGGTCCACCAACCTCCTCACCTGACTCATTCCACTTACCCTCCAGAGGTCACCTATTTCAGGAAGACTTCCTGGACCTCACCTCTCCCAAGACTCGCCTTGATCGTAGCACCCTAATTGCGTGTCCTTCCTGGCTCCCGGGGAGCCCCTTGAGGGTGGGGCTGTACCATGTGCCCCTTCCCCCATGCCTAGCCCAGTTACTGGCAACAGAACAGATGCTCAATAAGTGATTAAATGAAGAAACTTAATGAGCTACTGTTTTGCTTTATTGGGAAAAAAATTGGTTTTCATACCAGATAAATTGGATTAAAAACTAGTAACAACCTAGTCAACACTATAATTCCCCACTGAAATAATTTATATATTTGCTGGCAAGCTTAATAATATAGCCATATATCTTAGAGAGAACAGGTGGTGATGAGTGACAGGCTTAATTAGGCAAATCATTTCACCTAAAATACAAATATACGAACTCCAAGTGCAGTGATTCGGCAGCGTAAGAAAAAAAAAATGTTAAGAACAAAAGCTGCAAACACAACTGCTCTCATTCCTTCTAATTAAGTTTCTCCTTAATCTGCAATTTAACATGGCAGTTCTTTTAATTTAGCGATTTTTTTGCAAAAGATAAAGACACAATACCTCAAAAGAATATCTGCATTTAGAGAAAAAAATGTGCTACCCCCCGTGAGTCATTAGAATGACAGAACCTAATTAATTTCACCTATGGGCAATTAAAAATGGAAGTCGGAATCTGAAGGAGGAAAGTGAGATTTAGAGCTGGGCAGGTTGAGGCTCAGGTTGAAGCTTCTGACTTTGGTTTCGATGATGGAGACCAGATCCTGGTGGCTGATGGGAGAGAGAGCCTGGTCAATATCTTTCCAAAAGTTCTGCCATGGTGACAGGACTCATTCCTTGAGACTCAGCTCAAGTGCCCCGCTTCTAGGAAGCTTTCCTGGCCCTCCCATCTGGATTGGTCCCCTTTTTGCTTGTATTACAGATTTTATACCAATCAGTCCTGAAGTGTGGTCACTGCTAACAACAGAAGACAGCATCCAAGACACCTAGCTTAGTTCTATCCCTCCTACTGGCCCTGCCACGTGGGTAACAGGTGAGGAACAGAGGTTCAGAGGAAGGGTAGGAGGAACTCCTCCAGGGTCTGAAAGCCAAATAGCAGGGCGAGGGTCGAGCCCAGGACTGCAGGCCTGCAGGGTCAAGCTCATCCCACCCTTGAGTCTTCCTTCCCCACAAGAATACCTGAGGGCTGCTGGTGTGGCAGGAGCTGGGCCTCATCTGGCCTCCCTGCTGTGCACTTCCTACTTCTAGGCCTGGAATTACTGCCCTTCTGCTCCATCTGAATGATGTCTAGAAAAGGTCTGGCATAAATGCCACCTCCTCCACAAAGCTTACCCTGATCCCACCTGCAGAGAACCATCGTCTCCCTCTTGGTGGCTCCCAGCCCTCAGTACATCTCCTGTAGTTCAGGGGGCATCCACACCACCCTTCCCAGTCAGCCTGGGTGCTGTGGGTGCTGCGCCTGGGATTTATTTTTCTTTGCCCTCTCCAGTCTCTTGTCTGCCCCTAACTCACAGAAGTTTCATGTGGAAAAGGTGCTTGGATGAGATAAATGTGTTCCTTCAGGGTGGATCTCTTTCCACTGTCCTGGAAAGAGATCCTGTCCACTGTTCAGAGCTGGCCAGAGAGCAAACTCCAAAAAGCCGATGGATCTCTAAAGTATAGCTCTCCTGGGCTTGCAAACCCTTCCTGGCTCCCCAGTGCCCCAGGGCAAAGGGCAAATTCATTCTGGTGCTCAAGTTCCCCTGAATTTGATGTAATAATGCATTTTCCCCTACAAAACCCCTGTGGGTTCCACACCCACCCTTAGGCTCCAGTCACAAAGGACAGGCAGTCCCCAGATCTATCATCTGCTTTTTTGTCTTCAGGGCTTTGCTTTGGCTAAGTCTACCCTCTAGAATCCCTTTACTTCACTATTTCTCTGCAAAAAACCCAGCTATTCTTCAGAGCTCAGCTCCAACGTTACCTCCTGAGGTAGGATTTGCTCTAGACCCCCAGGTAGAATTCCTTTCTCCTCCTCTGAGCTCCAAAGTCTGCACCACTGTTCTGGCACTGGCCTCTGTAACACTGAGGCATGTAGGTGTCTTCTCACAATTGGACACTTTGCAGAGATGGGGCCTTGTGCCTCAGTCTCCTTGGAGTCTCCCCATGGCTGACCTGCAGCTAGCTCCAATGAATGGCCCATGGCTGAAACCCACCCAGGGAATGGAGGAGCTGCAGTGGCTCGACTCACAGCTTAGGAATCAGGAGGACCTGGGTTTGAATCCTGTCTCTGTCATTACTGAGTGACTTGGGGCATGTTTCTTAAACTTCTTTGAGCCTTAGCTGCCTCATCAGCAAACCAGGGCTGACAATACCTGTACCGTGAAGGCAATTGATGACGTGCCAAGGTCCAGGCAGGACCCCTATAAGCAGGTAACCCCGATCCACGGCCACATCTATGCTCTGAAACAATGCCTGTATCAGAAACCACCTCTTTTTCTATGGCTCCTGCTGAAATTCTGGAGTCAGAAGCTCTAAGAGGACAGGGCATTTCATTCTGTTTTGTTCAAGGCTAAATCCCCAATACCTAAAACAGTGCCTGATGTACAGAGGATGCTCAACACCTGTTGAAGGAATGAACCTGCATCCTGCTCAACAGGACTATAAATCTTCCATTCATCAGCCAACAAAGGAAACTCAGGAGCTGGACTCACTCCTCAAGTGACTTTGGGAACAATTTTGAAAAATGGCTTCATCTTTTTTTTTTTTTTTTTTTTTTTTTAAGAGCCAAGGTCTCACTCTGTCACTCAGGCTGGAGTGCAGTAGCATGATCATAGCTCAATGTAACCTTGAACTCTTGGGCTCAAGCCATCCTTCTGCCTCAGCCTCCCAAGCAGTTGGGACTACAGGTGCCTGCTACCATGCTGGGCTAAATTTTTTTTTTTTTTTTTAAGTTTGTAGAGGTGGCAGCTCACTATCTTACCCAGGCTGGTCTTGAACTCCTGGCCTCAAGTGATCCTCCTACCTCAGTCTCCCCAAACGCTGGGATTACAGGAAGGAGCCACCACACCTGGCCTAGCTTACTCTTTATTTAGTGATTCCTGCTCATGGGCAGGCACCATGGAGGACTTAAAGTCTGTGTTCTTCTCTAGTCATTGTGGCAAACCTATGAGGTCAGTGCTATTACTGTCCATGTTTTTTACAAGTGAGGCCTGGTATGGTCAGGTAACTTGCCCAGGGCAATAGGAACAGGTTGCTATGACAGGCAGTGGGTCCTAGCGCTAGCCCTTGAGCCCTCTGCTTTGGGACTGCAGCCCTGGGCAGCCTCCCCCACCCAGGAGTGCCTTTCCTGGCAGAGGTGCAGTGAGAGAAGAGTTGACAGTCTGCCACACATCCTTTTGTCCTCACCACTGACCAAGGGGGTGGGCAGTGGCTCCCGGGGATAGGGGGTCATTCAAAGAGAACTGGAATGGAGCAACAGGACCCAGAGAAGACTGGTATGGTTCTCCAAGTTCTGACTGTCTGGCTGCTTCTTTCTGGCCTGAAGTCTATGACCCTCTCAGTTCTCCAGTATAAGATGAAGTTTCCTTTAAGCAGAGGCAATAAAGGTTGGAACGATGAAAAACAAGGTACCGTGTGTAGACTGACTTGCAAGGAGCTCTCAACTGCCACAAGCTTCTTAGCCCCTCTGCGGATGAGCTAGAATGCACATGGGCCACATTTGTAAACCATATGTGACTGACAGGAGGGGCTTGAAGGCTGTTCTGGCCCTGGTGTTGGTTCACAAATGTTCTAGTACTCTATAAAAACAAAGTACAGAGGCAGAGTCAAGGTGCCCAGGGCCTTGTACACAGTCCCTGGCAGGGGTTCCTGCATAGCACCGACAGCTAGGCTGGGACTCCAGGGTGCTGGTGAGGGGGAAAGGTGGGTGAGAGTGGGGAGAGCTTGGGGTGGAGAGCACAGAAGGGGCTGCTGCCCAGGGAGCTGTGCGACCCCAGGAGGGGGCAAGGAGGGGAGATTATGCATTGGTATGGGAGGTGGGGTGGACTACATGACCCCCGGAGTCTATGAAAATGCCATCAACTTTCACAACAATGCACTAACACCTGTAGATGACTGAAACTCTGTTTGCATGACAGTGGGCCTCTGCTGTTTCAGCTTTCCAAACAATGTATTGTATCATCTCATCTGACCCTCACCAACACACAGCAAAACAAGTATTAGAATTCCTAAACAAGTATGAGAACTCCCATTTTATAGATGACATAACCGAGGCCCAGAGAGGTGAGGCCCCTTCTTCCCTCCAGTTCAAGAGTGAGTTTCGCTCACCCACCTACCCCACCTGCCCAGTGAGTGTAGGTTCCTTCCAGATACCTGTAGGACGAGTGGCTCAGCAAATGTTTGATTTGTATTTCCAGGATCACCAACAAGAGGCCTCTGTGTTCGCCTGGAAGACACACACAGACCTCAGGGCATTGTGCTGCCACTCATGATGGGAGGTGCTTGAGAACAGAGGTCCTCATTGTGAAGGGAGGCAGCCAGCAACTCACCACAAAGCAGGCAAGCGGGAAGGCTGTGAGGCAGGTGCCAGGACGCTGCCTGGGTTCCAGGAATGCTGTACACACATGTCCAAGCCTGGGATGGGGACAGCAGGCCTGGCAGAAGGGGTGTGCCTTTGTCCTCTTATTTGTGACATCCCCAGAGGAAAAATGAATGCTATTGCTGGGAGCAAGGACCCCACCCTAAGATCTGCTGCTTGGCTACAGGAAATCTAAAGATAAAGCCCAATGAAGATGATGAAATAACCCGAATGCAGAGGCCTCTATGGCTGCCAAATGAGTTATTGTCATAACTCATTATGCAGATGGGAAATGGAGGGCTGGAAAAAGGACTGACTCACCCAGAGTCAACAGCTAGACGTGAACTTGGACTTGAGTCCAGGTCTCCTGAATCCTGGAGGCCCCTAACAAGCTTAGCACAAACCCTGTGTGCAGTGCAATACAGTCTCAAAAACAACCACAGTAACCACAGTGATACAACTATGAGTACTCACTGTGCTCATACTCTCAGTGCATACTACCACCCCCACTGTACAGATGAGGAAACAGAGACAACTTGGCCCAGGTCATCCCACCAACAAGTGACAGCACAGGACTTTAAATCCGGATACCCCTCGCCCCGGCGCCTGAAGTTCCTTCCTGAGTTCTGGGCCAGCCCAACTGTCAAACATACCTGGAACCTACACACGTCTGATACAGTATGTCTCCTGACACTTTCACCTGCAGACACCCACAGACACTTACACAGAATCCTAGAGCCTGGGAAAGTGACTTTTTCCCCATCCACAAGCCCAAAGACCTGCAAGGAGCAGGCTAGGCATTTGTGGAAATGAGTCTCCCTGTCCATAAGACCCAAAGCCCCAGTCCCACTGTGTATGTTTCTCTGCTGCCCATTGTGGATGGCTGTGAGGGAGGCCAGGACAGATGGGGAGTGGTGGTCGGGGGACAGGCCAGGTACTGGCCACAAACGTGGCTTGCCAGGGCTGCCTGCACCCGACCAGCACACCAGTGTCCAGGTCCACAATGTGGCATTTGGATTCACAGCCAATCCTCAGACAGGCAGGGACATGCTGTCCACTTCTCCCTGGGAGTTGAGGCCGGAGGTGGCAGCCACAGCAGTCAATGGCTACTCAGAAATGCCTTCCCACTGCCTCACATAGCGAGGAGACAGGTATACAGCATGCAAGAAAGACATGAAACACACCGTCTGTGTGTGGGCAGGCCATGAGATTTATTGGTATTCTACTGCTCCTAAGAGAACACGGGGTTGGTTTTCCTGAGACCTGATTTACTCAAATATCTTTTTTTTTTTTTGAGACAGAGTCTCGCTCTGTTGCCCTGGCTGGAGTGAGTGGCACGATCTCGACTCACTGCAACCTCCACCTCCGGGGTTCAAGCGAGTCTCCTGCCTCAGCCTCCCAAGTAGCTGGGATTATAGGCACCTGCCACCATGTCTTGCTAATTTTTATTTTGGGGCCGGGGTATCTGGATTTAAAGTCCTGTGCTGTCACTTGCTAGTGGGATGACCTGGGCCAAGTTGTCTCTGTTTCCTCATCTGTACAGTGGGGGTGATACTATGCACTGAGAGTTGGGGGCACAGTGAGTACTGATAGTTGTATCACTGTGGTTACTGTGGTTGTTTTTGAGACTGTATTGCACTGCACACAGGGTTTATGCTGAACTTGTTAGGGGCCTCCGGGATTCAGGAGGCCTGGATTCAAGCAGAGACCTGGATTCAAGTGGAGACAGGGTTTCACCATATTGGCCAGGCTGGTCTCGAACTCCTGATCTCAGGTGATCCACCTGCCTCAGCACAGGCATGAGCTACTGCATCTGGCCTGATTTACTCAAATATCTGAGGGCTCACTGTGTGCCAGGCACAGATCACAGGTGTGAACAAGACAGGCACGGTCTCTGACCTCAGGGAATTTAAACATCTCCATCCACATGAAGATCTCTAAGCTGCCAAACAGAAGAGCAAAGGTATTCTATCAACTCTTTGGTTTTTTTCCACTGAGGAGACAAAGGCACTGGGAGGAGTATTTCTATCAATGTAATTAGCAGATGAAACAAAGCTATTAAACATTGATGTTTTTCTTCTCTCCTTTTTTTTTTAGTTTACTAAATGAATTTATTCATACGTCAAATAGAAAAACCTACTGGAAAAACCTGTCCCTCAGTAACACATTAGCCAAAGGAAGCAAGTGATCCCAGTTCTCTCACTGAAACCCCCCTTTCCTGGGCAGACCTGCTGTTCACACGTGTTAAACATTAATTACAACTGTTACTCATTACATAGCAAAAAGCATTTGGTACAAACACAATTGTTAATTTCCTCACAGGCTCAAGGCATTCTGGGAAGCTATACAGGAGACAGGAAGCATCATGGGAGCCTAAGGGGAGCCAGTTTGGAAGAGACAGCATTCTCCTGGCTAGGGCAGGTGGTGGCGGCCGGGTTTAAGATTCTCCAAGGGACCCTCTGCAGATGCTGGGGCCCTGTTTATTCTGAGCACATGAAGATGAGTCACATAGTTTGGTGGGAATAGCAAGTGTGGAGCAGTGTCCTACATACACAATGGTGGCGTTAAACCAGTTTCAGAGTGACTGTGTTTGTGGGGGACGGTGACAAGTCATGAGGGCAACATGGTATGGGTGCAATTGCTTCTGCCTTGTACCGGTGTGCAAGGGAATGTCCAGCCTGACCCCAGCCACACACAGGATATCAACACAGCAGTGGGGAGAACAAGTGCTCTGCAGTCAGACCTGCCCAAGTTCACAGCTGTGTGACTGTGGACAAGCTGCTCACACTCTCTGAGCTTCAGTACCGTCATCTGAGTGACAACAATGAAGTGACCCCTACCTTGCAAGGCTCTGTAGGGTTAACCCAGGCTGGAATTACAATTACTGCTCAATAAATGTTAATTTCCTGTCCCTGGTTCCTCCCCATCCTTCCTTACCTTAATGGGATTATTTTAAATTAGCTAGTTGAGCTGGCTCTGAGATGATTCACAGTTGTTTAGGAAATAGACATACCTGGGGCCTTACTTTCCCTTTTAGCCTCACTTGATGAGGCTCTGAAGGTGTCAAAACTCAAGAGGGAGGCTGCCTAAGGGGTGACACCATAGCGTAAGCACCCCACAGGCTGACAGTGTCTAGTGTGTATCTAGTTATTTCAGAATAAACCAGTGTACTCCAGGGTGTAGTAGGAGCACAGAGGGGAAGGAACTGGTTGTGCCAGGGAAGGCTTCCTTCCTGGAGGAGGTGATCTCCCCTCCCTAACTCTAACCCAACTCCACACCTAATACAAAGCATATATCTATACACGCTATGTTCTCGAAGTGGAGTCCCCAGATGGCAGCATCATCATTACCTGGGAACTTGTTGGAAATGCAAATTCCCATGCCTCACCCCAGATCTACTGAATCAGGAACCCTGGGGGTGGAACCCCAGCAATCTATATAACATTTCCTCCAGGTGATTCTGAAGCCTGCAAGTTTAAGACTCACTGCTCCAGGCAAAAAAGAAATCCACAGACATGTCAGACCTAGAAGAGGGAAGGCGTGGATTGGAGGAAGGCCCCGGGGACCCTCTCCCACCCAGGCGGACCAGTGGCCTAATCCTCGGAGGGATTGAGTCAAGAATGGAAGAACCAGGGGACTCGTTAGAACTGTTGCTGGATTGAGATATGGGGTTTCCTGAAGAAGTGCTGCTTTCCACACCATCCCTGCTTCCCACTGCCAAGCATTACTGGGAATGAGCTTTGGCAACAGGTCCTCTGTGGCCACTAAGTATTTCTTTATGCACCATGGTTTCTATGTTAAATTGAATTTTATGTAATATAGCAAGCCCTCTCTGAACACCAAAACCAATTCTTACATGCATGATCGTTTAGGGCTTACCTTGTCTTTTCGTTCAGATCTTTTGTTTTTATTTAATCATCACAGAGATCCAATGTGAGAAGTTGTGACCATCCCCATTTTACAGATAAGTAAACTAGGGTTCAAGGAGACTGAACAGTCTGTCTCAGGTCCTGAAGCAGTGAAGGGTGGGGCTGGCATGTGAACTTGGGACTGTCTGACTCCTCCCATTGCCCTGTGGGTCCCAACATGTCCTAAACTTCTAAAATCTGCCAAGGAGCTAGCGGGGAAGACAGATAAGTACCCAAAATAAGTATGCTGAGCACTATTTGAGTCATGTGTCTTTTATCTTTGCTGGAAGGCAGACCTGACTGAGCCCAGGACACTGCCTGAAGAGTAACTTTCATGGAGACAAAGCTTCAGAGGGTGAGTCGAAATGAGATGACTTAGTTTCTCAAGAAGGTCTAGGGGGTGCCCTTCGCACACCCTCCTGTCATCTGGCTCCTCCATCAAGCTCAAGAGCTAAGGTTACTTACTTCTCAGACACAAGAGCAAATTATGAAAGACATAGCCATTTACCCACTGGGTTAAAAGGAAATGCTGGTCATTCCTCTGTGTATGGCCTGACTGGCTCTGCCATGAGGTCTCCAGCTGTTCCCTCCTCCACTCTGAGCCTCAGTTTCCCCAGAAGGACAGGGAGAGTGGGACTCTATGGTATGTGGGCCCCTCTCTGTGCTGAGTGGTGGCAGGACATGACCAACCCATGGGATGGCACTGGTTCCCCCGCAATGAAGGCATGAACCTCCAGAACCCAGTCCCTTACAGAAACCCTGGTTGGAACCATTTCAGGTGGGAAGCCACCACCCAGTAACATATCCTGGTGTAGATGTGGCAGAAATTAGTGCAAGTGAGATGAAGGGCATGCGATACTTCTTGAGGGCTGTGGGAGGATGAGAGCTCCAAACGTATTTCCTGCAGCACCTTGGGTAGTACCAGGGAGGCCAGACATTTGACTGGGTTAGGGCAGGGGCTCTGGAGTTGGAGCTGACAGGTTCAAAGTCCGGCTCTGCTGCTGACCAGCCATGGGCTGGCCCCTGGCCAAGTTATTTCTTCTCATGGGACCTTAGCTTCCTTATCTGTACAAGGAGGAAACTAACCTCCCAGAGAGTGATTGTGAGGACTGAATGAGACAATGCACACAGAAAGTGCTAAGTGCTAGCAACGATGCCAGTACTTTCCTGATGTGACACCCATCAAGTCTCAGCAAGACCCTTCTGAAGTGGGAACTACTGGTCTCACTTCCCAGGTGGGGAAACTGAGACTCCCAGGACACGTTCATTCCCAGTCCTCACACTGGTCCTTCAGAGGTGTGAAGACACCAAATCCATGCCACCTCCACCAGAATCTGCTTCTACAGGTAACCGCTCCAGCTCCTTGGTCCCTGCCTATGGGCCCCTCCCTACATGGCCACTTTCTGCTTGGGTTCCATTTGTCCATCTTGCAATCTGTGCCACAAAGGCCGGCAACCAGGTAGACCTGCCACACCAATCTGCACCACCCCCAGACACCATGACATCATCCAAGGCTCCTTGTCCCTTTCCCGACATTGGGCAGGAGATGTCACATAGGCCTCATGTGGGCTCGAGTTGCATCTGGCGGGGGTGGGTTGGGGACGGAGCAAGAAGGCCATTTCTAGACCCACCTGCCAGCCTTGCAATTTGTTGGTTGCTGTAAAGACTCCTGGGATGATTCAAAGTGGGCCAGGAACAGAGTCTAGCCTGCTCTGGAAGGCAGGCGTCTCTGCCGGGTGGGAAGGGGGCTGACAGCCTGATGGAAGCCACACCACTTCTCTGTGGAGGCAGAGCTGCAGCCAGTAGCTGGTGGTGGAACCTGACTGGGCATTGTCCTGGGGATTGGGATCTGACAGTGGGAGTGGGGGTCTGGTGAGGCCAGTCAGCTTCCTGGAGAAGAGCAGGTAATGAACACCCAGGCTTTGCTCTTTGGACAGCTCCAAGTATTTCTCACCAACAACTCTCCGAATCCTTAATAAAATTCCATGTCGGCCATTCTCAGAGAAGGGGAAACTTTCATTCCTAAGAAGTTGGGGCCACCTCACACACTCTAAGAGCTGTTTTTGTGACAACTGGGAAGTGGTAACAGCCTTCCGTGGTGGCAGCCCCAGCCTGATGAGATGGGAAGGAAGGCGCTGACTTCCAGAAACACTGCCCAAGAAGGGCGCTCCGGTGGAGAATGCTGAGGCAGTGCCTGAGAGGCTCCTCTTTTCACGAATGCAGTTCGGGACAGTGCTTTGCAAGCTGCAAGGAACTTTTGCTTCATAGATGGATGGAGATAATTCAGCCATCTTCCCCTCTCCCCATCTCTGATCAGCATGCTGGGGTTCTGATGGAATGAAGCCTGGATGCATCCCCAGAGCTGGTTGCAGACTGACCTCCCAAGACACACCCTCTGTCAGAGCCCTGCCTTGCTCAAGCTTCTGCTTGCAAACCCCCAGTGATGGGAAGCTCATTACACACATTCAGGTCTAACCAAAATTCTTACCCTTCACCTGGGCCCTAAATCCCTGTGACTCCCACTTGGCAGGCCCAGGTCTGTCCCTTAAGGGTCCCCCACACTCTCCACCCTTTGGAAATTTGAAAGCACTGACCCCGTTCCCAGTCCAAGTTTAATCCAGGCCAAATCTGCACAATCAGCGAATATAAGGGGTGAAAGGAGAGGGTAATGATTTTGGCCAGCCAATTCCATCCCATACAGCTCTTCCTCCAGCTACGGATCCTGCATCCCAGGCTCCAAAGACTCAGTGCAGAGAGCTCCCAAAAGTCAAGAAAAAACTGCACAGGGCATTTCCAACAGGTACTATGTTATGGATGGGGCCCAGCTAAGCTGCCTTACTCACTGACCACACCAACGACTCACTCAAGTGCGAGTGCATACACTTGCACACATACCCACACACATGCAGGTGGACATACACTCTCACAGGCACACACAACACTGACTCAGGTGGGGGTCCTTGCCGTCATTCCCGGGCAGCTGCACTTCTGGTCTTACCCATGGGGCTGTGGCAACACATCAGCAATCTAACCGAGCTACTTCAATTCGTCCTCGTCACCTGAGAGATGGCCCACCCACCTCTCCACTTTCCCTCCAGCGACAGGAAACAGTGAGGATGCTTCTCGCCTGCCAATGAAGCACCTAATAGACTCTGTCCACAGACATGGGGAGAGAAGGCTGGTGCCCACAGGACCCCCCCAGCCCCTGAGTGAGATGGTCTCCTCCTTCTCTGCCCCAGGAGGCAGAACTGAGCCAAAAGCTGCTTGGTAAAAGCACAGCCAGCACCCACCCTGGAGCAGGACCCACAGAGGCCAGTGACTGGATGAGACACAGACCTGGATGTGATTCTGTGTCTATCTCCTATCAACAGCCCAATAACTCAGACTGACCGTGACACCTGAGATGGCAACTCTACCACACAAAACCCAGGCCAAAATGGATGCTTGTGGGCTCAGAAACTCATTCTGAGACAGTTCCATCTGAGACCTTATGATCCTTTGTGAACAACTAAATGTACAGGAGTTCTAAAACCACCTTTGGGCAGAAGTGGGCAAGTTCTGGCCTGAGAGTTTTCAAAGATGATGTCCAATAGGGGAACTGCTTTTCACTTTCACAAATCACCTGGGATCTTGTTACAACAGATTCTGACTTACAGGCCTGGGATGGGACTTGAGACTCTGCATTTCTAACCAGCTCCAGTGAGGCCAATGCTGTTGGTTCAGGGACTACACTTTGAGTATCAAGATGCCAGGCTAGACTAGACCGTCAGAGGCAAGGGCAGCCCCTGAGAAGCCCACAGGTGGTCAGTCCAGGGGAGGGTGAGACCCCACACCTGCCTGTGGTGCTACCTTATAATGTGGGCCCTGGGTGTCTGGGAAAGTTGCCACCTGAGCCCTTTTAGCCCTTTAATCAAACTCGTGTTTGCAAAGAGTAAGCTCTTGGATGGCCCCAGTTCCTCCCATGCCCAGAGAAGCACAGCCCCTGATCAGCCATGCCCAGGGCACAGGCCTTGGATTCCTTTGGTTCAAGGAATTAGAGGAGGCTGTAAAATGACAGGAGAGGCCTGGGGCAACTCAGGACCCCCAGTTATAGGATGACTCTTATCTTTGGCTATCAGTCAGGAGCTGGGGCTCCAGAAAGGTGATGGGACAGGTTGTTCTTGAGGACCTCACAGCCTGGCAGGTGAGACCAAAACAGAACTAACCCTGATGTGGTGTGAGAAATATTCCCCCAGTGATGTATGCAGGAAACTTGGCAGACCCACAGGGGCAGCAGGAAGCCTGTGGGGTGCATGGCTGTGTACCAGGGAGGGCTTGGAGAGATGATAATATTTAAGCTGGACCTCAAAGGAGGCATAGGATTGTTCCAGATAAGACAGACAGGGAAGGGCATTTTAGCTAGAAAAAAGGGATTTGCTCAGTGCATGCTATATTCAAGGAACTGTGAGTAATCTGCGTTGGAATGGCTAGTACAGCAATTAAGGGGCCTGGGATAAGGGCAGGGTAGAGGCCTCACTGTTTGGGGTTAGAAAGGGAGAAAGGGTCTAGTTATATATGAAAAAAGAGGAGATTTAAGGCAAAATAAATTTTAAACAAATTAAAAATAAAAAGTTTCCCTTTATGACTGTCAGTGTGGTAGGAATTAAATGTCACTCACTGTCTCTCTTTTTACATGCCTAAACTCTCAGATACCTAAACATTGTTTGGCATTTGGCTTTTCATCTCTTAACAACAGACATAAGCATTTCTCTAGGTTGTTATGAACTCTTGCTAAACATCACCTTTTAGAGGCTGCACAATATTCCAATATTCCACCACAGAGACGCACAGAAATCCGGCCCCCGTTGCTGGACATTTGGGTTGCTCTCAATTTTCCGTGATTATAAACAATGCCTTTTCTGAATTTTTTTTGTTTTTCATTTTTATTTTTTGCTCTTGTTGCCCAGGCTAGAGTGCGATGGTGCAATGTCGGCTCACCGCAACCTCTGCCTCCCAGGTTCAAGCGATTCTCCCACCTCAGCCTCCTGAGTAGCTGAGATTACAGGCATGTGCCACCACGCCCAGCTAATTTTGTATTTTAGTAGAGACGGGTTTTCTGCATGTTGGTCAGGCTGGTCTTGAACTCCCAACCTCAAGTGATTCACCCACCTCGGCCTCCCAAAGTGCCAGGATTACAGGTGTGAGCCACTGCGCCCGGCCTTCTGAATTTTTTTTATCATAACTTTGGCATAGATTTTGAGGAGTGGGATTAGAATAAAAAGGTGTGAGCTTAGGTTTATGATTTATGATGCACATGCCCAAGATCACTTTTCAAAAGGGCTGTGGGAGAGGAGTTCTAGAAATGTGACAGATACCCAGATTCTAGAAAAACCAGCCTCTGAGTAGGGAGGAAGGGGACACCCAAGTCACTCAAAGGGCTCTTGGCCAGGGGAAGGTCATCTGGGAGGGGCTGAGCTCTGCCTATCACCTGTGCTCTGTGAGCAGGTGCACGCTGAAGCTGGAATAGAAGACACAGCAGCCCTGTGAGCCCTGCAGGCCTAGCTCAGCTCGCAGCACTGGGTGGGCTCACCGGGCCGGCTCAGGGCCAATAGAAGCTGCTGTGCACACTGGTTTCCTCTTACTTTCTAAGAGAGTTCCTTCTATAAACTGAAATCAGGCCAGGCGCGGTGGTTCACACCCGTAATCCCAGCACTTTGGGAGGCCGAGGTGGGTGGATCACATGAGGTCAGGAGTTTCAGACCAGCCTGGCCAACATAGTGAAACCCCGTCTCTACTAAAAATACAAAAAATTAGCTGGGCAATGTAGCAGGCACCCGTAATCCCAGCTACTCAAGAGGCTGAGGTAGGAGAATCACTTGAACCTGGGAGGTGGAGGTTGTGGTGAGCCGAGATCGTGCCATTGTGCTCCAGCCTGGGCAACAAGAGCGAAACTCCGTCTCAAAAAATAAAAAAAACTGAAAACTAAACTCTTGGTTTCAGTGAGCTACGGCATTATCAATAAATAGCACCATGACAGAGCCAGACAATGACAGCATCTGAGCCGTCTCTGAAAAGTGCAGAGGCTGGAACACTGAGACCCTGGAAGCCAGGCCCAGAATTTCTCCTTGGCCTGGTTTCCCTTCCCTCACCTCTCCCTTTCCTCTGCAGCCTACATCTTTGAGGGTACTGAGAAATAAGACCACCCAATTAGATTATTAAACAGTCCTGGAGTTTGTCCTGAGCGCAGGCGGGGACCAAGGTGAGTGCTGAGCACGGCTCAGCAGCTGCCTCCTGAGCAGCGTCAGGGCTCCTTACCTGCCAGGGCTGGGATGGTGACTCGGTTCCACTCCCAAGGTTGGTCGTACTCATCGGCGGGCCTGTCATCATCCTGGGGCAGCTTGCTCTCCCGCAGTCGGGGGCTGACTGTGCTCTCCGAGTCCGAGTCAACACTTTGGCCTTCAGGTTCATAAGGGGTGTCATATAACTGGATACCTTTATGTTGGGACCGGATGCTTTCCTGCCTCTGAAATTCTGCAGGCAAAAAGGAAGGAAGCAGAGATTAAATGGAAGTGCGGTATGCACTTCCTCACCTGGATTCCCACCCAGAAACACCACAAACTCAGAGCTGCCAGTGGGGTGGTGAGGGTGTCAGAGAGACAGACTTCTGTCTGGGTTTTACCTACCCCACCAACCCCCAATGCCGTGTCTCTGCTCTTCCTGGGCCAGGCTTGCTCACAAGGCTCACAGGCTGGCAGACCGAATGACAGCCCTGCCTCCATCCACTCAAGAATCTCAGTCTTAAGAGGCAGAGCCCAGATGTGAACATGATGTTCCAGGTGTGTCCTGATGTCCACCCAGAACATGCAGAGCTTCTGACTCCTTGCTTCATGGGCAGGCCGGGGTCTTTCCCTCTAGGGCAGTTCCTTGCCCTCTTTGGACTTTCAGTCTTCATCTGTACAAGGAAAAGACTAGGCCATGCAGTTCCCACAAGCATCCAGTTTCCACCTGCTCACACATTCATTTAAAAGAACCAGCAAGAGCCTCCCCAATGAGACCAGAGGCCACTTTTCTCCCCTGCAAAAGCTGAGTGACCCCTTCCCTTTATTTCTACCTCCCTCAGAACATCTTCTAAATAGACTGAATACATTTAGGGATTTCAGAGGGTGTCCAGCTTCACTTCTGAATAAAGAAAGAAAGCTCTTAGAGAAGATGCTAAGGCCTGGCACTGGTGTGGGCTGAGGGGTGTCTGCCTGTCTAGATGAGGTCCCAGAAAGGAGGTGTTCATTTTGGCTGCTGCTCAGTCCTGGGAGGCCAGTAGTAGTTGGAAGGATGGATGCTAGGATGCTAAAATCAGGCACTTCCGGGTCAAACAGGGAAATTTGACCTGCTGTTTGATCATGGATACTATGTGCATGGCCCGAGTGGGGAATGTGGGGAAGGTTTACCATGGAGGTTGGTTTCAGGAACCCCACTGTTCCCAGCAGACACAACATGTGCCTAAATCGCCATCATGCTTGGTGGCAAAGGGGGCTCAGTGCAGGACCTGGGAGTGGCAGGGCAGGAGGGAAGGGAGATGGCATTTGAGCCGTCAGCTCTGACAACTGGAAACAGGAGAGGGGCAGCTTCCTGGTGGTAGGACCAGGACAAGCCAATGCAATGAGGCTGGAAAGAACGTGCTTGCTGCCTACTTTATTTTTTATTGTGGTAAAATACATATAATAACATTGAGAATTTTATTTTATTTTATTCTATTCTATTCTATTTTATTTTTTTATTTTATTTATTTTTTTAGATGGAGTCTCACTCTGTTACCCAGGCTGAAGTGCAGTGGTACAATCTCAGCTCACTGCAAACTTTGCCTCCCGGGTTTACACGATTCTTGTGTCTCCCAAATAGCTAGAAGCACAAATGTGCACCACCACACCTGGCTAATTTTTGTATTTTTAGTGGAGATGGGGTTTTGCCATGTTGGCCAGGCTGGCCTCGAACTCCTGACCTCATGTGATCTGCCTACCTCCACCTCCCAAAGTGCTGGGATTACAGGTGTGAGCCACCACACCCAGCCAACATGACCATTTGAGCCATGATTAATGTACAATTAAGTGACATTAGGTATATTCACACTGTTGGTAACCTTTGGTACCATCCATCTCTAGAACGTTTTCATCTTCCCAAACTGAAACCCTGTACCCATTAAACACTAACTCCCCATTATCCCTCCCCAGCCTCCACAATTACCCTTCTACTTTCTGTCTCCATGAATCTGATCCGTCTAGGCACATCCTGAACAATGTGGAATCATTCAGTTTCATAATGTTTTCAAGGTTCTTTCATGTTGTAGCATGTGTATGACTTTCCTTTTTCAGGCTAATATTCCATCATTATGTATATTCACTGTCCATGTTGGCTAGAGCACCAGGTCCAAGGAGGTGAGGGAGTAAACGTGAGGCTTGATGCAAAAGGGGTGAGGACTATAAGTGAGCTATTTCAATGCTCTCTTGAGGCCTTCCCGAAATCAGAATTCTGATGGCATAAAGATATGGCAGAAGCCACGGGAGTTATGCTCCTTGAAGAGCAGCTGATAAAACATACACAAATGACATTAGCCCTTCTGAGAAAGAGAGCTGCTTTTAGGCTGGGCTTTATGATCCAGGTTGGCTCATGTGGACACACGCCCTGATGAAACAGAAGCTAAGGATGCTGTGCCTGTGATCGTTAGTATTTACATGAATTTATGCTAGTATTTCTCAAACTTTATTTAGCCATGTGACTTCACGACTTGGGCCATTTCTGCCTACCAGTTGGGTGGTTACTTACCATTTTTATTTATCTTGCCTCACTTTTTAGATAAAATAACTCATTTAAAAAGGAGAATTTGGATCACCATCCCATAAGCCATCATTCTTTGCCAAAAATAGATACTAAGCAGAATGAATGAGAACCAACAATGCCTGCTGGGAAGTTGAGCGTGGGGCTTGCTTTCTCTGCTGAGAGGGGAGATTTGCAAGTGTTGGAGAGCCACTGGGAAATGCAATCAGCAAACAGACACTTTCTCTGGCAAATATGAATAATGTTCTCTCTCCAGAAAGAGAAAGAATAAAAAGGGAAAAAATCTTCTCACTATGTAGTTCTCAGGACACCTAATACCACATTGATGAGAAGGTGTCCCATATTTTGGTAAACATAGCTTTTATTGGGTCCCATGAGTAAACTGGGATCATTTATTAATTTTGAGGATGATGCTTTTTTTTTTTTTTTTTTTACAGAGGGAGGAACAGGAAAAGAGAAGGGAAAAGCTATAGAGTGGTAGGACTTTGTCACTTTAAGGTGAAGACCAACTGTTAAGCACGGTGGACAACTTCGTAAATCACTAAATCTACCAAACTATCTAATCTGCTACTTATTGCTTTGTAGGGTCCTCATCACCTGGATTCGTCTTCCTCAGTTCTGAGGAGTGAAGTCTAGCCTCCTGCCTGCAGAATTCTGGGGGCTGAGGATATGGCAGCTGAGAAGGCACTGATCTGGGAAAACCACCTTCCTCTTCACCCTCCTTCACAAAAGCAGCAACCACTCCCATGTACACAGTTGATGAAGCACTTTTCATGCAATTCACCATTTAATCTAAAGGAACCACAAACAATTCACAGATGTACTTCCCGTTGGGCCCCTGATAATCAGGAGTGCTTTTGTTCACTCTCACGCCAAAGAGATACTCAGTGAATGTGGTGGGATAAATGAAAGAGAACTGGCAGCCAGAAACCACTGTTTACCCCCAAATTCCAGATACTTTATGAAAGTCCCTGACAGCAGTGATAAAGGATCTGGGACAATATGCCAAATGCATACAGTTTAGTATTACACAATATGCAGAAGAGACGGATATTCTACATAAACACCAGCCTTAAAGGGAAACATGTGCAGTGAACAGATTAGCTATTAAATCAGAGCACTTGTACATACACTCTCATGCAGGATTTATTGTTCCAGAAGCATCTGCACCTTACCAAAGCTGGGCTAGTAATGGCATGCAGTTAGGGCAGGGGATGTTAAAATGGTAATGATTAAAACAAGCCTCCCCCGCTATATTACATGGCGAATTCAAATTTTCATTAAGGCCTAGACAATAGGGAACAGTTAAGTAAATTATGGCCTGTTAACTGGATGGAATATTAAGCAGCCATTAAAATGATAAATCTGAAGATTATGTAGCAACATGGAAAACCGTGCATGAAATTATGCTAAGCTAAAAAGTAAAATGCAAGATTGTTTATGTGTGGAGGGCAAAGCATAATGCCGGCTTTTTAAACAAGTCTCAATGTGAGCAGGGCCCCACAGGGAATTCTGCTCCTTGCCTGGGCATTGGTAAATACCGACATCACACATTTGGCCTATAATATCTACACTGTGATGACAGCAGTGTTGTAAGTACAGACATCCACAACACCAAGAGCTGTAAAACACAATACAGGAAGGTAAACAGCTACTGTGTAGAGGAGAAGGGGTTATCGCATAATTATTTTTGAAAGTTGTTTTAAATAATGAATAAAGACACTAGAGCAGAAAAAATGTGATTAAGATGAGAAGCACACGAAAGTAAATAGGATTTTAAGCCCCATGAGAGTAAATATGATTTTAAGCAGGTTGGGCTTCCAGGAGCTGTGTGTGTTTAGGAAGCAGCTGCCTTTCCCCAAGAAAATGCCCATTTGGGAGCATCTTCTCTCCTGGGAGAGCCTCACCAACAGCCCCAGGACATCGAAGGCCCTTGTGCCAGGCCAGCTTGCCAGATGTTGCTGCCTCCTGCCTAACTACCAGGCCCGTCCTCCTTATTAGCTGGGCCAATCCAAGAGGGTCCAGAGACCGATCTCACAGGGGAATCTGTGACCACATGTTTTAAGTCACAAGTTATCTGGACATCACCATCTACACATTCATGCAAAATGACCTTTAATATTAGGTAGCAGGCTGTAATTTCGTGCCTCTTAGGCAGAGAGCAGAAACATTAACAGGGTGGGGGTTTCTGTTGACCTCTGGAGCAGAAAGGTTTGCAAGTATAACTACATACACAGAAAGAACAGAAGAATAAAGCACTTTCTTTAGAATCAGAGAACGTTAGAACTGAAAGGGACCCTAAGAATTTGCCTGGGCCCGTTCACTAGGAGAGCTAGGCGGGTGTGCTGTCCATAGACTGTGGCCATGGTGGGGTCTGCCCATGGGAATGTGGAGAAGGTTAAGGGCTGGGGAAGGAGAGCAGACGATAATCCTGAGAGGATATAATGGGGGTTTAAAAGATTGCCCAGGCCACAAGCAACAAGCTATACTTTGCTCCAGTATTCACCAACTTTGTGCCTCCCTGAAAAAAAAAAAAAAAAAAAAAAACTCACCAAAGTTGGGTGCAGTGGTTCATGCCTGTAACCCCAGCACTTTGGGAGGCCAAGGTGGGCAGATCGCTTGAGGTCAAGTGTCCGAGACCAGTCTGGCCAACATGGTGAAACCCCATCTCTACTAATAATACAAAAATTAGCCGGGCATGGTGGTAGGCACCTGTAAAAGTTTTTGGTTTTCCAATGCATACAAAAGTTATATTTATATTATACTGTAGTATATTAAATGTGCAATACCACTGCCTTAAAAAATGTAGTACTTTAATTTAAAAAATATTTTATTGCCAAAAACTGTTTATAATCATCTGGGCCTTCAGTGAGTCATCCTTTTGCTGGTGGAGGGTCTTGCTTTGATGTTGATGGTTGCTGACTGATCAGGGTGGTAGTTCCTGAAGGCCGAGGTGGCTGTGGAAATTCCTTTTTTTATGCCCCTCCCCGGAACTGGGGAAATTTCTTAAAATGAGACAACAAAATTTGCCGCACAGATTGACTCTTCCTTTCACGAAAGATTTCTCTGTAGGGAAATGCTGTTTTATAACATTTTACAAACAGCAGAACTTCTTTCAGAATTGGAGTCAATCTTTTAAAACTCTGCTGCTGTTTTATCAACTAAGTTTATGTACTATTCTAAATCCTATGTTGTCATTTTAACAATGTTCCCAGCATCTTCACCAGGAATAGATTCCACCTCAAGAAAACTGTCTCTGCTCATCATAAGAGTCCCACAGTTCAGTCATATCTTCAGACTCCACTTCTAATGCTAGTTCTCTTGTTATTTTCATCATATTTGCAGTTACTTCCTCCACTGAAGTCCTGAAGGCCTCAAAGTCATCTGTGAGGACTGGACTCTTCTTCCAAACTCCTATTAATGTGGCTATTTTGACCTCCTTTCATGAATCACAAATGTGCTTAATGGCTTCTAGAACAGTAAATCTTCCCCAGAAGGTTTTCAATTTACTTTGCCCAGGTCCATCAGAGGAATCACTATCTCTGGCAGCTATAGCCTTATGAGACGTATTTCTTAAATAACAAGACTTCAAAGTTGAGATTACTCCTTGATCCATGGGCCGCAGAATGGATGTTGTGTTAGCAGGCATGAAAACAATATTCATCTCCTTGTACATCACCAGTAGAGCTCTTGGGTGACCAGGAACAGTGTCAATCAGCAGTAATATTTTTAAAGGAATCTTTTTTTCCTGAATAGTTGGTCTCAAAAGTGGGCTTAAAATATGCTGTAAACAGAGGAACTGCCATCCAGGCTTCGTTGTTCCATTCACAGGGCATGAGCAGAGTAGATTTAGCATAATTCTTAAGGGCTCTAGGATTTTTCAGAATGGCAAATGAGCATTGACTTCAACTTACAATCACCAGCTGCATTAGTCCCTAATGAGAGGCAATCTGTCCTTTGAAGCTTTGAAGCCAGGCCTTGACTTCTCCTCTATGGCTCTGAAAGTCCTAGATGGCATCTTCTTCCAGTAGAAGGCTGCTTTGCCTACACTGAAAATCTGTTGTTTTGCGTAGCCTTCTTCATCAATGATCTTAGCTAGATCTTCTGGATAACTTGCTGCAGCTTCTACATCAGCACTTGCTCCTTCACCATGCAGTTGCATGTTATGGAGATGGCTCCTTTCCTTAAACCTCAGGAATCAACCTCTGTTAGCTTTTCTGAAGCTTCCTCCACTCTTTCAGCCTTCACAGAATTGAAGAGTTAGGGCCTTGCTCCAGATTAGGCTTTGAGGGAATTTGTGGCTGGTTTGAGCTTCTATCCAGACCAAATTCTCTCCATAACGGCAATAAGGCTATTTTGCTTTCTTTTTGATTGTGTATTCGCAGGAGTGACACTTTTAATTTTCTCCAACAACTTTCCCTTTGCATCCACAACCTCGCGAACTATTCGGTGCAAGAGGCCTACCTTTTGGCCGATCTCGGTTTTTGACATGCCTTCCCCTATAGGCCTATTTCTAAGGTTTTGGTTTAAAGTGAGAGATGTGTGACTCTTCCTTTCCTTTGAACATGTAGAGGCCATTGTTGAATTATTAATAGGCCTAATTTCAATATTGTTGTGTTTTACAGGATAGCAAGGCCCAAGGAGAGGGAAAGAGATGGAGGGATGGCCAGTGAGTGGAGCAGTCAGAACACACATAACATTTATTAAGTTTGCTGTCTTATGTGGGTGCAGTTTGTGGTGCCCCAAAACAATGACAATAGTAACATCAAAGATCACTGATCACAGGCCACTGTAACAGCTATAATAATAAAAAAGGTTTGAAATATGAGAATTACCAAAATGTGACACAGAGACACAAAATGAGCGCATGCTGTTGGAAAAATGATGCTGACAGACTTACTAGACAGAAGGCTGACACAAACTTTCATTTTGTAAAAAAATGCAATACCTGCAAACCACAACGTAACAATGCATAATAAAATGAAGTATGCCTAAACATTTTATTATGGAGAGTCTCAAAATCTATATTTTGAAAGAGGATGGGCCAGACGCGGTGGCTCACGCCTGTAATCCTAGCACTTTGGGAGGCCGAGGGGGGTGTGGATCACCTGAGGACAGGAGTTCGAGACCAGCCTGGCCAACGTGGTTAAACCCCCGTCTCTACTAAAAATACAAAAATTAGCTGGGTGTGGTAGTAGGCACCTATAATCCCAGCTACTGGGAAGGTTGAGGCAGGAGAATCACTTGTACCCAGGGGGCAGAGGTTGCAGTGAGCTGAGACTGCGCCACTTAACTCCAGCCTGGGCAAAAGAGCAAAACTCCGTCTCAAAAAAAATGGATAAGCAGGCTGGGCATGGTGGCTCACACCTGTAATCCCACCACTTTGGGAGGCCGAGGTGGGCAGATCATGAATTCAGGAGATTGAAACCATCCCAGTTAACACGGTGAAACCCTGTCTCTACTAAAAATAGAAAAAAACAATTAGCCAGGTATGGTGGCACACGCCTGTAGTCCCAGCTACTTGGGAGGCCGAGGCAGAAGAATCGCTTGAACCTGGTAGGTGGAGATTGCAGTGAGCCAAGATCATGCTATTGCACTCCAGCCTGGGCAACAAGAGCAAAACTCTGTCTCAAAAAAAAAAAAAAAAAAAAAAGGATAAGCATCTAATGAGATGATATGTAACAGGCCTTATGGTAAACATCAGAAGAAACCTGTTCTTTACCTCTTTACCTTCTCTTCAGGAACAGAGGACACAAGGCTTGGGTTTGCTCTCTGGAAAACTGAGGGCAAGGAAATCAGCAGCCTCTCTGGTGCCCCGTCCCCATCTTTTCCAGCAGTGCTGGCACCCACCTGTCCTCGCAACCAACCAAGTATCTACTCGCCCAGTATGAGAAGAGATGAAGAGGAATGAGATGCAGTCCTGGCCTTCATGAAGCCCTTGGTAGCAGAGGGCAGAGCTCCCAACAGGGACAGACACAGCTCAGCCTCCTTAATGGGAACAGACTTGATACCACGATCTGATAACTAAGAGACAGGTTTCCATTGGGAGAACCTGGGAGAGCCTTAAAGAACTTAGACAGAAGGTTATAACACAGTGATGTGGCAGAGAAAATGGGTACCAGAGGAAGAACCAAGGCAGAGGTCCAGGGAATCAGAAGCTTAAGGTGTACATGAGGTTGCTCGGGAGGGCTGGGGACTGACAGGTGCCCAGTGGGAGATGATGCTGGAGGCAGATAGAAGTGGGTTTCTGGATGGCCTTAAAAGTACTGCATGGCAGCACCCCCAGGAGTGGTTAAGGAGTGATGCCCAGGGACCTCTGGGCAGGGAGGAGCTGGGCAGGACACAGGCTGGCACAGACGTGCAGGAGCCTCGCTGGAAATGATAGACGCTGGCCTGCAGGCCCTTCACCTCTAATTTTCCCAGATGGGCTTGTCTGGGAATCCATACCACTCCCTAATCATAGGGTGGCAGAGCTAGGCAGAGTTGTATGGCTCTTCATTCCCAGGCCCTGCCACTACCTCTCGGCCCAGGAAATCTCTATTCTGCCAGTGGTGGGCATGCCATCTGATGTCTCTCACACGGCTTTGCAGCCACCGGGGATCTGTGCCCGAGATGCCAGGGTTGCAGGTAGATTAGGCTCAGGGCCCCAGCGGTGTCAGGAAGGGCTGCATTACTAGAATGATGCACTTGCCACTTGCCAGGGCTGCCCCTCGCCAACTACCTGGAGGGAGGCAAAGCCCTGGGTCCGGTGAACCAACAGCCACAGCAGCACTGTGTACCGGGTGAAAACACCGATCCCACTAGACTGCTTAGCCTGAATCCTGGCTCCAACAGGTGACCTGGGGCAAGTTACCTCAGTTTCCTCATCTCTAGAGGGGAGACAACGGCACTCACTGGAGAAGGATGTTACGAGGATTAAATGAATCCATATACGTCAGGTGTTTAGAACAGTGCCTGGTGCAAAGAAGGCGTTTTGTGATTATTGTCACTTCAATGACCTCTCCTGGGTGCTTCCTTGGAGCCCCATCTCCAAGACTCTTCCTCCTCCGAGGCTGTCTTTGCCCGCAGAGCCATAGAAGGCCTGCTGACTGAAGCCTCACAGGCCAACAGTGCACTGGGAATGGGAGGGTCCCAATACCAACCTTTGAGCCTGTTCCCATTTCTGGGTCCACAACTCCCGAGGCCAGTGCTGCTTTGATAATCTGACACCCCCACATAGGAGCCAAGTTCTAGGTCAGCTTTTTTATGTAACACGAAACACACAGGAACACACAGGGAAAGTCTCATGTATGTCTAGTCACCCCATTTTATAGATGGGAAAACTGAGGCCAGGGGAAGGGAAGAAAGTCACAGGGACTAGGCCCCAGGCTCCTTAACTCCTGGACCAGGGCTCTCCTGGCCTTTTCCAGATGCTTTCTGGCATTTCTTTTTTTTTTCTTTTAAATCAGTCAGTCTTGGTTTTGGTCTTCTGGGGGCCAGGGCATCTATTGCAGTCAGGTCTCTGAGGTGTTAAAAGCATACCGGGCACCACGGGGTGAGTGATGAGCTCCGCGGGAGTGGCAGGCGGCTCTTCCTAATTAGACACGCGGCAAAACTAGCCAAGTTCCAGGTGCCACATCAAAAGGGAGACGACTTCCCCCTCATCTAAACCATTCAAACATCTGCTGGAGAAGAATCCTCCCCCCAACCAGGGTGCTTTTGGTGTCTGAATTCAGGGGTCCCTCAGAGGCTGAGGGCAAGTGGCACGGAACAGCAGGGGGCCTCTGGGGTGGATGCTGCAGGATGGCAAGGGCAGAGCAGGGCAGGGCAGCTCAGAGACAGAGCTGGAGCCACCCCAACCATCACACAGCAGGAGGCCCCACCTCCTCCTCCTCTATCTAGTCTAGTTTCCGGGGCTGTCTAGGAGCCAGGAGACTGACTAATTGGAGTTCTTCTGTCATCTCTTTTCCAGGCGTGCACAGAAACACCCAGGCAACAGAGGGCAGGCTCCGTGAAAGCAGGGCTGTGGGACAAGAACAATGGTCACCTCGGAAGCAGAGCAGGGCCTGCGGCTGCCTGGCTGAACCTGTACTGCCTGATTTTTATGCTCAGCCCGAGGGCAAGGGAAAGGCCCAAGTCTGGAGTCTGGGTGCCTGGGTTTGCTCCCTTCCCTTGGTCATCTGTACAGGGACAGGGTCTTCTCGTGAGCCCCTCTGGCCTGAAGTACTAGAAGAGAGACAAAGCCTGCAAACCTGATGACGACCAACTGCTTTCATTGTGAATAAAAAGGCCACGTGGACCTCACCGTGCAGCTCTGCAATGATCCAGTATCCTTCAGCCCTGCCATCACTCTGCATCTTCCAGTGATTGCCTTTGCGTGCAGAGGCCGCTGAGCCGCTGCAGGCCCGGGTTCTGGCGCCATCCCCTGTGGAGACTCATTGAGGCGAGCTTGCTGCTCTGGGAGCCAAAAGCAGGGGGCGAATGGGCCTCCCTTTAAAGGAGCCACGTCTGCTTAGGAGACTGCTTTCTAAATCCTCGTTGACTGCAAGATCCAACTTCACAGGCAAGTGGAGTGCCTGCTTTTCTTCCTCAAATACCTACTGAGTCCCTGCTATGTGCCACGTTGGACCCGAGACCAGATGCTGAGCACTAGATGCATTAGATAAGACTCCTGCCTCCTAGGGAACTCGTGGCTTAGCAGGAGAAATGGGACACCACCGTCTGTAAGCACTGAGTTGGACGGTAGTGATGAGTGAGTGCCTGCCTGTGCCAGGCACTGTCCTGTGTCCTGGGCACTGGGAGTAAATTACTCCTCATCCTCAAAACAGACAGGCAAGAGTTATACTGTATTTTATCATTCAGAAACTGAGGTTCAGACAGGAGCAGAGGCTAAGCCAGGACAAGCCTAGTTCTGCCTGCCTCCCAGGGCCCTAGAGTGGTGCATGTACCAGCAGCTCGGTGGAGGCAGAAAGGAAATCTAGCCCTAGGATTCAGTAAAACTTCAGGGTGGAGGTGGCATTTCACAGAATCTCAAGTCCTGATGCAAGGAGACACCTTGAGGGCCAGGGATGCCGATGGACCTGCCTGGTGTCACAAACAGTGAGGGGTGGGCCCAGGTATAGAAGGTTCTCCAGGTGAGGAGGAAGATGAGGCCATCAGGAGAAAGGGGAACTGCAGCAGGACAAGCATAAACCAAGTCTGGAAGAGAGGAAAGCTGGGGGATGTTGAGGTGAAAATCAGGGTTCTTGTTGCCCTAAGCCTAATGCTCATGAGGTAGAAGGAAACAACGAATGGCCCCCACAGAAGGTGGGGCCAGACTATGGAGGATCTGGGATGCCAGGACTAGAGGTGCAGCCTCTAAAGGCAGGAAACTGGGAAAGGTGGACCAGGAGCCTTCATCGGGTTTGTGCTTCACATACACAAAATCCTTTAAGAAGCTGGCAGGAAACAGGGGTGTGGTAACTAGATACTGATAATCTGAAGGTTGGGCCTTCCAAACAACTAGGGCTCCACCCTTTCAAGAAGTGGGCAGAAGATGCCCAGGGCTCCAGAAAGCAAAACACACTCCTGTGAACAGCCCCCAGATGTGGAAATGCTGGCACATCCACTGGGATGAGCAGGGGCTGGGCTAGCACGGGAGGCACCAGCATCCTCAGGCCAACCGTGACAGGACGGGCATCCCCGGGGTCCCTGTGCTGCAGACAGAGCCAGGGCTCAGCAGGACTTCACAGGGCAGTGGCACACACAGACAGATGTGCATCTGAGCTTGTGCCTTCTGAGTATCGACCGACCACAGTTGCACGAAGGGCTAGCGCCCCACACACGTGATCTTCCAGTCTGCTGAGCACGGTGAGGTCTCCACCTCCAGAGAGGCCTGGGGCCACACTCTAATAAGGTAAAGCCACAGGGGACAGGCTTTCATGCCAGACCAGCCACGGCTACACCCCTTACCCTGTGGGGGCTTCCCTGCTCACCAAGTGGCTTCACCTGCAGTTCTCACAGAACCTCACAGAGCGAGCCTCAGAGGGGCTGTGGTGCAACCAGGCCCCTCCCCGCCTGACTGCTGCCAAGTCCACAGCTCAGACAAGCTCAGTGGTGGGGCCAAGGTCTCAAAAACTCAACTGTCAATAGTGCAGTAATCACCATTCTAGGAACACTGCATGCTGGGGTCTGTGCTAAGTGCATGCCATCCAGCTTCTCGTTTAACTCTCAAGACAAACCCACCAAGTGGTACCCCACAGACACTGCCGTTTTATGGACGGCCACGGGGCAATCGAGGAAGGGATGGAGGCGGCCTGGCTCCGAAGTCCATGTCCTTAACTGTGCAGCCATCTACCCTGCCTTTCCAGCCCAAGTCGGTGTTCCCTCCACTCCCCTAGGGACAAAAGAACACGGACACATTCAGGTCAGCAAGAGAGGCAGGCGCTGGAAGAGCCCAGTCCCAGCTCCAGCTCTGTCCTGATCCCACCAGGTTGAGTGACACCAGGCAAGTCGCTTTCTCCCTCTGGCTGTCAGCTGGTCATCAGTCAGGGTCACTGGAGTAATCTCAGGCTCCCTGCCCTCTAGCCCTGAGGTTGATCTGACCACACGCAGGTCTCCACAGGATTCATCATGGTCGGGGGGTCTGGGAGGAAAGCCTGAGGTGGGTATTACGAGGAAGTGAGTGGCCCACCGAGGAGGTATTCAGCACATTCTAGATGCGTCAGAGGGGTGACCAACACAGGCTGCTGGTGCCGGTCTGGCTGGTGCTTAGTGGTTACAAACTGACAGTGGAGGCAGGGTGCCAGTTGCCTAGAGTAGAGCCAGGGTCCTCTGCTGGAGAAGACCTTCCCCTCTACCTATATACCCTAGGGGCCCTGGTCACCTGGGCTGAGGTACCCCTCACCACATGCCAGCCTTCCCAACCAAAGCGGCCAAACCCCACCTGTATACCTGGGGCTCGTCACAGGGTCACTGCCTCAAGCTGAGGGGTGCTGTTGACAATGTGCTCAGTGCCCAGCACAGCTGTCCCGGCGGAAGCAACTTGCTGAGATCTTGGCACGTGCTCTGCCCACCCTTCTTCACTTTGGAACTGCTTCAAGAGAGGCACTAATCCCCCCAGGGACTGAGAGACAACCTTTGCCTTCTGGATAACAATGATGAGGCTGCCAGCCTGGGACCAGCCTGGCTCCCCGCTCACCGGCTGTGTGACCTTGGCCAGCTGCCTGATCCATCAGGGCTAATATTCCTCGCAGGTGAGGTGAGAGGGGTTGAACCAGATGATCTCAGAGGCCTTTCTGACTCCAGAGCTTCTCAGTCTGCTTCTACAAAGAGTGGATATTCACACCGGCTTCTTCTTGTTCTTGTAACTAGCTAATGCTGTGGCTCCATCAAGTTAAGGTGGAAGGAGACCTGTCGAGAGCACCCATCCTACCAGCATGTTGGACGCTGACCTGGCATCCTGACCACTTTCCAGCAAACGCCTCCAAAATCCAACCACCACATGCAACAAGAACCCTGCTCACCGAGACGCTTCTCTCCCATACACAAAGCTGTGCTTTCCTGCCTGGGATGGTTCTTTTTATGCATCAACTTGGTTGGTCTACGGGGTGCCCAGATTTGGTCAAATATTATTCTGAGTGTTTCTGGATGACATCAACATTGAAATTGGTACAATGAACAGTGCAGATTGCACATCCCTTGTTGTGGGTGGGCCTCATCCAATCAGTTGAAGGCCCGCATAGAACAAAACGGCTGACTTTCCCCTGAGTCAGAGAGAACTCTCCTGCCTGACTGTCTTTGAGATGGTGCATTAGCCTTTTTCCTGCCTTCAGACTTGAACTACACCATTGACTCTCCTGGTTCCCAGGCCTTTAGTCTTGGACTGGTACCAAGCCACTGGCTCTCCTGGGTCTCCAGCTTACTAACTTACCAACAAATTTTGGGACTTGCCAGTTTTCATAATCACATGATCCATTTTTTTTTTTTTATAATAAACCTCTTTGCACATGCACATACACACACACACACACACTCTCCATCACACACACACATTTTATTGGCTCTGTTTCTCTGGAGAACCCTAACACATGCCTATATGGAGAGCCCTTTCCCCATACACCCAGAACGTGGTCCTTAGACTAGCTGCTTGTCTGTTTCTCTTCTTAGGAAACAAAGTTCCTGCAAAGACTGGATCAATTCAGAGTCAAGTCCATGAGGAATTATCTTTATCACATTACAGAGGGATCCGTCTGCCACTTCTCCCGACCCCAAAGAATGAGGCACGCAGCCCAACAGCAGTTCCCTAAGAGTATCTGCAATTCTACACTCAGGAGACTTGACAGTAGCAAAGCCGCCATGAGCCCAAGGATCTCAGTGGGGCTCCCCACCTGGCTCAGAAGCTATTGCCTGCCAGGGGCCAACCAAAATTGAACAAAAAAGACTAACAGCAAGACTCCCTCCTTCCATATAGCACTTCATGGTCCGCAAAACCCTTCGGATTATTTGGTTCTTGTAATCACCTGATTGCAGACAGAGCTGGCAACTCCATTTAAGCGGGGAAACAGGAAACTCAAAATCGAAGGGCCTTGCCAAAGTCACAGAGTGAGCAGGCGGCACAATTCCTTGTCTCCACTTCCTACCCTAATGGCCTTTCCAACTCCGACGTCACTTCTTGTATTTCTTGGTGTATTTCTACAGTACATAAAACCCTACTAAAGTGTTTTTTGTTGTCGTTGTTGTTTTCGCTTTTGTTTTAAAGAGGAGTGGGGAAGGAAAAGGTGTGTGTGCGATGTCATGCACAAGAGCCAGGAACCTGAAAGCTGCCACTGTTCGAAATTACTCTCAGGCGGCTCTTTCCTGTCAATAGCTATTACAGATGACACCATCCACACAACCATCCCAAGAATTATGTGGAAGGAAACATCTGGATAATGAACATTTTTGTGCTGGAAGAAACGAGAACAGCCCCTGCTCAGGTCCCTGAAAAGGCGTCCTGAAGAGGTTCCAGACTGTGTGAAAGATGTCATCAACTTCCAGAACACGAGACTGGAGGCACTTTGAGCAGACAGAGCCTCATCTCCCCTGGTGGTCTGTTCTAATGAAGTCCCCTCCAGGTGCCCTGCCTGACATGCTGCTGCCTCAGCTTCAAGTCTCAGACTCTGTTCAGTTTAGAGCACCTTTGTGTGCTCAGCTCCTACCCCACCCCACCTCTGGGGGTCAAGTTCCAGTCAAATCCACTTAACACATTCCCTGCGATTCCCAGAGCAGAACCCAGTTCCACAGATGCTCAGTAAATACTGGTGAAGGAGTAACATAAACAAACAGGCTTTTGCAAATTCAGAATTTAGCACAGAAAACAAACGTTTTAAAAAAACATTTGTGTATTCTAAGAAGGGAACTGTACTCATAGACTGTTGGAGGAGTATAAACTGGAAATGCCCTCTTCAGAGGTAAAATTGGTAGATCTAACAAAAATTAAATATCCTGTGGCCTAAAGTTCCACTTTTAGAAACCTACTCTGCAGAAATATCCAGACCCACAGGCAGAAATAACTGCTCACAAATGTTTGCTACAGAATGAAAGGAGCCCAGAATGAAGGGACCAGAAACTAGGAATAACCTACAAGTCTATGAATAAGAAAACAACTGAACACATCATGCTACAGTCACACAGAATTGTTCAATAGGACAAATGGCCTCAGACAAGATCTGTGACAAAGAACAATGTTTCTACCAAACATACATAGCATTTATGTAGAAAACTGTGTTTGCAGATATGCACAGATGTGTATTTTTGTAAGCAAATGGAAAAGGGCTATAAGAAAACTTAACAAATTATTAACAATCCTTGTCTCTGGAGGGAGATTTCACTTTTTACCTCCTATAAGCCTGTATGCTGAATCTTCCTACTCAGAGCACATTTACTTAATGTGATAACTAGAATTTTAAAAGGAAGTTGCGAAAGTGGCATATGAAGACTCTGCTGTTTGATATTATCAATATCTGTGACAGCACTTGTTGAGGGCCTATGTGGAACGAGGCACAGCGCCAGGAGTTCTACATTAACCCCTAGGACAGATGGGGAAACTGAGGCTGAGACTGAGAGGGCAGATACTTGAGCTGGTATGGCAGAGCTAGAATTTCCCACCTCCACTTTTCTGATCAGAGTCTGTGCACGCTCTCCTCAGGGCTCCATGCTTTCGGGGACACTGTCATGGAATTCCATCAACTTCTATTTAATATTCCGGGGAAACGGCCTTCTGCATTCATGAGTATTTCCAAACAATTTTCACTTCATGTAATGTTTATACATTTTGAAGTTTAGGAAATTAAGTTTGGAACAAATTTTGTTTCGGTTTTCAATTCCAAGATGTACATTTTAATTATAACATGCCCCCAAACATGACCCTGGTCATCCACAGAGATACTCGATTTTTAAAGACACATTAAAGAACCGTAGTTATGGTCTCAGCACAGGAAATGATGAAAGCTTTCCCTAAAAACACAGCTACAAGCACAGGCCTAATGACTTTTTGGGACCCATGGTTTCACTGCAAAGAGCCCCACTCTTCTGGAAGCTTGATACCCTCTAAGTCACACGGCAAAGTGATGCCCATCACCCAATTTTCATCAGCAAAGCTCTGAACCAAAAACCAAACTGAGATGGATGATAACCTGCAGGCTGTGCTCTGTGGCGGGAGGTGTGCTTGGGAGTGAAGGAGGTCAGACACCCTGTCAGAAGAGGCTACGCCTCACTGAGGGATCTGAAGGGGTTACAGGCAGCACCACGACAGGTTCTTTCCCACAGATTAACAGAGGGTCCCAGGCTCCCAACCAGAAACATGCTTCGGGAGACACATGGCTAGAGTACGTGAAGGAGGAGCTTCAGATACGACGCATCACTTCACTAGTTCATTCTTCCACTCCTCCCCTCGTGAGCACCTGTGTTACTGTTTTATGGGAAAACACTGAACAATAAAAACTTGGTCCAGCCCAGCAGAGTGGCTCACACCTGTAATCCCAGCACTTTGGGAGGCTGAGGTGGGAGGATTACCTGAGGTCAGGAGTTCAAGACCAACCTGGCCAACATGGTGAAACATGGTCTTTATTAAAAATACAAAAATTAGCCGGGCGTGGCGGTGGTCGCCTGTAGTCCCAGCTAGTCAGGAGAATCGCCTGAACCCAGGAGGCGGAGGTTGCAGTGAGCTGAGATCGCGCCATTGCATTCCAGCCTGGGCAACAAGAACAAAACTCTATCTCAAAAAAATAAAAATAAAAAACAAAAACCTGGTCCAGCTCTAGAGAAGCTCACGGCCTAAAAGCGTGGTCTTCTTTGGGGCTAGTTAAGTGTGTCACCTGCTCAAGTACCACTAGGTTAAAGAGGCTCACACTTCAGTGGAGGGGCAACAGGGAGCCACCGAAGGTTTCTGAGGAAGAGTCAGGGTGAGCAGGGGCCTGGGGTCTGCCCCATACTTTATCCCATGCAGGGGGCTGTGTAAGCCATGTTCCCCTGGCCTGTTTCCTAACATTTTAGACTGGATTCTCACTGCTGGCCTGCCACCATACAGCATGGTATAAATGAACTAGACAGCACCAACAAGGATCATCAACCACGGGCCCACAGGCAAGTGCCCTCCATGGGGTGCCTGCCACCAGAATCAAAGGCTACAGGTGGCAGGCATGGAAAGAGGGTCTGGTGAGCACTATATACATACATATATGCATGCGCGCGCACACACACACACACACACACACACACACACAGTCTCACACTCTAGGCCCTCTAGGAGCCTAAGACCCAAGCCCCTGAGAACATCCCCCCAACTGCAGTCAATAGGTTTTCTCTGCAAGGGGGATCCAAAGCATTTCTTATCAGGTGTGCACACGAGAGTGTCTCAGCCAGGAGTTAGCGGCAGGTGAGGTGAGTGACAGGTGAAGAGATTTTAATAAAATGACAAGCAGCAGCCCATGTTACAAGTAGATTCTTGAGATTTGCTGAAGGCTCTTCCTCTTCCTTTCTTCCTGGAATGAGATGAGGCTTAACACTTGCCTTTTGGATGAAGTCTTGTGACCAAGTGAATGAGAACTGGCACGGAGAGTACGATGGGAACGGATGCCTACTTGAATGTGTGTGTGCGTGTGTGTGTTAAACAAGAAAAAGGAAGTCACAGGAAGAAAAACGAACCGAGCTAAAAATAAGGCTTCTCCAACACTATTGCGAGACAGAAAATATAACCTCAGTTACGGAGGGAAGCCAATGTGATATGAAACAGAAAATATAAAGTTCCCACCTAAAAATAACTGGGAGTGCAAACGTGGACTTCACCATTGAGAAATACAGAATTTTTGATATAAGCCTGAGCTTATAGTCTCACTTGGTAGGGAGGAGTTGCCTGAACTTTGGAATTTTAAGGTTCTCTTCTAACTAGGAAGCTGACGATACAGAACCGAGATCAACTCCAAGAGCATTCCTGTCTATTGGCTCAAAGACGTACAAAAAACTTAAGACTGTGAAGACTTACCTGAAGCTGAGACCTAGGAGGGCAATGGGTGGAACATGGCTGGGTCAGGAGCCTGGCCCCAGCTGCAGCTGAGAGACCCCAGACAGCACCCCCTCTCCTTTGCAGCTTCCTTGTCTGCAAAATGATGGAACTATAGGCAGCTGATCGACCTCAGTGGTTCATTTATTTACGGAATCACCCTTTTTCATATTATCCCTTTGTTACTTTATATTTACATATGGTTATAGCAACGCTACAATGTGAGACAGTAGAAAGTGACCATGAGATCTGGAATGGACTCTCAGCTGGCCACTCCAAGCTGCATGACCTCGGCAAATCCTCCAGCTTCTCTGTGCTTCCAGCTCCTCAAAAGCCAAATGACATCAGTAGATATCAAAGAGTAACCAATGAAGAGCATCGCGCATATAAATATTATTCCCTTCTGTCCCATCCCTCATTCAAACTTGATCAGGTTAGAATAAATGCAAATATAACTCAAATGACTGATTACTTCCCCTTTGATTCCACATATGAAATACACTGGCAATTCCAAATACCAGTAAGTTCATTTTGGAACTGGACTTAGGAGACTTAGGTTCAAACCCTGGCTGTGCTGACCGCCAGCCTATGCCCTCTGGGGAGTGATTTGCCCCAGTAGAGACTTGGGAACCTCTGTTGTGGAGTGGGGAGAATATTAATATCAACTTCATGGGGCTGTTTAAAATAAAATAAAGGGTATATGAAAGAGTCCTGTAACCATAAAACTCCATGCAGATGTTACATATGAGGAATATACATAGAATGCACAGACACACAACCTTCCTTCTAGCTGACACCTGGTATAAGTGACTCACCAGTCAATAGGTTTATGTCCACATGGAGAAGATGTCTCATTTCATTTTTCTTTCGTAATATCAGTCACGTATGCTGCCCTTCAATAGCAGAAACTTCTACCTCACCATGAAATATTTTTCATATTCCTCCTAAAAGGAAGAGCCCTGTACTGTGACAAGGCTGAGAAGGCATGATCTGATTCCAGGGCTCAGAAACATGACACACAAACCCTTAATATCTGGAACTGAAGCGTTCTTCCTGAGTGTTTCATTAAGTATATCATCTGCTTGTGTTTGGCACTTTTCCACTAGCTGGGAACCTACAAAAACTGATGTGGGGTGACAGCTGAGTTGGCGCTGCCAGACAAGCTTCCTCACTCAAGAACAGGCTGGGGGAAGGGCGGGCAGGCGGCAGCTGTCACATTACAGCTGCCACCACACAGACACGCACTTCAGATTTCACTCACGTCCCCTGACGGAGGAAGGCACCAGCCACAGGCCACATGACCACTGAGGCTCCAGCTCATCCCGCTCATCCTTGTCCTGGTGAGACAAAGAGGCAGCCACTTCCCTGGAGAAGTCCTGCCCCACCCTCCCAAGGTTCTTTAAACTCCTCGTAGTGCGAGCCCTCCTCTGTTGTGTATACCTGCTGGTCTCTGGGCCCGATAGTCCAGCCACCTGCCCATGGCTGGTGGGGAGAAGGCCCTGCTTTTCCCAGCTCTGGCAGAGGGGCTGGCTACTGTCAGTCAGTCTGGAAATATGCTCCTGCACAGGCCAGCCTGGGTCACAGAGTGCTCCAAGCCTGGGGAGCACAGGACCTCAGAGGCCCTGCTGAGTCTCGCATCACCCCAAAAGCCATTACACTCTCATTCCTCCTCCACGGGCGGGAAGCCGCCTTCCTAGCTTGCCTTCCTTACTGTCAATGTCATGTATATTAATAGCAGAAGGAATATTAGGGGAGAGGGAGCAATGAGATGAAGGGTGCTCAAAACAAGGAGGACAAACTTATCCAGAAAGCCCCCAGTACCTGCAGGGGCCTCGTTCCACGCTGGCTGATTCCCGTCATTCTCATCTACTCTGCAGAGGTCACTCTTCTGAGGACACTTTGATGGCACTCCCTTACATCTGCCAGAGGGGTTTAAGATCAGTTGCTCTGAGACCCAAATCACCATCTTAGGCAGGTGTCTTTCAACATCCAATTGGCTTACACCCAACAATTCCATACAATAGGTCAAGTCATTCTGCTTCCTGGGGGTTTAATTTGCAACTAATTCCTCTTACAGGGTTCACCAGGAAGCTCCCACTGTTTAAAATGAAATGTACCAGCGTGCTTTGTGGAGATTTCTCTATGTGGTGGACGACCTGAAATGGCGGTTTTGAATAATGTCCAAGCCGAAATGACTGCAGCCATTTTGTGTGCCTGCAGTCAGCCAGGGTCTGCAGGTGGGAGTGGACACAGGACAGCCTCCTGAGGAAGCCGCCTTGCCATCTGTCCACAGGCTGCATGAAGTGACTCCATTTTCAGGAGCATCTGAACCCCTCCTCTTCCCTCACACGGAGGATGAACTTTCCTGCTTCTCACCTGGATCATAAAGTCTGAGCTTAGCTGGTACTCACGGTTGCAGCCTGCTCAACAGGGAGAAATAGCACACAGAGGGGACAGCCTTGCAGCCTGTCCAGCCCTCGGGTGGAGGGTCCTTAACTCAGGTCTGAGGCCTGTATGTGTGCAGAATTCTGTGATCATGTACACAGGAGCCTAGAGCCTAAATAAAGCAGCAGTTCTGTAAAAATATTTGGTAAGTCCATGAACACTTAGGTGAGAGTCTAAAGCCCTTATCTCTATAGCACCAGCTGGCTCCCCATCTCCTAATGTTGGACAGACACAGAGTGTCCACTGATGTGCTGGCTCTGGGCCAAGGTTGGAGCCTGCTGGTCCCCACCTCCCCAGTAATGGCCTTCCTTTCAGCTCCTCATTCAACACCCAAAGGCATTCAAGGTCGGGCCTCGATCTCCCCTCCTTCTACTGTAGTCCCTTAACCACCCTGGAGAAGAATTCTGTCCCTTTGGCACCCCAATGTAGTGGAAATTATCTGTCTGATTCATACGTCAATTAATCACCCAAGGCCTTAAGACATTGCCAGTGCTGGCTCTAACTGCCCTGTGACTCTCCACATCTACCTTCTTATCCCGGACTAATTTTCCAACCTGACCCAGGTTTGAGGGCAGAGGCTCTACGTGGTAAACCTGTGTGTCCGCTTGGTGTCAGTAGGATTTCAATGAGCTCAATAGTCTGAGTCAGGGAAATGGTAAGCTGACAGGCAGGAGGTGAGTGGGAGCAGCTGAAGGTTCAACAACTCCAGATAGTCCTGAAGATATAGTCCAAGCCCCTTAGGGGGCTCGGAAAGCCCTTTACGAACTGGTCATCGAACAACTTGGCAGCCACACGTCTCCCCTCTGTAAGTTCTTGAAGCTGCAGCTATGCCGGCCACAGGCTGTATCTCCATTTGCAAGCCATCCCTTCCCTGTTCTCTACATGGCACCCACCTCTGAGTTAACTTCAGGACCCAACTCAGGCGTCAGTTCAGCACCTACGAAACCACCGGGGGGTCCCCAGAGCCACTAGTCCTCTCCTCAAGGTCTGAGCTCGGGCTGCTGCCTAGACAGCCCCTTCCCCCCGGCTTGCTCATATTTTCAGACTCAGGCCAAGTTCCAATTCCTTGGAAGCCTTTCCTGCCTCCTTTTCCCCTGGAACCTGAGTGATCAAAACACCTCTGGGGGTTCCCACAGCACAGAGTAAAGCCTAAGACATGTCAGACCTGAGTCCACATCCACTGGGGCCAGGGTCTCATTTACGTCAATCTCTGGACGCCCAGTGTAGGAGCTGGCACAGGAGGGTGCAAAATGACTGCAGAGTGGGCAAAACTCCTAAAGGACTGTACTCCAAGTTATCTTATCTTTGTGGTTGGCCTTCTGGGCTGTCCAGCTCCACCATCCTCAGGACTGGAGCCCTGTACCTCTCACATCACAGAGACATGGAGGCCAAGGCACTCTGCTCCCTCACCCCGGGGGAGATGGCCAGCTTGTCAAACAACAGCTGTCCAGGGTGACAGCAGCTTGTCACTGTGTGACAAGGGCAAGTGGGAGAAAGGACAATAAGGCCCTGGGGGCCTGAGGCCCAGAAGGAGACCCTGCTAAGGGGCAGAGGGCCCTGGGATGGGATGGGGATAAACAAGAGTGACGCTTCTTCCTGGCTTGTGGTACCCACTGTGTCCAACCCAGCAAGCAGAGGCAGAGGCAGGACAGCCTGGGTGACAGGCACTCACTGCATTCTGCTGTGGTGGAGCTGCTTTCTCTTGTAAAGTGCTGCTGCGCCCAACTGCCTGCTTGTAAAGGGGAGTGCAATGGAGATTTACAGCATTCCTGTTGCTCCGAGCTCTGAGTTACAATTCCAAGGCACCAGTGGCCAGGAGCAGGCAGCTCAGAGGGAGGAGGGAGGGAAGCACTAGGGCCAGGGCCCCATCACAGTACTGAGCTGGACCGCCATCCTGCTGGCCTGGGCTTCCTGACCATCAAGGGCTCCATAAACGGTAAACTTCCCAAAACCGCAGGCGCCCCAGAGACTCACAACCTCCCCCACCACCCTCAGGGACAGATACATGGTCTCTGCACTGCCTGTTTTCAAATCCAAGAAAGCACATGTTCCAATGGTCTCAAAATCCTATTTTGTTTATTTATTTAAAGACAGGGTCTGGCTCTGTCGCCCAGGCTGCATGCAGTGCTGTGGCACGGTCTCAGCTCACTGCAACCTCCACCTCCTGGGCTCAAGCAATCCTCCTGCCTCAGCCTCCCGAATAGCTGAGACTACAGGCACATGCCACCACGCCCAGCTAATTTTTTAGTAGAGACGGGGTTTTGCCATGTTGCCTAGGTTGGCCTCAAACTCCTGAGCTCAAGCTATGCACCCTCCTTGGCCTCCCAAAGTGCTAGGATTACAGGTGTGAGCTGCCCCGCCTGTCCTCGAAATCCTATTTTGAATGCTTATTTTTCAGGGACAAACAGGAAATCCAACAGTCCCATGGTTAATATATTTGCAGCCATTAAACTGATTTCAAAGGCAAGGATGAGATGGGAGCAGAGGAAAGGCCCACTTTTCATCCAGTTTCAACCAGCTCTTTCCAAGAGTCAAGCTCTGTGCTGGGCTCTGGGGAACCCACTGTGAGTCACTCAGGCCCTGCCCAGGCTGCTGGAGGAACTCAACAGCAAGGCAGAACAAGAGGGAGGAATTCCCTGTGGGATCACAGAGCCCTGGGGAGTCCCTCAGTGAAGAGGACAGTGAGCGTTTACACATGAAAGCAAGTGGGTGCTGGGGCGCTGCCGGGCCCTGGGAACCTTCTAAGGTGTGGGGTTTGAGGAAGGCCTGGAAAGTCTGGACTCAGATCTGTTGAACCCAGTGGAGATCTCTGAGCAGGAAAGTAACATGATCCAGCCAGGCCTGGGAAACTCATCAGGGGACAGTGAGGAGGGATCTGGGAAGGGCTGAGCCCAGCAGGCGAGCTGATCTCATGCTGTTCTCAAACCTCCTAGCTTCTCTCCTCCCTGAGGTCTCTCTCCTGCAAGGAGAGAGACTGCTGCAGACTTGGGGTGACCAGGAGGTCAAATGGCTGCTCCACTTTATTCCAGTGATGCACGTGCAAAAGTGACAGCTGTTTAAAATACACTGAAAAAAATTATTTAAAGGTATATATGCTACAATTAGGTCGAATTCGGAAGTGGGCTTCTGTGGAAAGATATGCCCTAGGGAGGCTAGCGTGACTTTAGCTCACAAACAGGTTTCCGGAGTGCTGAGTGGAAGCTGCTGACACCAAGCGCCACATACTGAGTGGAGGTCTGACGGAGACTGGGGACAAAGGCAGCCGAGGCAGCAGCCCACCCACCAGCAGCACCTGGGGGGCTTCTGTGTTGGGGAGATAGTGTCCCTGTGTGCATCCAGTGTGTCTTTGTGTGACCGTCGCCACTACCAGGGCAGGTTAGCACTAAAGTCACCTCAGGATCTGGTTGAAGCCTTGACTTCAGAGATGGAGAAACTGAGGCAATGCCTTGTCCGAGCTCAAACCAGGTGTCAAAGGAGCTAGGATTCACTTCTGCAGCCTCCAGCTCATGACTCTTTCCACTACCGCCCCACGCCCTCTACCCTGGCCCTGTTCTATTGGCCATTCAGAGATTTACAAGATTCCCGTAAGAATCACAGCGTCGTGAAGGCTGACAAGAAGAGCCACGAGGCTGGGGCACCACACCTGAGTGAGTGGTTTCCATTCCTTTCTATAGGCCCAGGGCTGGGCCCTCAGGACTTGCACAGGTAGCTTCAAGGAGACAACAGAATGGATGTCCATCCCTCCCACAGGCAGTGGAGAGAGAAAAGAGAGGGAGGGAGAAGTCAGGGAGAACTGTTGCTGCTGGCAGACCAGGCCAGGCCAGACCAGGCCACAGCTTGAAGAACTGAAGGAGACCTCAGGCCTCAGCCCTTTGCTAAAGCAGGGACTCTCTAACCATGGGACCATCTGTCCCAGAGCCATGGAGCCATGTATTACAGTGCAGGTTCCTGGGCTTCAGTGAGAGCCTCTACAGGATAGGGCCTAGGAATCTGCATTTGCACCACTGCCCACCACCTTGCCCTTGTTTCCCCATGTTGACCATGGTACCAACTGACCCTGGAAGGCCCTGCACTCATGGATCTTCAGGGCAGCCTGCCCTTCACCTTGTGGTGAGCAGAGCCCGGGGGCGGGGGGCATTCTACCGAGCCTCCCATCCTCTGCACTGCGTGCTGATTCCCCGGTGGGGCTGTTCTGAAGCCGGGTGGGCTGATTCTGTCTGCAACACTGGGCTAACTTGTACAGTCCATTGGGGAATGCACTGTCATTTGGCCTCCTAAGTCTTTGGGGGCTGCCCCTCAATTCAGTCCAGAAAGTGCATACATGGCATTTGGCCCTCAGAAGCCCCTCAAGGCTGAGGGGCTTTATTTGCCACATAGAAGCCCCAGAGTGAGTTGGAGTTGAGGGATCTCACAAAATGAACCAAAATACTGCCCTGCAGGTGCCAAAGCCTGGCTTATAGTCAGGGTGCTGGCAGGGTGCTTTAGTCCTGGTTTCCTGTGTGACTTTGGGAAAGTCCCTTAGCCTCTCTGAGACCTCATCTCACCATCTATACAACGGAGGTAGCACCATGTGTCCTGCCTGCCTCGCCAGTGTGGTGTGAGAATCGAATGAGCAGGGATGTGCTTGGTATGTAAACACAGGGGTTACTGTTACATGGCTTTTGTTCTTCCTTTTTTATTTTAAGCACCAGGGAAAAGTTTGTTCTTTTTTTCCGTTTCAGAGATCAAGTCAATTCAGAGGTATATGGACATTCTTTTTCAGCAGCAGGCAAGAAAGCACTTGCATGGCTGATACCTGGCTTGCCCCTTTCTCCTCTGAAAGGCAGGGGTCCTTAGGTAGGCAACTCTGAATGGCTCTTTGGTAATCCCAAAATCTCAAGTGAGCCCGTGTGTTTACATCAGTACTTACAAAGGGAGACGGAACCACCCTTGTCAGGAGAGGAGATAATCGTCAAGCACATCTTCCTGGCAAAGGCACCATCGTGTAATTAAAGACGATAATTACAGCTCCATGGCTAGTGTCAAACCCAGGGCTCTTTCCAGACACAATTATGCCTTTCCTCACCCTGAATGTGAAGACATGCAAGGCTTTTTGTGGGCTGGGGAGAGCCTGGCCAGTTCTGTCCTTCAGCCAAGGACGGCTTCTTCAGGCCAAGCCCTTTGGACGCTTTGACCTGGAAGCCATGTCCACGGGGGTTGGGTTGGATACTCTTCAAGCTAGGTCTTCTGTGGTCCTGCCTCGCTGCATGGTGAGACCAGGTGCCAGGGACACTGAGGCACAAGCAGCCTCTTAGAGTAGGAGGATACTGGCTGGCCCCAGAGGGTGAGGGTTAGTTCTCTTGGGGGCCACATCCCTGCCGGCAGAAAGGCTCTCTCCCAGCACCTACCATGGAGTTAGAACAATGACTCAAGCGCTTGGCAGTTCACCTACACTTACTCGCTGAGACCTCTGCAGATAACAGCCCAAAGGATATGAAGAGGAGAGAAGAGAAAAGGCCATTTGCATCTTCCCCATGAGCTCCAGAGGGCAGGAGTGGTGGTGAGTGACTTCCGTCCACCCTGATCCCACCTCACAGGACCCGGCTCTGAGCACAGACTCTTTTTAATGGAAAGGAGAGGAAGGGGATGGGGACTGATGTGATACAGCAAACAGACCCCAGCTCAAGCCCTGGCACTACTGCTGGCTGATCCTGGGTGGGTCACTCGATTCTCTGGTTTTCAGTTTGTGTATCTTAAGAAAAGGATAGCAAGGACTGCCTCCAGGGTTGTTCTGAGGATGAAACGAGATATGGGTAGTCAGCAAAGGGAGAAATAAATATAAATGGTGATAGCAATAACCCCACACATATAACTGAAGGCCAAGGTCTTAGAAAAAATGAGAGCAATGCCAACAATCTGACAATATTAATTAGAAATTTCCATAAAGCCACAGATGACCTGAAACGAGGAAGTTTTCCTCCTAGATGCTTAAACAGAGAGGTGGAAAAGCCATCACTCCCTGCAGAGGACCTAGAGGCAGAGCAAATGACTGACCTGCACAGGGTTCCTACAGGAGAAGGCAGGTCAGGAGGCCTTGCTTTGCAAGACCACTGCCGAACCACGTGAACCGCATAAGAAGGCATCCTAGTGACTGCAAGGGGCCCTGGGCTAGGACTTTAGCTCAGGCCACCATTCAAGGGACAGTTGTGAGAACCCTCCTCCCGCACCCCCCTCACCCTAGCCCCACTACCATCTGTCTAGTCCCCCAACCTAGCTTGGCTCTAAAATTCTCACTTTATGAAGGAAGATTTTCAGAGAGAGGAAAGGTTCTAATACCCGAGTTCAAGCTTTTCCAACAACATCACATACAGTTCAGTTAAAAAGTGAGCTAAAACCAGACCGTGAATTTTAACTGCAGTACTAGTTCCTGCGGATCCAGGACCCTGCATCAAGTTCCCTGGGGTGGAGACCATGAGTTTTAAGATCCACCCTGTCTCACCCCAAGAAATCACACATTTCTGCAAATTTGGGAGCCAGGCCCAGGGCACGGAGCTGGGGCCCAAAAGGCAGCCGGAAACTTTTTATTAGTACGAAGCCTTGGGAATTTACAACAAATCTTGGTCCAGATGAAAATTAGTTTCAAGTCTAGGGGTAAACAGACTGAGACTATTAATAAGGACCAAGCCCTTCCTCCTAATTTCTGGGTGTAAATTAGACAATAATTAAAAATATTGTCTAGTTTCCTCTGAGGATCAGCTGGAGGACAGCTCACTTTGCATGGCAGCCTGGGCTGAGATGGGGATGAGAGTGAGAGCGGGGCAGGGATGGGAGAGCTAAAGGCCTAGGGACCTGCCCCAGGTGGGTGCTTTTCACAATTCTGAGTCCCCTTCAGGTAAACACGTGACCTCCTTGGGTTCTGTCCTAGGCTAGAGACTCTACTTCCTTCCAACTCCACCCTTAAACCCTGGGGCTAGGCCATGCCCCTCGCTGCACCTGCTTCCACCACCCTTCCCACCCAGTCCTAACCAACATCCACCCCTAACCAAGCAGAATGGGCCACACCTGCCCCGCGGCCCCCAGTTGTACAAGGGCAGGGTTCTACACCCACATGTGACAGCAGTCATAAGCCACATCCCAGTGGACAGCCCTCCTGAGGGGAGGGCCAAGGTGGGCTCCACCTCCCAACCCCTGTGCTCGTTGCAGTGCCCAGAACAGCAGGGCTTCCATGGATGCTCCACAAAGACCCTCTTGCGCTTCACCCTGAAGGGCAGGACAGGAGCATGAGGCCAGGTTGCCCCTGCTCTATCTTACCCAGCTCTGACACCGTCCCAACTGTACTACTATGTCCCTCAGTGCCCACCAGAGCAGGCCACTCAGTGGCTCAGCACTAACCCTTCCCCCAGCAAAGACTCACTCAGCAGAAGCAGTTCTCCATAAGGTAAAGTGACACAGCACAGAAGCGGAAGCAAATCCTAGAAGAGGTCAAGGAAGGGAGGATGCTGAAGCCCATCTGCTGGTTCCCAATTGTGTGGGGGTGGTGAGGCTATTGCTTGGGGCCTCCTGGCTCCAGGCCTCTGCTTCTGTTACTGGGGAGGGCAGGAGCTGGCCTGGGGGATCCATCTCAGGACCATGTACTTCCCTCAGCCCAGGGTCCATCTGGCCCATTGACCACCTGCCCTGCTCCTTCCTGGACATTGGAACACAACTCCCAGGCCCCCAGAGGTGCTCCCAGGCCCCCAGCTGTCGTGGAAGCCTCTGCTCCAGTTTCCTCACTGGCAAATGGAAACAACCCAGGCGCTCCCTCCCTGGGCCTCAGGGAGGTTTCGGAGAAATGCTGTGAAGGGCATGAGAGCACGGGGCTTCAATAAACACCACCTGAGCAGAAAACTGAACGCCAACTGGCCTGGTTCTGCCTTGAGCCACAGGCACCTGGGGAAAGCAGCAGGTCAGGGAGCGTAACGCGTGCAGAGGCTTCTGGGGAAGGTGAACCTGAGCTGCTGGGGGCTGCATGGGACTCGGAAGGGAAGGGCCGCAGTGGAACCGAGTGAATAAAGATCTGCTGAGGAGGTGGGTGCCCCCCAGTCCGCCCCCCAGCCCACCCCCCAGGGCTCTGCTGGCAAAGGTGGGGGGACCAGGCCAGAGGTGTTCTCAACTGGGCAGCAAGAGGCTAGAGCTGAAGGCAGGCATGATGAAGTCCGTTCACTTCAGGAAGTTGAGGACTCCAGAACCCAGCCCGAGGGGCAGAGGGTGGGGAACGGGCACCCAGGGGCCAAGACAGGCCCACTAGGGCAGCACAAAGACTCGGAAGACCCCCGACCTGGTGAGGAGTTGCCAGAGAGGGTGGCTTCATGGAGGGCTGTGTTGCTGGGGGCATGGGCACATGAGTGCATGTGCCAGTGTCCACACAGAGACTTGAGGCTTAGCCGATGGGAGGGAACAGGGCCACAGGCCAGCAGGTGAGAGACCAGCTGGGGTGCCGGAGACAGGACACACGCTGCACCATTGGCCAGGGCAGAGGTGAGCCAGCCCAGCAGGCATGAGATCCAGTTCTGGGAGCTGAGAGCGTTGTGGGGGATGTTTACTCACCATGTACACACACCGCTCCCCTAAAACCAGCAAGTTCTGGATGAGGGGACATTCTTCACCAGAAAGTTCCAGGCCAAAACCTCAAACACATGGCACACACAGTCTGAGCGCAAGACACCTCAGCCCCAGCCTGTCCTGTCATCCTGCCCTCCAGGTGCTCCCAGTCTAGCAGATATATCACAGTGGACACGGTGAGGGCTGTGTTGGCATATGGACAGAATGGGGTGACGGGGGCAGTAGGAACAGAGAGGCCCAAAAGCTGAGGCTTGGGCTTGGGAGATGGCCCCTCTTTTGGTGCTTTTTTTTTTTTTTTTTTTTTTTTAGGTGGCCAGGTACAATTACACACCTATACCCTGAAAGGGAGAGTGAAGAGGCGGCACTTTATTTTTCCTTCTGCTCAGCTGCCTGTTTTGGAAAAGGACCACAGCCAGCCCTCACTAACCACAGGAACACACACGGGCCAAGCTGGCTGAAAAGGAGAAGGCGGGACTCTCCAAGAGGTGGGGAAGATCACCGAACCCGAGGCACCGGCTAGACTGCCGCCACCGAGGCAGGACTCAGACCTGCTGTTACTCAGTATCCCTCCCTTGCATCACCAGGCAGTGACCCCTGCAGGGAGAAGAGGCCAGAAGTCCTGTCAGCCACTACGACTCAGCTTTCTCATCTGCAAAATGGAAATCACCTCACCTGCTTCCTCTCAGAGCCTTAGGGAGATTCCTGGTATCATCTATAAAAGGTAACCTTTAAACACAGACCTCTGTCATCTCTGTAAGTTTCCAGAAAGGCAGCCTGAGTCCTACTTAGAGAAGAGTACTAATTAATTAGTCAAATAATAGGGTGTGGGGCAAATCACGGAATCTCCTCCTTCAGGCTTCTGAAAGGCAGGAACTGTGGCCGGCTGTCTCCTTGGCCACTCCCTGCACACTACTCCTCTCCCCAGACCAGAAACACAATCCAGGACTTCTCGTGGTGGCCCCCAGGCCCCTGGAATAGTTTGGGGCCCTCCTCTGATCTGCCTCCAGCACCTTCCCTCACACATGAATGCATTCAATCTGTCCCAAGCACCCAGCTGGCTGCTCCCACCTCAAAGGTCACCACATCTCAACTCTGACTCCTCCCCAGGAACCTCCCTTCCCTTCTCTGATAGGACAGGCCCCATCAGGTGACCGACTTTCCCATCCACCCACTAACGGAGGACCCCACTGGTGGTGTCATCCCACCCTCTCCTCTCCCTTCCACACAGCACCCACTGGCTGGTGGGCCCGTCCACCACACCTACCCTGACCCCACAGCCCCTGGCCTGGCCTGGCCTGGCCTAGATGATTGCTATAGCCTCGGAACTACAGAACCTGTCTCCCTGCCTCTTGCTAGGCGCTGCAAGATTCCATCCACACTCCCAGACAGGCCTGTTTGCCTAAATGACTTCCTAATCATGCCACACCCCTGCAGTGTGGGTTTCCGCACGGTTTCCACACCCTGTCCAGCACGCAGGGAGCTGGGCGGGTGCAGGATGCAGGAGCTTTGCTGTGGATTAACCTGAGTCTCCCTGAGCCTATTTCAGGACAGGTATCTCCATCAGTTTCTGCACTTTCAGATCTTTTAATGTCTTTCGTGGGATTCTGAAATGCATGGCTGAGGCAGGCCTGGGGAGGTGAACTCCTCCATTTCACATTCCTGTTCCTGTCCTTCTACCTTGGGTAAAATGCACGTTTCTCTCGCAGCTGCCAGGAAAGACAAGGAGTTGGGGCTGTGTTCCGAGGGCCCTGGGCCCTCGCTGCCAAACGCTCAACAGGACTGCAATCTGTTTGCTGGGCCCTCACACCTATGAGGCTTAGTGCCAGCAGCACAGGAAAAACCCATGGCAACCCTCAGGGCCCGTGCTCCTCCTCTACTGTGGCCAAGGACAGAGGAACACACCTGCCAGCCACTGGGCCACAGCTGTCCCCCTTATCCCCAGAAGACAGCACTGAGACCGTCCTTCCTACAGGCGGCCCTGGCCCTGGGGACAAGTCTCCACTCAGCTCCTGACTTTGAGAAAGCCCCTGAATTCCAGCCTTCGATAACCTGGAGCCGCAGCGTCTAGGAAATGAGTTTCAGGGACTCATGGGTAGGCAGTGCCAGACTGGTCCCTCACTCAACTGTTAACTCCATGAGAACATGGAGTTGTTTTGTTCATGGATAGACCTTGGAGCATAGAACAGTGCCAGCACTTGGCAGGCACTCGCAAATAGTCACCCAGCAATGAATGAATGCACTGCGTTTTCCCCCTGACCCAGGCCCTGTGACTTCAAGCAAGCCAGTCTCAGCAGAACGGGAGAGGCTGTTGATAGTGAGTATGTTTGTTTGTTTCCTTTTCTTTCATTTCTTCTCCATACAGACTTGCATTCCTATACTCAATCATTCAATCACTGAATATTTACTGGGCCCAGAAGAGAAATGAAGATGGGTGAAGACCAGTCCCTTCCTTCACGGAGCTCTCGGCCCAGAGAGGGGAGGAGAAGAGGCAGAATCAGCTATCCCTATGCAGTCTGCCAGCTGCAGAAACAGAACTGGTCAGAACGCCTACTCAACTCCCACCGTGAGGCAAAGGCAGCTCCTCCCTGCCTACCTATCAAGTGGCTAAACTCAGACTTTCCAGATCTGGCATTCTTTGGAGGAGGACAGGAGGTCCCTGGGCTCCTCAGGGGCACCCAGCAATCTGTGGACCAGCCCTGGTCCCTGGAGTGAATTAATGCACTCATTCATTCAACCAGTGTTTACCGACCATCTACTTTGTACCAGGTACCTCAGGTTCCAACAGGGAATAAAATCTATGTCTCTGCCCTGGTGAAGGCCACATCTCAGTAGTGGGACAGACAACAAACAAGGAAAATGTAAAAAAAAGTAAGTAATAAGCTAAATAACGACAAGTGTTAAGGAACAACATCAGAGAAGTGGGGGAGGTGTGGAAATGTAAGATAAGTGGCCAGAAGGCCTCCCTGAGAAGGTCATTTTGAGACAGGACCTCAAGTGTGGCTTTGCCGGGATGCTGCACTCTTTGTGCAGCACACTTTGGTCCCAGAGGCTGTACTACTCCTTCTTCTGTGCTCTCCAAGACCAGATTTCTTTCTCCAGTGTAGTTTTTCTTAGTTTGTTTTATACTACAGACATTGAGTGTTCTCTAGGCCCCGTCCACCTTCCCCCAGTGACAGGAGCACCTGGAGGGCGGCAAAGACTCTCAACCCACAGCGGGGGTGCTGTCAATGACTGTCTGCTTTCCTTGGCCTGTTCCAGGTCTGCTGCAACTTTCCTGAAAACCTGAATGTGCTCAGTGTCAGGGGTCAAAGACAAGAGGTGAGCAGGGGTGAGAGAATAGAAAGTGGCTCCTAGAATGGGCCCGCAGGTCGCCATGGAAACCCAGGCTTCCCACTTCCCTCCCCGCCCACAGCTCTGCGGGTGAGCACCACTGGGCTGGGTGTGTGAGCCCTGTTGTTTCTTAAGAATAGGAAAGTCATCAGGTGACTAATACAAAATCTATTTACACTTGATGATCTCCTTCCTGTCCGATAGGTAAGTCATTCTGGTAAATGACAGACCAGCCAGGGAACTCTGCACAGTCCATGACCAAGCCTGCTATCTACCAGGCAGGAGGATGTGACAACAGATTTCACAACATTTCAAAACAAGGCCCAGGAGCTCCAGGATGGAAATCAGGAGACTTGCCCCGTGGCTTGCTGCTGTGTGAACTTGGCTAGTGCACACCCCTCTCTGGACCTCGGGCAGGAAGCCTACATGGGGTGAGAAGCACTGCTCCTCAAGGACAGTTCCATCCTGCCATCATCCAGCTGGGGGAGGGCTGTGACCACTAGGCCAGGTTGAAGCCTGTGGTGACTTGGTGGGGAGGGTAGGCGAGGGAGGAGCTTGAGGCCTGCAGAGGGTGAGAGGCAGCAGGACAGAAGGAAATGAGGGGGCTCAGGGTACAGGCTTTGGGGAGCAGAGCTGTGCAGGGAAGCAAGTGTGTGGACATCCTGGGAGCAGAGTCCATGGCACTGCAAAGCTGGGGCTGGGAAGGGCCTGGACTCAGGACCCAGACAGAAGGCTCTTTGCTTTCCCAGCTGTCAGGGGAACAGTGCTGCCTGGAACCAGGGGTCAGGGCTGATGGCAAACATGAGAGGAAGGCTGAAGTCTCGGGCAGGTTGGCCAGAGACAGCTTCTCTGACACCCAGGCAAGACTCACAGGCTCCTTTTTCTGAGAAGCATTTGCCGGTCTCCAGGAGAGTTCATTCCAGAATGAGAGAACAGCAGTCCTAGGAAGGGCCTCTAGAGCTGGCTGTCCAGAATGGTGTCCTGTCTGTCCTGAGAGCAGAGATGGCAGCATGCATGCTTTTGGGAGGGGCTGAGGCTGGAGCCACGTGGAGGTGGCTAGGGGTGGGGCAGGACCCTCAGGACTGTTAGAACGAGGCCTGACAAGGGCAGCTGGAAAAGCCCAGTGTGGCCGCAGAGGCGGGTAACCTAAGGGTTTATGAAGTCATTCCAGATCCATGACCTCTAAGAATCCTCTTGACACCCTGTGAAGGAGGCAGAATCTGATTTTAGAGATGAGGGAACTGAAGCCCAGAGAAGAGAAGCAACCTGCCCAAGGACAGAGCCAGGGGCAGAGCCAAGGCCAGAACCTGTACTTCCTGCCTCCTTTCTCCTGAAACACAGAGGCCACAATTGGAACATTGTCTTTAACATGATAAACCCCATGACTCTCCCAGAGAGCATGTTGCCACTAGAAGAGGCCATGCCAGAGGATGAGAAAATACAAAAGAACATCCCCTCTTGCCTTTAAAATCAGTGACTGGTTTCATCTGGACTGTGCCTACTAGCACACAGTTAAAAAGGGCAGAAGGCTAGTTGTAAGCAAGGAAAACCAGCCACGTCAGAGCAGGGGGGCTCTGTGTGAAATGACTTTAATTTCCTCTTATTAGGCTATAAAGTTGATTTAATAATAAAAACATGCTAAGGACTTTTTAACGTGTAATTGCTTACATATTAAAAATTATGTGAAAATGCTTTCAATTAATGCTTAAGGACTCATCCTGTGAGATGACACTTTGAACAGTTTTATAAAGGATGCCAGAGGAAGGGTTAGTCACATCTAAAAAGGCAGCCTAAGTAACTAAATTTCCCAGTTATTCCTCAGACCCTCTGGGGAACACAGGACAGATGTGAGAGTGTTTTAGCTGCAAGCGAGGGCTCCAGAAGGTGCTTCTTGATTCTGTTTTTGCTGCTTATTTAATCTGAAGCTCGGTATTCTCCTCTGTAAAATGGGGATGATGAACATCCCTATACCTCATAGGCGAGGATTAAGTGAGCTAATCCATGGAGAGTACCTGGAGCAGTGCCTGGCACACAAGGAAGCCCTTTGCAAAAGCTAGTGACTGTCATCATGTTACCACAACTCCTTGGGTACCTCTAAGAATTCCTAGGGCTGAAGGCCCGTGGAGAGAAGATCTCATGCACAAACACACTCTGTGCCTTTAGGTTAACTTGGGCTTCCAGATCCCAGTCAATCTCTACATGCTCTTGCCCCATGAGATTTTCCTATCATTATCCCGTCAAAAGCCTCATCTCCAACCACTCCTCTCTAGCAACAAGGGCCCACCTCTATGCCTTTCTCAAGCTCTTCCCTTGGCCTGGGATGCCTGACTCAGTGCTCATCACCACCACCTCCCACAACCCACTCTACTTGGATCACCCAAATTGGAAGCCCTTGTTCCCTCCTCTGAACTCCAGGAGAGCCACATGCTCATCTCACTGACCACTCCAGGTCCATGCCTATCTGTTTTGTGGATGTTCCTGGAGGGCAGTGGTGGTATCTGTCCAGGTTACTCGGTCCAGTCTCCAACACAGCCTGGCCTGGAGCCCTTGCGATGACTGAGTGCACTGCAGAGGACCCAGGGACCATCTGCTCCAGCACTGGCAAGGGTGCAACCTACCTCCAGGTGGGCAGGCGATCCTACAGGGAATAACTAGAGAATTCAACAGCACAGCGTACCACAGGAAGGACAAACAGGCCCTCTGTCCTCCAATGACAACAATCTCATGCACATGTGCAAAATTTGTTTTCCACATGGGCATCAGGATCACAGGCCCTATTTTACCATGACACCATGGCCCTTACTGGGCTAAGCACCCTGACCCATCCAGGCACCCAAGTTGGCCTGGTCAGGGTCCAGCACCCTTCCTGCTGCATCAGCAGGATTTCATATATCTGGGGACCTTAAGACTGGGATCAAGACCCCAGGGAAGAGGGAAAGAAGGGGCTGTGAAGCAGCCTGATCACTGGTTCAACAGGAGGCGTGGCCTGGGGATTCTAAATACAGAGATGCTTGGGCATGAAGGAAACCCAGAAACGCTCTGGTACTTTATATTATACACGAGGAAACTGAGGCCCAGATGGGCAGCAGGGCATAGAAAAGTCCAAGACCAGAATTTGCTCTTGAGAGACGAGTCAAGGAAGATGAAAAGGGGAAATAGGACTGAACAATTAGCCAGGCCAGCACTGCGAAAGGAAGCTGCCAGCCCTACCCAGATCCCTCCTATTCAGAGTTGGTCTCAGGTGCTATCTTTGTGGGGCTGGTCCTGGGTGACTCATGACAGTCACTGTGCTTGAAAGGCAGGTCACAGTGAATCATGGCATCCTGGGAGCTCAGGGTTAATGCAGACCTCAGAAGTCACTTGAGCCAGCCACCCATCTGAGACTCAACTCCCTTTCATGTCACTGCCCGATGCTGCTTGTCTTGACTCTGCTTTGATACCTCTGGTGATAGGCAGTTCACTGGTTTACAAGACAGCTTCACATTTAATCAGTGGGTTTTAAAAAAAAATCTCAAAAGGATAATTTTTTTGAGCCTCAGTTTCCCTGACTATAAAAAAAGAAAGCTTGGACCAGGTCACTAGCTCTCCAACTAGGTTCCACAGAGCTGCAGCGTTTAAGGAGACACCCCCAGCGATGCTGCTGGGGTGAGAGAGGCGATGGGGATGGCAAGTGAGGCCCAGACAACTGGGCTCGGAGGTTTGCGAAGGGCTGAGCATTCATCTTGGAAGCAGAACATACTTTCTGCAGGTGACACAAACTGGAGCCTGTGGAGAGGATAAGCTGAAGCATTCAGAGGGCAGGGGTGAGAGGAGCCCCTGGGAGAAACAAGCACACTTCCTCAGGACTTCCATCCTAGCTGTAGCCCACAGGGTGGGGCCAATCTCCCCACCAGCTGCTGAATGGAGCCAAGGGACACAGAGGACAAAGACTCCTCAGTGAATCACTGCCCAAGATGGCTGTGCTGGGGAATCTGAAAACCAAACTGCAGTGCACCAGGGCTGGAGAGGCCCTGGAAAGAAAGTCCCACATGATGCTTCAAACAGGCTAGGAAGTCAGCCCCACAACTGACTTACCAGCTGGGATGTCTTGGACTAGTTTTTAATCTCTCTGTGCCTTGGTTTCTCCATTGGTCAAGTGGGGCAGCCTATATTCCAAAGGGGAATGGTGAGGACCCAGTTAAGAACTGACATCCAGTGCTGTAAGCAAGTACTCGAGAGCTTACCAGCTGCCTCCCTGTTGTTGTTATCACTGGCCCATCATTTCATACATAAGTAAATATGGGGGCACACAACGTGCTGCCCATCGTCACACGGCCAGTTAGCAGCCCAAAGCAGCTAGAAGCACTAATGACTGCCTGCTCTGAGGCTACTGCTTTGTAGGGGAAAACCGAGGTCTCTGGGTCATTCAGGTGGCAAATGACCATCCCAGATCTGTTTGACTCCAGCCCAGGCTCCTCCTGCACAGGTACGCCACCTGCGGCACACAGAGGGCACAGCCTTCCCGTCAGCGTTTTGCTTACCTACTCAAGACACTGCCCTGTAACTACAAGTTACACGCACACATACACATAAAATGTAATATCATCCAAAAAGGATCACTCTAAAAGGTTAAACTTTTTCCATGCCACTCCCACTCCACTGCCGTCACCAGCACCACCCTCTCTTCCCCCACCATCTCCCCTTCGAAGCGCTTCACGTCAGCTCTGCGAGCTTCCTGGAGCATCTACGCACTGATGGCTCATCCTAGCCCACATTCAGCCCTGCCATCAATCACTGGGGTGACGCCACAAAGAATTACACACAAATAATTTTGAGTCAAAGGCAGCTTCAGCAAGGATCATTACAACCAGAAAACACCCCTTTCAATAACCTATATTCTTAAAAAACAAGAATTGTGGGTAAACTAGGGCATAGCTGCCAAGCTAGGATACAAACACAGAGCAGCATATGCTAGAATGCTTCTTTGGAGAGAGAATGCATGAGGTCTTTAACAGGTTCTAAATCAAACTGCCTCAATCAAACTGTCCTGCGTTGGACCTAACCCCGTGGGGTGTGCCCTCATTAAAACGGCAAAGTCAGCCGGGTGCAGTGGCTCATGCCTGCAATCCTAGCACTTCAGGAGGCCATGATGGGAGGACTGCTTTAGTCCAGACCAGCCTAGATGAGTCCAGACCAACCAGACTCCATGCTGGGTACTTTGACATACACCCCCATTAAGCCTCATTATATCTCTTCATCATGAGGCTGAGGGAAACTGAGAGGTTTGGCTCCTTTCCTGGAGTTGCCCCAATAGAAGTAAGTGGCTTGCTCCGAGTACAGAACATGGGACAGGGGCTGAGGTCCCATGGAGCCACAGGCAGGATGTTATAGGAGTCCAGACTCGGGAATGAAAGGAGGATGGGAGAGGGCATCTGCTGGGAGCCCCGATCTCATGGAGGGTTTGCCCCTGCCTGGTGCCTTAGGAATGGAGCTGGAGTTCCCTATTGGGTGCTGCTGAAGACCTCAAAGGTGAGTAGTTGTTCATCTGGCTAAAAATGACCTGAGAAACTTTGGCTTCTTTTGAGACAGGGTCTTCCTCTGTTGCCCAGGTGGGAGTATAGTGGCACAATCTTCGCTCACTGCAACCTTCGCCTCCCAGGCTCAAACAATCCTCCTGCCTCAGCCTCCCAAGTAGTTGAGACCACAGGCACGTGCCACCATGCCAGGCTAATTTTCTTGTAGTTTTAGTAGAGATGGGGTCTCTACTAATTCAAGAAGGAATCAGGAGAAGGTGCTCAAAGACAGGAATGCCAAAAAAACAAACCAAAACCAGACAAACAATAAGAGGGCCACAGTATCTGTACCCCAATTCCCCGGATATACAGGGTACCAATTCGAGAGGCCTCCAAAGCCAGGGCAGCCCCAAACTTGCTCCCAGCCACCTTCCTGCACCCTGCAGCACAATGTGCTGATGTGTCGCTGCTCATGGCCCTGCCTGTGTGGGGTCACGGGGGCAGCCCACACAGCTGCTCTTCAGTGTCTGGCCTGCCCTCCTGAACCAGGAAAAGCCACAACAGGGGTTTCTCTTTTGCTTGTGACCTTTCCCCAATCCTGCCTACAAGATGACTGATGTCTGATAACCCTTCACTCCTTAAAGATGCTCCAAGTATTGTATTATTCCAGCTAAAATAGGCCCCCAGGATGCTGCGTACCCAGCCACATTCTTCTTGACTCCACACAATAGCTTTGACAAGGTTTTGTCATCAAGGGCCAACAGGCAAGCAGCCACTGGGGGAATGTCTCTGTGCTTACTGTAACCCTGTCATGTAGACCAGGGTTCTTTATGCTGCTTCCAGCTCCAAAACAAAGATTTCTGGGTATGTGGTCAGAAATAATTTTGTCTCTACTAGTAATCTGGTCAGCTCTCTTCTACTAAGCAATGAAAGCCAGGTGACCCAGCCTGCTTCCCTTTTTGCCCTGCCTACTAGGAAGCTCCAAGTAAAGTTTTATGTCTCAAAAGCTACCTTTCTTCACTCAGAAATTTCTGAAAAAACTACTTTTTCTCCCTCTTCTCCCCACTTACTTCTTGGCCTTACCTCTGGTTAACTGTATGTGATATCCTTGTATTTGGACTATCATGGTGCCCTGCCAGTTTTTTTCCTAATATAGGTGAAACATAAGCAGGTCAACTGTGGGGAAGATTTAATACAGCATTGCCCCCACCTACCAGCTTGAAAGCACACACCATGACCCCACTGAGGCTGGCTGGGGACCACCCAGCAGTGCCCTCACTCCCTTTCTACCCCCTGACCCCAGCCGTAAGCCCCTGTGCTTCAGCTCCGCTTACCTGTCATGATCCTCTGTGCCTCATAGGGCTCCATGTAGCCAGCACTCTCCCCCTTTCCTGCTTTGCTCTTGAGATCATTCTTGGCATCAAAGGGATCTGAGTAGTCATCGGCTATGGTCACCTGCAGGGAGGAAGACGGCAGGTGTGAGTCCACCTTTGGCTTCTTTGTTTCACATCTCTTCACAGCTATGCTTTAGGTCTCAGCTAGATGAGCAAGGAGAGGCAGGGGAGGCAGGAACCAAAGCCGGTGCCTGGACTCAGGGAGCTCCACGTCTCACAGGGGTAAGGAATGGGACCCACACTGGCAGGGTTCCACTGCGAGGAAGAGCCCTCTGGGCTCGTGCATGTCTGGCCGGCTCTGGGCACAGTGAGGTGAGAACAGAAGGGCATCTGAAATGCACACTAAGCACGGAGGTGAGAACCTGGAGGGCATCCTCAGGGAATATGAGTTGCTTGGTTTAATGCAATGGAAGTGGAGGAAAAGTTGGAAACAAGATCACAGAAAGCCTAGAAATGCTGACAAGCCCCTGGTGCTGGCTGAGGCACTGAAGAGTTTGTCTAGAGATAATTGGCTCGGCGTTCCATTTCCCCAGACCTGGAACACAACCACGCCTTGGGTCATCAGACAACAATCTGGTGAGATCAACGTACTACAAAGCTCACTGTGGCCACAGACAGGCCAAATAAAAACACAAAAGCAGCTCAAGGATTGACAGACAGCCAGGGCCAGAAAGGACACTGAAAGCAACAGACCCAAAGACCCCTCGACAACACATGGGTAAACTGAGGTCCAGTGTGAGCAGAGGCTTGGCCAGATCTTCCACCTCCCAGGGTCCTGTCTGAGCTCCCCGCTTGTCTGTATTCCAGAACACAGCCCCTGCCTCTTCTCCCCAGAGAAAAATTCTACAACTCACAGACAAAGAGTGAGTCACCTGGGGGGTGGGGGGGGACTCCCATGAGAACCTTAGTATCTGGGATTCTAACACTTCAGAGACCACCGTTCCACTTTTTCCCTGGAGAAGAGCAAAAATTCACGATTGGAGGCTCCAATTAAACATGGCAAGTGTTCCTCCCTTTTTACTTCTTAACCTTTAGGAGGGGCACAGAACCCACCGAATCCACGCCCCTCCTACTTAGCCCCGCTTCATCACAAACTTGCCCTGGGACTTCCCTCTTACCCTCTTTGGTCACATATCTGGCAAAGGCCAAGCCCTCAGCTCCTCAGCCAGTGCCACCAGCTGCTTCTCTTGGGAGGGGGTAGGTTAGCGTTCCTCTCAACCCTTGGGGTTACATGAATTGTTATTTAAATTGTGGGTTTAATTAGAAACCACAGGAGCCTGCTCTCTCTCTCAGCTCCTGGAATGTAAGGCATCTGAGGGGCCTGCAAACTCAGGGGAAGGGAAAATCCCCCTTTGTCTGCCTGGTAAATGGCAGCTTGTGGAAGCCGTCCTGGCAGGGTGAGTGAGTGACCACCAGCTGCCAGGAATGTGATGCCCAAGAAGGGACAGCAGGCGGCAGCTCTGTCCCTGGCAAGTGGCTGGAGGCCAACAGGAGGTTTAGCACACAGCGGTCACTGCTCCCCAAACAAGAGAAGGTCATCAGTGAAGACCAGCGCCCAGAGCGCCCAGCACTGGAGCATCTATGGCTCCCACTGCCCCTACTCCACTGCTTTCTCCGTGGCTGCGGCTCAGTCTCTGAGTCCCAGGGGGAACCCAGTGGGGGTGGCTTCCAGATGCTGACATTGTAATGGCAGCCTTTCTTGAGACTCACTGAGCTCAAATGACACCAGGCCAGGGAAAGAAGGCGTGGGAGAGAGCTAGGCCTTGCAATGTCTTTTATTTGCTATTTCTACTCTACCATTTGCAGAATACATTAGAGAGAAAATTATACATGTAAACTGCTGTCAAACAGAACAGTTCAGACGCTGGTCAGGTGCAGGGTTTTGTGTCTCAGAGTTCAAGGGGCCAGACATCCAAATGGAGAAAATGATGTAGCTGCTGTGGATGACATCTAATTTCATTTCTCTTGTCCCAGACTTCCTCACTGTCTCTCTTCAACATGAACATGCTCCATCTATTCTGCAATAAGGAAGGGAAAAAATATTTCCTCTGGAAAACAAAATCATTTGGGGGGATTCGCTGGTGGGGTGGGAGGGGCAGGTGGGTTGCAGTCTCCATAGTAATCTAGAAATCGCCCTTCCAGCTCTCAGAAGTGCTCTGTAATTTGCAAACATAGAGGTTTGCAGGATATAAACCAAATCTTTGTTTGCCCTGGGACAGGAGTTCTGGAAGGCCTGTGATTCGGCAAGTACTACCTATATTTTCTAATGAAAATGAGATCTGAGCTCAGGCTGTCATGGAGCCGGAGCTGCCTGCTCCACTTACTTCCGTTTCAATAAGAATGTACAAATCCTAAAACCAGGAAAAGCCCCTGGTCTCTGCTGACATATGGTTCCAGTTGTACCTGCTGACAGTTGAAAATCCTTCCATTAAAAAAAAAAAAAAGTCTAGAATTCTGTTAGTTTAAGAAGCAAATCGGAAAGTTCCTAAAATGTGTATTTAATCAATTTGCTTTTGAACTTCAAAGTGAGGTTGGTGGAGGGAAAGAAATTTGAGGTTTGAGCAACCTGAAACCTGGCAAACACTACACTGAACTGTCTGACCTTTCGCAAAATCATGTCCTAGTTTTGGGAATAAAAATTCAATCAGGTGTTAGGAGAGTGGAGCAGGCAGTCAACCAGAGTGCCCTGTGAAGTACCACGGGCCCCAGCCACCAGGACTGGGCAGTGTGCCCACTGTCCACGCTGCCTGGGGCTCACCACCAGTTCAGATGGTCCGGCAGAAGGTTTGTGTGAAGGGTGCTGCTTTTTTGAGCTAAAAGAAAGGGAATGGGTTTTTTCCAGATGTGGGGTTGGATTTCTGATGGGACTGCTTTCGCTTTGCTTTAAAAACTTCCCAGTTAGCGGACAACTCCTGTATATGTAACCGAACAATTCAACCAAAAGGCAGCCAGCCGGGACTCCTCTGCGGGTCAGGCCACCTGGGTCCACAAGAAGCTTTCCTTTGATTTTAGTCTCAGATTGGCAGAGACCTGGCAGCCACAGAGGCAGAGCTGAGCAGTAGCAGAAAAAAAGGCTGCAGAGTGCAACTGCTTAGCCAGTGAGCCACATCTTCTTTTGTTTGCTTGGCCTCTTGGGAAGAGTGCTAAATCCCAGGCAAGCATCTTTCTTGCTTTCAGACAAAACTACAGACCCTAGGTCAGCCCAAAGCCTCTAAAGGGCTTCCATAAGTTTGTCCTCCTGGAGACCTGATCTAGTCTCCCCTTGTTTTCCACAGGGCCCACTGCAGCCCAGAGGGCAGGGCATTGTCATAGTCACCTAGCAAACCAGCAGTGGCCTGGGGATGGCCTCTCTATGCCTCCTCTCTGGAACGCACACACTGCTGGGGCCCCTGTGTTTTTATCTTAGGAACGTTACTTAGTGATAGGAAGTAGTCTGCAGCTGTTCGTCCCCAAAGGAAAGGACTAGAGGAAGGTGGGTGTTGCCCCTTGGTCACACTTCCTATGGACCGGTGAGAGTTTTTAGTTGCTTTTGTGGGACAGCTGCACTTGTGAGCAGAATTAGGTCCTCTCCACATGCTTTCAGGGGAAATATACTTTGGTGGAGACACTTACAAGGGTAACTTTGGGCAGAATCCATTAAAATCCCCAAATGCACCTAGTTTGACCCAGCAATTTTACTTCTCAGTATTTATTCCCAAATGTGCACAAGGGTCCATGGGCAAGGATGCTGCCTGAAGTAATAATGAGAAACGACCCAAAACTACTACATCCATCAATAGGGGAACCGCTAAATACACTGTGCTATTTTCATACGATGTAACATTATGCAGCAGGCTGAAAAAAAAAAAGGCAGTTGCTCTGTGTGAGCTGGCATAGCACTCCATGACATAGCTCTGAATGGAAAGCAAGCAGGCTGTAGAATAACTACAACATGATACCTGCTTATGAAAAACAAAACAGAAACCTGTATCTCTATTAAGTTAAAGAAAGGGTCTGGGAGATGCACACTCCAAACTGACCCCTCTTTGGGGAGGAGGGAAGGACTTGGAATGGGGTGCTTAGGGGAAGTCAAAAGAGACCTACTTCTCTGTAATGTTAAAACATTTTCAAACAAGGAGAACCTATTCATGTACTATATGCAAAACTAAACTCGCTTAAAAGCACTCCTCTTCCACAGGCTATTTTTGGTACAGTAGACAGACAGTTTCCCAAACTTGCCTGAAGACAGGAATGGCTTGGAACGCTTGTTAAGGAAACAGATTCCTAGCCCCAATAATCTGTATTTTAATAAGCAAGCCAGGTGATCCTTATCAGGAAAGCTTGGGAAACAATAAGCTAGAGCCAGCACCCTTCCCCACCAGTCTAGAGGCAAGCCTCCAGATATTACTCTGGAATTTCACTTTTCCCAGGTATTGCTCAGCCCTGTTCATTGAAGTGAAGCAAGAAGTTTGTGCTAACTGCAGCTCTTTTGCTTTCTTCCCTGGGGGTCAACTGGAGAAAGAGAGGACCCAAGGTGCCATCTCCTGGATCTAAGACGTGGAGGAAATGGCAACCTCTCTGCAATCATGTGGGCTGGCTCCAGATTGAGCAATTCGGCCTGTGCAGGGAGAGAGGGCTACCAAAATCTCACAAATCACCACTAAAGAACTTAGTCATGTAACCAAACATCATCTGTTCCCCAATAACCTATGGAAATAAAAATTTAAATAAACGAAAAAAAAAAAAAGACTTCTGCCCTGCCACCACCCTGAAAGGGAGGGGGTGAGGGGGTGGCCCAACAGGGATCCTAGCCCTGAGGGTGTGCAAGGCAAGGCTCTCTCAGGAAGGGCTGGTGGCACTGCCAAGAGGAGCCACTGCAGAAATGCAAAGGGAATCTCTGCTGAAATTGTTCAAACCTGCTAAAAAGAATGATGAGGCATGGCCGGGCGTGGTGGCTCACACCTGTAATCCCAGCATTTTGGGAGGCCAAGGTGGGCAGATCACCTGAGGTCAGGAGTTCGAGACCAGCCTGACCAACATGGAGAAACCCCGTCTCTCCTAAAAATACAAAAAAAATTAGTTGGGCCTGGTGGTGCATGCCTGTAATCCCAGCTACTTGGGAGGCTGAGGCAGGAGAATCACTCGAACCCTGGAGAGGTAGAGGTTGTAGTGAGCTGAGATCACGCCATTGTACTCCAGCCTGGGCAGTAAGAGCGAAACTCTGTCTCCAAAAAAAAAAAAAAAAAAAAAAAAAAGAATGATGAGGCCAGGCATGGTGGCTCACACCTGTAGTCCCAGCACTCTGGGAGGTCGAGGTGGGCAGATAACCTGAGGTCAGGAGTTCGAGAGCAAGCCTGGCCAGCATATAGTGAAACCCCATCTCTACTAACAAATTAGCTGGGCATGGTGGCACATGCCTGCTGTCCCAGTTACTTGGGAAGCTGAGGCAGAAGAATTGCTTGAACCCGGGAGGCGGAGGTTGCAGTGAGCTGAGATCATGCCACTGCACTCCAGCCTGGGTGACACAGCAAGACTCTATCTCAAAAGAAGAAGAAGAAAAAAAAGAATGGTGACAGAGGCAGACAGGCTGCCTTCTTCCAGGATTGGGTGGCCCACATTGTCCCTATTGCCCCATGGTCACCCTTAAGTGCCCTGCTGTCTGTGGGACAGCACAGGCCTGTGTCACAAATCACACCACATTTTTAGCCAGCTGAATAATGAGTGTTGAATTACGATGCAGTCAGCACGTCATGTCTGCGCACCCACCACTTTGCTAAGGCAAAGGAGAGTGTCTTGCTGGCCGAAGGGTCTCTGTGCTGCTCTCCTCTCCCTGGAAAGTGAGGGGGCAGCACCCCACAAGGCCCCTGATTCTTGCTAAGCCCATGACCTTTGCTCTACTCCAAAGCAAACCGCGTATGAATGCACTTGAGAATGTTCTCAATGTTCCCAGACTATTTTCTCAATGATTCACCTTTAAGACTACATTAATTTCCTTAACAGTTTGGGGGCCACTAATCTCTTAGAGAATGAGATCATTGATGAAGTTGTGCATCCCCTCATCACATTACATACACCCACAGAGCGTTGTTGGGCACATCACAGGAAGGTCATGAAGCAAGCCCCCCTGCCTAGGGCCACAGTAAGGAACAGTGCAAATAAGACACTCTCTCCTTTGCCTTAGCAAGGCGGCAGGTGCACAGACATGACGTGCTGACTGCATCGTAATTCAACACTCATTATTCACCTGGCTAAAAATGCGGTGTGGTGTTTGACACAGACCTGTCACTGGCTGTGTGGGGGTCACTGTGAGAGAACGATGGCCTGGGGCTCTTTGTCTTGGCTTGCCAGGAGCCCTGGCCCTCTCCCCAGCTCTGGGGATCAGGAGGGCTCCTTGAAGTTGCGGACGTGAGGCGGCAGCAGCAGCAGAAGTGCCTCTGTCTCCCCTCCGAGGCCTAAAGTCCCAGTCCTCCTTTGGGACCCCCCACCATAACACGGGCCCTGGTGGGCCTGATGTCCACAGGATGGAGGCTCTGTTGCCATGCCAACAAAGATGACATTAAAGAAACAGAGATTTGGGGGTCTGGAGAGGGCTTCAAATAATGATGAGTCTGCTCAGAGAAGAGACAGTGGACAGATGTTCTGTGCAGACCCAGAAGCCATACAGAGACAAGCCAGGTGATTCAGGAAGGACACTGACAGCCAATAAAGGAACACGCTGCCTGGGAAAGGCAGTTCCTGCTGCTTGGGGTGTCCAAACAGAGGCTCTAAGATGGGCTTCTGTTTTGGGGGGAAGGTCAGCTGACTGGTTGCCACACTTAGTATCTTTCTAGTGCACATACAGTGCAGAGCCCGGACTCAACTTGGACGTAGAGGTCTGAGCTGCCCCAAGCAGAACCCTGGCTTTAAGGACTTGCTAAGTGGGTGGCTGTTTGCAGAACCCCCACCATGGCCGAGGCAGGCAGCATTTCCAAAGCCCCAAGGCTGACCAGTGGCAGCTGGGCCGCAGCAGCTGCCTGAGGCTATGTAAATATACAGAAAGGCAGGTGGCAGTGCAGAAAGGATGTGGCCAGGCAGGGACAGTCCAGGCAAGTGAAACTCTGGAACTGGCTCTGCTACACCCTTGCTGGGTAACTCCAGGCAACCTGTTTTCTCTGAGTTTCAGCAGGTCACCTGTGAAGTGGAGCAGGGTGGTTTGCGTTTTCAGCTTCACATAAACGTTGTAAGGAGCAAATAATCAGATGATTCAAGGATGTGTCAGTAATTTATAAAGAAAAGGTCATGTCCTTGTTACACAGCAGGTGGCACCTCCAGGACGAAGGCAAGTATGGTGAGGAGCAAAAGCACCTTGAGGCAGGGTCTCTGCCCACGAGAAGATGAAAATCTGGTAGGGAAGACAAGACAAAGACATGAAAAGAAACCCCCGCCGAGGCCCCAGTGATTACTAGGGAAAATGGCCACAATTATGCATGGTAACAGCTGTCCTATTTCTCAACCACGAAAAGGAAAATATTTGTGAATGCTCTATTTTCTCCCCCTTTCATGCTTTAGGTAAGATTCATGCCCTAGTTGGGGCACCCTGGCAAAATGGTGGAGAAGCTCTTGCAACTCTCAAGGCACTTTTGCCTGTGTGCTGGGAGACAGCAGTGTGATCCTTGCCTACAGCCAGCATCCAGGGCTCTGAGGGGTCCACAGCACCAGGTTGTTACACCACTCAGAGATACGGGGACACTCCATGCAGGCACACACACAAGCACCTACTGCTCGCCTCTTCCTGTCCTCGGCTTTGACAATCATCATAGACCAACTCTCCTTATAGGCATGCCAATAAATCATTGCTGACATGGTAAGGAAATTAATTTAGGGAAGATTAATTAGCTACATTCATGCACTCAGCTGCAACTGCTGGAAATCAGACGGTGGGGAGGTTGTTTTTCCACTCCACTTAGGACTGGTTCGCTTTCTACCTTCTAAGATCTGGCTTGCCTCAAAGTTCTAAGCCCCCTCTTGCATCGTGAAGGCCCCTGCCAAGTGCTCCGCCCACATACCTCCAGGGGCCGGGAGCTCACCATGTGGCAACACAGTCCTCTGGGACAGCCATCACCACTAAAGTGGTCTTCCCTACACTGAGCTGAAATACGTCTCCCTGCAGCCATTACCCGTTTTTGTACTGACCTAAGATGTTCTGTCCTAAACACTCCTTTACAGACCTGACAGTGACCTGTCCCACATGTCAGGAGGCTGGGAGTGTGGGGGGTTAAAGTGGTCACCACTGGTCTTTCCAGTCCTGCCCCTCCCACGGCCACAACTGCTTGCCTAGACACCTGCAGGCTCTAACTTGTTAGGAAAAACACATTCCAAATTCCAGCCTCTGTCAGCTCCTCTCAAGCCTGCTTGCTCGGTCTCTCTCTCTCCTCTCTCTCTCTCTCTGTCATACACACACACAGCCCACTGTCTTCCAGCTTCACCCCCTCAGAGTGAGCTACGGGTCCTGGGTAGGAGGCTGCTGAGAACAAAGTCTGGCTCCACCCTCTGTTTACCCCAGAACCTCAAGTGGTAGAGATAGGCTTTTCAGCATCTCTCAAGTAGTGGGACATTCTATTTTGAACTCAGAAATACCTCAATCCTAGAATTTCTTAAGTGCTTTCAGCCAGGGACTATGGAGAGAAAATCCAGCACATCCCTCCTGAGGACAAAACACCCGGGGAAGGGTCTGCAGCCACTACTGAAAGGATCCCTGGGGGATGGTCTATTCTACTAGATCTCAAACTCTTGTGTGTACATGATTTCTGCAACGACAATCTTACACAGAATCCCAACATGCACCACTGAAGAAAGGGACACCAAGCACAGTCTGAAAACCATTTATCCACTGGGGACAGAAGGCCCTGAGCGGGGATGAACTTAGTAAGGTTAATGCCAGGAACAGGTAACCCAACCCATGCTTCCGAACTCCCAGGTCCACACAATTTCTTCAATGCCTATACCGCTAACTTCCCTCTTAAAATCATCTTTAAAAATTTCAGAGTATATCCACCACAACTCCCTCACAGAAGAACCCCCCTACCTCCCCTTACAAGGGCCAAGCACCCATTGCTGTGGACAGCTCTCTGTGGGAGGTGGGCTCTGGGCCAGGCTGGGTCCCCGTGGAACCACTGACTGAGCTGCCCCTCATTCTCCCCTGAATTCCTACTTAGCTCTGCTCAGCTCTCCCGCAGACTCCATCAACCTCTGTCCACGTTGCCAGACAGTCCTTCCTCTCAGGCTTTCTGCTCTAGGGTGCATAGTGCTCCTCTAGGGGCCTGAGGTCACTGTCTAGAAAATGCTCTCAGACCAGCCCTGGTCACGAAGAATAAGAGCAAGATTTTCTTCTCCTTCAGAGCTGAAGGCTGGAAGGGTAAGGGGAAGGTACTAGTTAAGCTCGGGGTCATGGATGCCAGATGGTTCCACAAATCATTTAGCTCTCTGTCCTCAGCTTCCTCATCTGCGGAATGAGGATGGGGCAAGGCCTACCTGAGCTAAAGCACATGGTGTATTAGGAACAGGGCTGGCACACAGCAAGTGCTCGATGTCAGGTGTGATCATCATCAGCTCAACACACCAGCCAGCCTGCAGAGTCTGGGTCTTGCCCAGGGTCATCTGGACATCAGAAATCCAGACTATCCCCCTCCCCATGTTGATGAGGAGCCACCAGAGGCTCCAAGTAACAAGTGACACAGCAGAACACTCCTGAGCGGGTGACAGAACCAGACTCCCACCAAATTCCAACCATGAGAGGACCTATGTCATCTGTTGAACTACGTATTTATAGCGTGCCTCTCAAACTTGCTTTAGACAGTGTAATTCGAGGCATTTTTCTGCTTCTCACAGGCACAGCCTGTTGGTCCCCCACTGCCTTCCCAAGAAGGATCAGGAATGCCCGCGAGGCTTTCTCACGGTAACGTAAGGCTCGGTACAGTAAGAATAACTTCCAGTGTGCTCACAGGAAAAGTATGTAAAAGCAAAACAGCAGCGCCTGTGAGCCAAAGGCCTTTCCTGTGCAACGTGGTACCTTTCAAAGTCAGGCGTCCGTGCCCCAGCCAAGGCCCGGGAGTCACCAAGTGCACCCTCTCTCTTGTGTGTGCTTCCTGTGCTCGAAGCCGAGGTTAAAGGGGAGAAAGAGCCCAGACCTGGAAGAGCACGAGATCGGGGCGAGCACAGTGCGTTTTAATGATCAGCTGCAGAGGCGCAGGAACCTGCACCAAGTGAAGGATCATTTCTCCCCGAATGGAGCCCACTAGGATGACTCATGCACAGTTCCCACAGGGGAGGTAAAAGGCTCCGCCAGGCCCCTTTAAGGCACAAGTAGCACTAAACAGCTGCTCTCCCCAAGAGTCACTCTCTCTTTACTGAGGATATGCACCATCAGCCACAATTACCAGCCCCATGTCTGAGGGCTTCCAATTATATTCCGCTTAACACCAGGTGCTCCATAAATGCTGATTCATTTTTTAAAATAATGCTGTATCGTCCAGCAACCAAGTCTTGATGAACTCTTTCTCCTGTGCCATCATCTAGGCTGGGGAACCATCCTGCACCTCACAGGCCTGTTTCTCACATGTACTTGGAGCTTTCTAATGTACAGGAAAGTTACTGTGGCTAGGGCTTTGCGATGTCAAGCAGGTCTGTGATTGTGCACATCGCTGTTCAGTCTGATCACCTCGTTCCTCCACGTGCCAGGCAATGGCCTCCTCCCCCTGCTCTTGCATTGCTTCCAGGTTCCCAGGGGAGATGGGCATTACTCAGTTCACCTCCCCAAGGCGGGCTGGCATGTGCTTGGCAGGGGGAGTAAATGCCTGGGTGAAGGGCCCTTCCCACCCTGCCCTGAATTGCAGCTATGTGTAGGCCTGTCTGCTTCCACTCCACCGGGAAGGCAGGTTCTGAAGCTCTGTTTCCTTTTTATTACAATATAGCACCTAGTGCACAGCAGGGCCCCAGCAAGGTGTGCTGGGCTGAAACCAGGGGCAGGGCAGGGCGAGGCCTCCACGGTGGTGGATTCTGGGCCCTGAGTTCCAACGCTTTCAGGTTTCTCACCAGCTATGGAGCTCTACCTTCTCTAAGCCTGAGCCCTCTCACTTCCCCTGGGAAAACATCTTCCTTCTGCGGTGCGGGAGAAGCTGAGTCAATGAACCAAGGGATACATAGTGCCTGGCACATTATGCTGGCAGAGGCAAGGGCACTAGAGAACACAGAAAAGATGCTGCTCTTATCCTCTAGAGGCCACAGGCCATGCCTCTTAGTCTGGGGAACCCAGACACAGACCTTGAAGCAGGCATTCAAATGCAAGTGGTTGATCTGGGAGGAGACACTTACCAGGGACAGGGAAAATGGACCTGAGAAGGGTATCAGGAAAGCTGGGTTACTAAGCCAGCTACCCACGCTGGGCAACTGGAGCTTGATCTGATAGAGGAAACTCTGAGAAATCATGCACAACCCATCCCTCAGAATTACCTTACCAAGAGTGAGGGAGCTGGGGGTCAGGCACCAACTCCTGGGAGCTCCTGGTGTAGGCAGAGCACCTATTCCCATTCTTATGTTCTAGAAAAGCCCTCGGGCACAGAGCTGTGGATGAGTCAGCTGGAGAACGCCAGACTGGGGAGGCAGAAAAGACAGGGTGGGGTCTTGACAGCATCTGCTGCCCATGGCAGGGGGCACCTCCTGGAGAGGGATGGAGCTGAGCCAAGAGGCCTCTTCTGGTACGTTTACCCAGCTGAAGCAATGGTACTGTGCAGGGCTCCCATCTGCTTGGCTCCTAACCTGGATCTCATGTCCCATTTCCCACCCAGGGTTTGAAGCAAATAACGGCTTTGCAAATGCATCGGAGACTGCACAGAATCACAGGAGTCCCCAGAAGCCACCCTCCCTAGTGCAGCCTGCCTCCCCTCCCAAAGCCCAAGTATCATTTTCTCCTGGTCTAGGGCCCTGTCCCAGGACTAAGCAGGCACCTCCCTGAGGAAGCACATGGACAAAACCAAATGGGGACCCTATGGGCCTCTTTAGACCCTGCAAAGGCCTGCAACATCAGCCTGGCAGCTTCAAGGAGGGCCCAGAGCTGTTGTGCCACTAATGGATGGGCTCATGCACCCCATGATGCCAATGAAGGCCTCAGGGGCAAGTCTATGTGGACCAGGCCATAGTCCCTCATGACTGGCTAGTGGTAAATCAGAACACCATGGTGTGCCCATTTCATTACCCTGCAGCTGGAATGCTGGAAACCCAGGCTTGCTCACAACCCTACACACAGAGAAGCAAGCCACCTTCAGTGATGCCCTTCCTGACTGCCTCTAAAACCAATCTCCTCCTTTGTGCAAACAAATATGGCTCAGGCCACACCAGAATTGCGGAAGGCCTATGGCACCTCTAACCTGGCAAGGCCAGCTCCAGAGCAGAGTGAGTTAGCTGAGGAGACATACTAACAGCCAGTGAAAAAAGTTAAGGCGTCTATTTATTCATTAAAACAAAATCCTTTTTGGCATCTCAGCAATTGACAAAATCAGGTCTCAAAACAGTACTTATAAAGGGATTCTATTTTTCTAAAATATAACATTAAAGAAATGTGTTTATATCCATAGAAAAAGGACCAGTAAGAAATGAAGGAAATACAACACACACAGACGCACGCTCTCTGCCTCCCTGGTCACCTGCCATTCCACGGAGTGGTGGGGTGAGGGGGGCACCTTGCCTGCTGCTCCTCTCTGATCAAGCCCTCCAGGGCCAGGGCATGAATGAGTGGACACAGGACCAGTGAGCTTCCCAGGCCCAGGGAACCCTCCTTGCTCCTGGAGCCTCCCCTTCATGGCCCTGGACCCCTTACTGCATCCTAGCCAGATGCCTATTTGTAAACATGTAAATGATTCTATTCCACCACAGCCTTTGCCTTGAAATCTCCACCAGGCCCAAAGCTTTCAACACCAAGTGGTCCAATCAACTCTGCCCAGCCCCAGCCTGGCATAAAGGGGTGCGAGTAAATGCTAGGGGAGTCAATGAGCAAATCAATCTACAGAGGGTCTATGGGGCCATTTCTCTCCAGGGCAAAGCCAGAAGTCCTTGCCAATAAGAGACAATTCATACAACAGTATAGACAAGCAAGGTTTTACTCAAGTGCTTGCCCATTTTCTGACTGCATGACCTTGGGCAACTTACATGACATGCTTGATCTCTCTGTGCTTCCATTTCCTCATTTATAAAATGAGAATAATACTAAGACCTACCTTCATGGGGTTGCTATGAGATTTTTTAAAAATTTATTTTATTTTATTTTATTTTTTGATGTTTTGAGATAGAGTCTCACTCTGTTGCCCAGGGCGAAGTGCAATGGCGTGACCTAGGCTCACGGCAACCTCCACCTCCCGGGTTCCAGCAATTCTCTCACCTCTGCCTCCTGAGTAGCTGGGACTACAGGCATGCGCCACCACATCCGGCTAATTTTTGTATTTTTAGTAGAGACGGGGTTTCACCATGTTGACCAGGCTGATCTCGAACTCCTGACCTCAAGTGATACCCCCCACCTCGGCCTCCCAAAGTAATCACACCTGGGATTACAGGTGTGAGCCATCACACCCAGCCTGCTATGAGATTTAAATGACTTAGTATTTGTCAGATGCTCAGACCAACATGCATGGTAAGCACCGTTTAAGTATTTGGTAAATAATGTGTACACATTTGCACAGCATCTGCCGCTGCACCTAGATGTGCATATGCATGTGTGTTCACAAGCAGGTCTGCCCACACTCCCGTGTGCTTCAGCACAACAGCATGTACTGCAATTGGTTTTCTCCATATCCCTGCAAGATGGATGGGGTGCACTCTCATAGCCAGTGGGGAAAGGGAGAAGGGCTGCAGTCTGCCCCAAACCACAAAGTCCAGTGAGGGCATGACCAGCAGCTGTGGCCAATGGACCCAGCTATCTGGCTGGACCCAGCTATCACACCAGCTGCTGCTCCCAGTCAGAAAGCAAATGCCCGCCCACCAAAGTCCACACAGGTCTGGCCTGGGGCAGGGGACCCCAGTTCCATTAGTCCTGGACCATGTACAACTTTCCCCCTCAGAGATGTTGAGCCCCCAGAACACACACTCTGCAGACAACACAGCAAAATGAGCCCAGATAAACACCAGCTGCCCACCTCCTTCCTCCAGGTTTATAAGAGGCCTTACCGCTGTGATTCCTCCCACTTGTGGCTTTCTCTAACCTCATGCCTCCTCACAGAGGGCTGCAGAGAGCAGAGGAAATGCTTGAAGTCCGGCATAACGTGGATTTTAAGAGGCCTGGCCCAATGCACTTTATTTCTGGGGTTAAGAACATTAGGTTCTTATTTTTAAATGCCAGTATATCACGGACTGACGTTTATAGTTTCCAGGGCTAGTTTCACAGGTGAGTGGCCTGTGCAGTCACAAAGGCCTCTGCACTTGGTTTAACACCCTGCCATCACCATTTGGGAATTCTTAATAATTTTTAAATAAGGGGCCTCACGTTCTTATTTTTTGTGGGATGGGCCCTGTAAATTATGTAGCTCATCTTGATGACCCCTCCCCAAACACCAACATCCAGAAGTTTCCATGGGGAGCTTGAGGCCCAGACTGTAATCCCCTCCTCTTGCCAGCAGGGCACCATTAGCTAAGTCATTCTATCAGTTCCTCAATTTCCCTATCTGTAGAATGGGTAGAGTCGGTCATTAGGGCCAGAATCCTGGATTTCATGGACCACTATACAAAAAAGTTATACAAAAAAAAAAAAAAGAAGGGGAAAGACAAGATCACGAACACTAAAAGAACCCAACTACCATCTGTCCTCACCCATATTTTATGAAGGAAAGGGCTGGGCACGGTGGCTCATGCCTTTAACCCCAGCACTTTGGGAGGCCAAGGCAGGTAGATCACGAGGTCAGGAGATTGAGACTATCATGGCCAACCATGGTGAAACCCCATCTCTACTAAAAATACAAAAATTAGCTGGGCGTGGTGGCATGCGCTTGTAAACCCAGCTACTTGGGAGACTGAGGCAGGAGAATCGCTTGAACCTGGGAGGCAGAGGTTGCAGTGAGCCCAGATCTCACCACTGCACTCCAGCCTGGTGATAGAGAGAGACTATGTATCAAAAAAACAAAAACAAACAAAAAAAGGTAAAGACAATAACAATCTAACAGTAAAAAGATAAAAAGGAAATTGAGAATATAGGATAGTCCTTTAAGGTGAATAAGTTTAGCTTCATAAGAAGTCCCCTAACCGTTCATTTTTCTAATTTCACTGGAGATCACCATGCTTTCTGCGGAAGCATTACCCCAGGTGGGTGTTTCAGTCCTTTGAGTATTACTTTAGAAACCAAGCCTTCCTATAGGTGTCAATGGTCTGGTGTGCACGTTATTGCTTAAGAGCACTGACTTTTTCAGACCCTCTTCCCACCCTGTGTCCCTTCTGCTTTAAGGGCACATCTGAGACCACCACGGGGACTGGTTTCCATGAAACACCAACATAGCACTTGACAACAGCTGTGTGAATCGGGTCCAGAATGGCCCTTATTTATTAATGCACATTGTAAAACCCCCTTCCAAATGGAAAGTCATAAATCACCTGCCACTGGAAACACTCTGTCCTGAAAGGGAGGCAAAGGTATCTTGAACTGAATCCCAGACTTACCCATTTCAAAAGAGCAAACTTTGATCCACTGCTGCTGAGTAAATCAAGTGATGGGGAGGCAGGCCCCTTGTTGATAACTTGGCTATTACAAGACACCTCAACCTACCACCCAGCTTTCTCTCTTCACCCACTTCCCTGTGAAGATCTGGGCCAGGCAGGACTCACGGGGACTGAGTCCTAGAGCCTGGGATCCTCCAGTGCCAGGGCCCGAGAACCTCGGACCAGACCCTCCAAGAGCCTGAGTGTTCTAGAGGACTAGAACTCGCAGGAGGCTGATGGACGCTACGTACAGTGGGGGCACCGCCTAGAGAGCGCCTTCGCTACAAGCCAGGCTCTTGGCTCTGCGCCTTCACGTACACCGTCGTATTTCATCCTTCCTCATCACCTCATTTTCAGATGAGAAAACCGAAGCTCAGAAGTGTCTAGGAACCCTGCGAAGGCCTCAGAGCACAGAAGGCTGTGTAGGTTTCAACCCAGGCCAGCATCGCCCCAAAGCTCTGGCCCTCCTGGGCCACCCACAGCCTGTTGTATGAGTTTTTCTAAGTCCAGGCTCCTTCTGGGCAGCAGGAAGAGATCTCTGAAGGGAATTTTGACAGGAAGCAGCAGCAGCTTTGAAAACTTGGCTCAGCTGCGCCAATCGTGAGCAAAGGCCACCTGACAACTCCCTTAAGTCAGCTGAGTGCTGGAAGTCTCCCTTCCCCTTCCCTCAGCTGCCCTGTGACTCCGGCACACCTGCAACCTGCCCTGCCCGGGCCACACCTGGGGAAGCAGTGCTTCCGCCTATAGCCTTTGAGGCCTGGCTTCCAGCTCTCCTCTCCCTCCACCCTATACGAGCGAGCCGTATCCTTCCTGCCTGGGGGATCCTACTTCCCCACATACCAAAACCAGTGCAGCGTGGGAGAGTCCTTGTCTTCAAGTTACACAGAATGAACACCAGTGTTGTTTAGAAGTTGTCCCTATGGAGAGGCCCCGGACCCCATCACCAAACCTCTGCACATGGAAGCATGTCTGTGCCAGGCACAGGAGGGAATGAGAGCCAGAAGGGAAACCTGCTTCCCTAGGAAGAGTGAGCCCTGGTACTGGGCCCAGCATGCACTAAGTACTAAGTGCTAAAATATGCTGGCTGTTGTTATTTTCAAAGATGACTGTAAAGAAAACCTGATTTTTCTCATCAGAACTAGCAAAAAAAGGGAATTTTATGGTAGAGGTGGTTCCGTTTTCATCTGGTTAGCGTGAGACCAGCTGAATTAGAAAACCAAGCATCCACAATGCAGTGAGGACTGGACGATCTAAGGAGAGGAGGCGGCCCTCAGGGTCAGCATGGTCAGCCTGCAATCACAGCCCAGATGCCCCATCGGAGCAGGTGCTGGCTCCGATGGGGCATCTGGGAATAATTTAAAGCCGTGCTTTCCTAAGATAAAAGTGAGCACCCCATCACCTCTATGGGTGCCCCATCATGCCCATTTCTCAGGGATAACACCAGTGACTGGGGCCAGCCAATTTGGGGAGGGGACCCTTCCAACCCACAGATCCCAGAAAAATATACTTCTTGGAGACATTTAAACCAATACCCCAGCTGCTGTGGTGGCTCATGCCGGTAGAAGCTGGGAGGATCACTTGAGCCCCCAAGTTTGAGACCAGCCTGGACAATATAGGGAGACCCCGCCTCTACAAAAAATAAAAATAAAAATTAATCCAATACCCCAACTGACCAATCATTTCAGAAGGGCTTGGAGAGGGTCCACCTGAGTGGTCTCATTATACTCCCCTTCCCCATATTTCTGTCATGCCCATCCTCTGATTAGTGGGCAACAGGATGAAACAGGTGGTCCCGAGTTTCCCATCTATCCTGGGTCCCACAACTAGAGCTGTTGCAGCCCCAGCTTCTCCATAACTCTCAGTCTTATGGACTGGCTCACGCTTGGTGAATAAGGCAGGAAGGGCCCTCGAAGCTGTCCACGGCCTTTCCTATCCAGGAAAAATCTGCTGTAAAATTCTGACACCCTCCCCGGCACCACCTCCTGGATTTAAGAAGGGGGAGGTGGCTTGGGTTTTAAAAAGAAAACTGGATTCCCATTCATGAATTACCCTCACCAAGGGCACGTAACAGGTAAAACGGGTTCTGCCATTGATGAATGAGCTCGGATAATAATGGGGCTCACCCTTCGCCATTAAAAATATTAACCTCATTCCTGGCCCAGCGATGTCATAAACCCGGGGCCCCTGAAGCTCTCTCACGGCGACACTTCCCGTCTACCTGGTGAGGGAGTTCAGTGTGCACCTTTCACCCTGCGGGCAAACCCTTTGGGAAGTGTGCTAACACCCCATGTAAAACCAAATGCAGGTAGACAGGAGGAAGAAATAATGTAATAACTTGCCACCTGTATGCAAGAATTCAGAGGCCTCCATTGCCTGGGACTTTATGAAAGTGATGCAGTGCTCATGTGGTTCAACACAGCTTCCCACAGCCAACCTGACCACAGGCGGCATGGACAGTGATATGATGTTATGATCCACCACCAGAGAGGAGACTGCCTCTCTCTACTCTGCACAAACCAGGGGACCAATGGAGAATCATGTCCAGCTCCAGGCCCTATACTTTATGTTTTCTGTTTGTCCGTTTGTTTTTTTGAGATGTAGTCTCACTCTGTCGCCCAAGCTGGAGTGCAATGGCGCAATCTCAGCTCACTGCAAACTCTGCCTCCCGGGTTCAAGTAATTCTCCTGCCTCGGCCTCCTGAGTAGCTAGGATTACAGGTGTGCACCACCATGCCCGGCTAATTTTTGTATTTTTAGCAGAGATGGGGTTTCACCATGTTGGTCAGGCTGGTCTAGAACTCCTGGCCTCAGGTGATCCAACCACCTCGGCCTCCCAAAGTGCTGGGATTATAGGCATGAGCCACCGCATCCAGCCTGGGCCCTGTACTTTAATTAAGGAGTGGTCACCAGAATGATAAAGAGCCAGGACTCTCCTCCACGTCTCATGGGCATAATTGAAGGGACCAAGCGGTATCTACTAGAGAGGATTCAGGGGTGTCTGTTGGGGATGTAAGACAGTGGTCAACCCCTGGCACAGGATGCATGCGTGTTCTGTGGGATCAGAGGACAGAATGAGAACCAACTAGTAGAAGTTCTCAAAAAAATTTCAACTCAATTTTAGGAAGAATGATCAGACAAAGAGCTATTCAAAGTATAGCAGGGTATTTTGGGAGGTAGTGAGCTCCCTGCCACAGAGGACCTCAAGCAGAAGCGGGTTGAGCACTTGGCAAGGAACACCTAGACTGAGATCCTTTGCCACTAGAAACTCTATGGTCCTCCTGAGATTTTTATGGTACCCTAAAGCATAGGACTGGAGATAGGGGAGCCAGTGTTGAAGAGGCTGGTCTAACCTTATAAAACTGCATCCCTCGCTCTCACTTCCATAGGCTGCTCAGTGGGAGAGGTTCTCCACCTCTTTCCCCAGCAGCATGTGAAAGGCTGGGTGCTGTGGGAGAAGCACAGAATCACATCCTGAAATTCAGCAATGCCCATGGTGCGGTAGGTATTGGGGACAGAAGGACAAAGCTCAGTCAGTGTCTACCTTCAACGAGAGGATAGTCAAGGGAGAGGTCAGCAACCCTCTTCTTTAAATTACCATACAGAAAATATTTTAGGTTCCTGAGGGTCACACAGTACTCCTGGTTTAGTCCAGTGGTTCTCAACACAGCTGCACATCAGAAAAAGCTCCTGGGAATCTTTAACATTGCACCCATGCCTGATTTTGGCCCCCAGAAATCCTGTTTTAAGTGGCCCAAGGTGGGGCCTGGGATTAGAATTTCTAAAAGCTCCCCTAGGAGCTTGGATACAATCCATGCAAGACTGAGAATCACTGGTCTCCAGCAGAAACAGGCTCGGGTAAAACCTCAGCATAATCCCCAGTGGTTTCCCAAACCCAGCAAGGGGAAGTGACTCGCTCAAGGTCATACAGTGAGTCAAGAGGCAAAGAATCTGAGCCCAAGATCTTCTCCCTGCAGCACCGAGGCACAGACAGGCCTCAACTCCTGTTCCAGAGCTCGGGACACCAGGGCCTTCATGTTCAAGCCCTGCTGCCCCAGAAGGTGAAGACCTCAGAGAAACATCAGCCACCCTCACCTCGACCCACTCTAACGTATGGGGCACTGCCCTCTCTCTAGACCAGACCTCAATAACTTAGAACTAACAGGGGAATGAATTCCCAAAACAGCCACTTTTTAACCAAAATTGCCAACAGTTTATTAGCATCTGGGAGGAACAAAAGAGTGCTGTAAAAACTGCATTTCTTCAGTCCTAACAAGCACAGCCACAGGAAACTCTTTACCAATGACACCACTAAAGACTTGCCAAAACGTGCCGCTGCCCAGAGCTCTGCCCATGCAGGACTTGGGCACAAGGAACCGCCAGAGCCCTTGGGAATGTTGCAAGAGCTTGGCTGAGGCTGGGCGGCCACTGGCGGTGATGATCTCAACGTCTACAGAGCAAACGAGCTCCGACAGACAGGGCAGACCCAGGCATCCCCCGCCCAGCAGAAGCTCTGCTGGTGGAGGTAACTGGAGAGTCTCTGAGCCCCAGATCCTCTGTTCTCTCCGTTGAGCCACGGGACAGTGAGGGGCTTGAGAGAGCAAGGATGGGACAAGCACAATGATAATACAAGAAATATTGAGAGCAGCTACCAGGGACTATGCTCAGTTCTTTTATTACAACATCCCTAAGGATTTGATTCTCACATTGTCCCCATTCTACAGATGAAGAAAACCGAGGCATGAGGTGGCTGGATAACATGTCCAGGGTCACCAAAGCAGTAAGTTGCAGAGCCATGATTCAAAGTCGGGTGCTGTCTCTTAATGTTATGCTCAACAGACTTAGAAATGACTCTACGGTGAAACTCCTCCCTGCAGAGATGGCAAAACAGACCCAGAGAGAGCAAGGGGCTGGTGTGGGACCACACAGCGCAGCAGCTGGGGTAAAAGCAGTTCTGTGTATTGCCCTGTAGATGGCCTGGCTTTGGGCCCTACGAGGCTGACACAACTCCCTCTTCTCCTAGAGAAGAATCCTGCCACCTCCTTATGACACAACAGTGGGCTCAAACAAGAGACCTAGAGAAAGGGATGGCACACAGGGCTCTTGTCAACAGTCTGTGTAAAGTACCAACTGCTGGAGTACTCCATGTCATTTGGAAACTTCCTATCTCACCTCCACATAGGTCCATGGTCAACGGGGTTGTGATCTTGTTTCCAACACATGTCCCCATTGCCCGCTCCAGTCACATGCAGAGTCACCAGCCCCCAGCTTCCCCAGGGGGTCTTTGCCCATACTGTGCCCTCCTTCTCTCTTGTCTGATCACTGCACATTCAAATTCTATCTAACCTCAAATGCTTGGCACAGGAGAACATGAGCTCTAGAGTGAGATCTGGGTTCACATCCACACCATGTCACCTTGAGAAGCCTGCTCAACTTCTCTGGGCCTGTTTCTTCACTATAAAGTGGGGATAGTAACAGAGTCCACCTCAGTGCTTGGCAACGGAAGGGGCTCAACTATGTGTCATTATCATCGATTCAGCCCCCATGTACCATTCTGAGACCCCCCACCTCTGCTAGAAGTGAGCCCCTCTCCTCTGAGCCATGCAGTTCTGTTTGCTCCTCCATTCAGCCTCCCTGGGCTGGTCCTGTGCTGGCCTCTGGCACACAGAGTAGAAGGAGTGGTCCTTCCAGCAGGAGCCACAGGCTTACTGGGAGATAGCCACAGGCTCACAAACAGCCATGACACAAGGTGGCTGGGCTAGAAGAGGAGCTAAAAAGTGACATTTCACATTCTGTCACACTCTAACAAGATTTTTTTTTAAATCTGGCTCTCTTCCTACTGACTAAAAGTGGTTTAACTAACTCCTGACACATTGTCTAAGAGTTTTTAAAAGTCAGGCCAAAGTCTATTTGGAGAACTCCAAACAGCACCCAGAATCTTCCCCTACCCCTGCTTTACAGCCTGGGTCTGGCTGTCTGGCTCTGCCCTCCCCACCCCAAACCCCATGCATGTGTGCCCCAGCCCAGACATTCTATGCAGGCCAGAGCTCAGCAGCACACAAGAGGCTGGGCGCACAGGCACCAGGCATGGTCAGGCTAGGCATGGGGGACCTCCAGACTTAGGAGTGCCACAAGGCAGGCCCTGTTCTATCACAAAAGCAATGGACCTGGGAGCCCCAGGAACCAACACTCTCCACCTGTGCACTGTACTTTACGGTTCATAAAACACATCTGTGTCTGTCACTATCCCTTCCCAACACCCAGGGAGTCATCTTACCATGATTACTAAGACCCACCCACCCCAAACTGGAGACTCTGGGATAGGGCCTGTGTTCACTTTTTTTGGTCCCTGAATCTAATGCAGGGCCTGGCACACAGTAAGGTATTGAGTAGATGAAAAAATGTATTTTACAAATGAGGAAACTGGCTCAGAGAGGTTAAGAAATGTGCTCAACGTCACACAGCAAAGGAAAGCAGTGGGCCTGCCTGACTCCCAGACCCCCTCTTGCCCCAGCCCAGTGCCTCCTTCCCCAGGACACAGGGATGCAGCCCACTCTGCTCCCCAATCGGGTCATGAGCCAGCTTCCCAGGCCAACCGATGAGCTGCCTGGGCATACAGGAGGCCACGGGGGTGGGGGAAGGAGAAACTGGGTGTTGGGGAGTGACAGTGGGCAGGGGCCACCCCCCAGAAAGGTATCAAGGAAAAGCAGGGAAAGGCAGATGGAACCCTGAAGAGGGAGTGTCTGCCAAAGAGAACAAAGGCAGGAACGGAGCGGGCGGGATCTGGAGCCCGAGGAAGTGAGGAGATGGAAGTTTTTTGAGATAGACTGTCAGCCGTGAAGAAAAACATGTTTCTGAACTCCTGAAGCTTATCAGGTGGGGCTGGCGGGCGGGTGTGACAGCCTAGGACACTACACTACACAAAAGGGGTTGCCAGAGAACATTTTCTTCCCTAGAAAAATGTGGATAATATATAGTTGGGATGGTGAAAAGCACCCTTAAGATAAAGTGCCCTGTCAGATACTGCTGTCAGGCCTTTAAGCCTCCAATGTCATCTCCAAACAAAAAAAAACCTAAAAACAAAAAAATCACTTTTGTGATTTATCATTACATCTAAACAAGAAGAAAACTGACAAAATGGGATCTTTTGCAAAAAAGTACATTTTGAACGATAAGCACAAGAGAAAGCCTAGGGCAAGACTTTACAGCCTCATGGGAACTGCTCAGTCATTAACCCGTATGTGCTATTGTGACTTCAAGTTTGCAAGATCCAAAGGGGGTCATGGCTCTGGGGCCAAGCATGCCCATCCCATTTTGTAGCAACGGAGTATGTGAATGAACGGATTCCAAGATTCCGGATTTTACTACCCTTGGCCCCTCCCTGTGGGCCCAGTCCCCGCCATCTACAGAGCAGAGGTCACAAAGCCACGACAAGGTCCTGTTGTAATCCTGTTTCCTGAACAACCTCTTTAACTTGACCACAGAACCGCAGTAAAACATGTAGCAAGGGGGTCATCCGGAAACAGCCCTGATGTAAGAAGTACCTCAGGGAAGCTCAGCTCCCTCATGAGTCCAAGCCAGGCTGGCCAGGCCTGCCATGCCCTCCTGCCTCAGCAAGGGCAGCGGCTGGTCCAGTAGGCCACAGGCCTCTGGGGCAACTTGCAGCTGGAGCTCCAAGGGAGAGGAGGAGGAATCCCATCAAATGGCCTCTCCACGAGAGTCTGGTGGCCCATACCCTGTCCTCCACTAATCCCTGGGCCCCAGTCTTATTTTGAGCCAGAATCCAGGATTTGGGTTCTGAGACCACGTTTTAGAGCCACGCCTAGGTGTGTTTACAGCAGGCTAATTCTTATGGTGATTATTTGTGGAGAATAAGCCTGGGAGTTTTTCCTCCTCAGAAATTAGCACACTACCTCAGGTCAGCAGGTCTCTCCCCACAGCCGCTGTCTGCTGTCTGCAGGAGGGCGACTCCTTCCAAGGCTCAGGACTCGCCGTCAATGGCAGCTGAACACTAGGTTCAGAGAAGCAGAGAGGGCACAACTCGATGGGGCAAGGCTGGGGTGTGGCCGCGACCGCGCCACTGGCTGGCCATGTGTGTGACCTTGGGCAAGTCTTGGCTGCCTCAAGGGTAAGACAGAGATGATGGTCTGCTGAGCGCTGTCGTGAGGAGGAAACGAGACCACGGTGGGAAGCTGCTGCATGAATGCCGGCCATTATCCCTAAAGGGGGGCTTGGGAAGGCAGGCATCCCCAGATATGTGTCAGCACCCACGTAGTGCAGTGGAGGGACAGAGAGGGCACAGGGTCAGCCAGGGCTCTGCTGCTCTGGTCAAGTGAAGAGCTACCCCTGTCCCCAGCCACTGCATGCCATACCACCAACAGCGAGTGAGTGGGCGGGTGGGCAGACAGGCAGGTAGTGCTGGAGTGGCTGGGAGGGCTTCCTGGAGGAGGTGGCAATCTCTCCTGGGATCAGGCAGGGTTATCAGCAATAGGGTACATTATGGTGGGGGGGGCTGCAAGTGAGGAAAGGGGCAGTCAAGAGACCAGTTGATGACGTGACGTTGCAGAGTTTGTGGGGAGGTATACAGCAAAATGAAGAAAAGGGGTTTGGGGATAGATTTTGAGGGCTCTAGATGCTAAAGTCTCTTGGGGCTTCGCCATAAATGGAGGAAGCATGAAAGTGTTGGAGCAGAGGAATGATGTGCACTCTGGAAGATGAGTGGCAAGGGAGGGTGCAGGGTGGGGTATGGTGGGAACGAAGTCACGCTGGGGACACGTGGCAGGGCTGGGATGGAAGATACTGTCCCAGGGACGCTTAAACTTCCACAGGACTGGGCACCTGGTGGGACTTGAGCAGAGGATGTCTGAGGACATTTGTCCTTACTGAAGTCCTCTTCTCCAGGCTAATAAGCCACAGCTTAGTTTCTTCTGCACAGGGATGGAGAATCAAAAAGTAGCCACCACCAAGTTCTTTGCTCTCTTTCTACATAAGCTGAAACAAGCCCTTCCCCTTCATGCCTGATACCCGGAGAGCCCTTTTCCCTAATCAAGTGCCTGCATTTTACCTTTGCCCAGTAAAGGTTCTACCCCAGCTCCCTTCCCATAACCATGCACATGCACTGGTGAATCCGCCAGCCAGGCGGGAGCTGTGTATGGAGAAGGGACTCAGACCTAAAACTTTACCACTATGACATGAGATGGGCCAGGTGGTCGCAAACAAGGCCCAGGCATGACCCACGAGTATGGGGCAAGAGGGAGACTGCGTCGGACAGAGTTTTGCCAAGTAGCAGAATCTGACGCAAACCTGCATTTGCTAGGCTGGACAGATGATGGGAAGGAGAAGAAATGGGCACAGGCAAGTGTAGAGGTGTAAAACTTGGGTGAGTTCAGGGAAGAAAAGGGAGGTGGAGAAAACCTTGTTGGGGGTGGTGGTGGGGTGGAGATTTGGATGCCAGGTTAAAGCAACTCAACATTATTCCGAAAGGCAGTGGGAAGCCACCAGAGGCTTTGAGAAGTCGACGAACTGGTTCATGGTTCAGGCTTATGCTCTGACAGGAGGGATGTGATCAACTGCCCTCCACAAACAGGTCATGGCAGGGGCCAGTACTCAATGCCCGAAGCACAGGCAGAGGAGAGGTACTCACAGTGCGAGCCTTCCAATTGCCAAAATGCAGCCGAAGTCAGCTCTCATACTTTTTAAATAGTGCTTTGGGCCTTAGTGGAAACAACCTCATTCTCTACCTATTTCCTTTCTTGTTCTTCAATTTTCTCCTGAGTTTCTGAATATTAATCTCATGAGGAAATCATTAGCTGGCGCTGCAGTCTGTTCTAATTATAAAGCACGCTAGGAGCGCTGGGGCAGACGGGGGAAACGTGCCGACGTCTGGCTTCGCCGAGGCGGCATCAAGGTTTAGAGCACAGGCCCTAGGATGGGACTGCCACATCCATCCTGTGTGGGGTCACCAAGCATGTTACTTAAACCCTCTGTGCCCGTCTCCTCATCAGGGTAACAAAAATACCTACCCACGAGTGTTGCTGCAACAAAGCAAAGCAGAGTTTAGCATGGTGCCCAGGACACAGAAAGAGCTCACTGTGTATTAGTAGATCCAGAAATCACCCATCATCTTCAGTTATCGTTTAATTGCTAACCTCACCTCTGAACTGCACACCTGCCCTTTAATTACCAAGGAGCAGTGTTGTGTGTAACACACTGGGTTCAGAGTGGGGAGGCCCCAGCCCCGCTCAGGTATTCCCTGACTTCTGGGTGACCAAGCAGTTCACTTCTCCAACCCTAAAATGGGAAGGGGAAATCCCCAGTCTCTCTGCCTCCAGGGGCAGCTCAAGGTGAGCTGTAGCCAGTGCGGGGGTCAGCGCTCTCTCGCCTCCACCTTCAGCTGGGTGTTTAAGAGGGGATCTGCCTCCAAGGGAGTGACATTTCCACCATGCTCCTCTGTTGGTTCCCTCGGAAATCACTTGTGACAGGCTCTTAGAAGGCTGGGCCAAGAAAGCAGCAGCCACAGCCAGAACAGCAGGGGCCCAATTCCAGCCTGGCCAAGCATGGGCTTTCCTGGGGTGACGTGGCCCAGTCTCGAAGTCGAATTCCTGTTAATTCCCACTATCCCCACCAAATGTCCGCCCCGGGCTAGGCCAGGCTCTGGGCTTTCCTGGGCTCCCTGCAGTCACAGAGGCTCCTCAGACCCATGACTACCCAGCTAAGTCTCTGGCCAGGCCCTAGGAGCTGCTCAAACTCCCCCAGTCTGCCAGACCGCCCACAGCCCCACCTGTTCCCACTCTGAGCTCCAGTCCTCCACCTTTCTCACCAGACCCAACTTGTCCTTGCCAACCTCTGTGCTTTTGGCCAAGCTGTGTTCTCTGCCTAGAGTACATTTCATTCTTCCCCTAGCCAGTGTTCAAGGCCCGACCAAAACCACTTCCTCCAAGTAGCCTGCCCAGATTACTCTCCCAGAATCAATCCATCTGACACACTGCAATATCCTGTCTTGCTTTGCAGTGGAAGGCCTTGCGTCCAATGCTCTGCCCCCAGTTTCTTTCTGCCTTCGCCACAGTGCCCTGTCCTGCATTCCCCACTGTGCCTATGCCTGGGGACATTACCTAGTAAACATATAGGGAACTGAGCCCAAAACAAAGACAAACAACACCCTCCTTTGAACATGATAACTGCTCTGTGTACTTAGATTCTGGAGACTGACATCTTAACTGTGCATTTCCCCATCTGAAAGCAGTAAGTTGCATCCTCCCTGAAAAAGTGATTACTGGGAGCACCGCTGTGAAGACGGCCACCTTCAGGTGGGACAGAAACCCAAGGTGTCTGAGTCTGGGAATGTGGAGCTGGAGGGGAGAGGTATCGAGGGTCAGCGGGGCTCCCCCTTCCCCTGCCATAGAAACCATCCAACCTGGCTGGGCATGGTGGCCCACACCTGTAATCCCAGCACTTTGGGAGGCTGAGGCGGAGGAATCACCCGAGGTCGGGAGTTTGAGACTAGCCTCACCAACATGGAGAAAATACAAAAATACAAAACTAGCTGGGTGTGGTGGCGCATGCCTATAATCACAGCTACTTGGGAGGCTGAGGCAGGAGAATGGCTTGAACTGGGAGGTGGAGGTTGAGGTGAGGAGAGATGGTGCCACTGCACTCTAGCCTGGGGAACAGGAGCGAAACTCAGTCTTAAAAAAAAAATAAAGAAAAGAAACCAGTCTCCCTGAATGCACTGGCGGCAGAGAAAGCTTAGGGCCAAGCCTCACACCAGGGCCATGGCCCCTATGCTGGAGCCAGCACACCAAGGCGGTGACCCGGAGAGCCGGGCATGCCCTGGTTCTGCCTGGCAGCCCACTCTAACCTGCCACTGCACATAAATTACAGGGAGGAGGCCGCTGGCCAACTGGCTTCAAGGCTGGCTCTGCCTCCCTCCAGCACAAGGAAGCACTTTGTGCAGCCCAACACCTCATTATCTGGCAACTCAGTCACACCGGAAAGGGCAAATAATGGGGTGAGTGCAACACATGTTGTGCAGCCGTCCCTCCCTGCACAAATCTGTCCTGGAGTCCCACTGCCTGTGGGCCAAAGGCTCAATTAACTCCTTAGTATGGTATTTGCAGCCCTTCAATCTGGCTGCAACAAATCTTTCCAGAAAAGTTTCTTTCCAGTCTAATTCATTTATTCATCTATAAGACGTTTATTAAGCACCTACTGTGTGCCAAGCATGATGCTGAAGGAGATGAAGCACTCCTAAGGTCTCACAGGTCCTGAATCCTTCGCAGATCACATACAAGTCCCCAGCTTAAAGCTCTGCATAGAGGAGGTGCCCAGTAACTGTTTTTAATTATCACTCCCACTGCCACTGAGGAGAACAAAAGCTGCTCTTCCCAATGCCCACCAACACACTCACCCAGAAACCTTACCACCACACCAAAAGGCAGGCAGCACAGGCCTGCATGAGGCCACTAGAAGCCTAAAACGTAGAGTCTTGGCTGCTCTGGAGGGCACTGGAGTTTGGAGGTTTTATCCCATGTTGGAGTTACTGGCAATTTGGGGACTAATGGGGTTTTACAGCATACTGGCTCTTCAATCAAGCTCTCTGAGATCACTTATCTGACAAGCACTCCTGCATCCACTCTGGGGTCAGGCCCTGTACAAGGTGCAGGGCTCTCATTGTGGCTCTCCAGGAGCCATGACATGGTGTGACTGTCCCCGCCAGAGGTGTGGACACGTGTACACAAAGGAGGGAGGGGTGGGAGGTCAGGAAGCCTCCCAAAGGCAGGACAGCTAAGCTGAACTTAAGAGGATGAGGAGAATAAAGGTGTGACACACACGTGAAGACACAGAGGCATACAGGTGAGCCTTGCATCCTGGCGCAAGGCCAGATGTTCCCAGCTGGCTGTCGTGGAAGGGATGGAGTAATAAGAAGCCTTTCCAACAGGTAAGGGTCAGCTGGAATGTTGAGCTACGAGTCTGGACATGATAGAAGCCACAGGTAGTGTCTAAATGATGACATGTCCAGACTCACTTTTGGAAGACAGAAGATGAAGGACAAATCAAAAGGGTCAAGACTCCAGCAACATGGGATATCAGGTATGTGACTTTTCTTCTAATAGCATTTGTAAAAGCCACAACAGGCCAGGTGCTCATGCCTGTAATTCTAGCACTTTGGGAGGCTGAGGTGAGTGGATCACTTGAGGTCAGGAGTTCGAGACCAGCTTGGTCAACATGGTGAGACCCCCCCCCCGTCTCTACTAAAAACACAAAAATTAGCCAATAGGTGGAGCATGCCTGTAATCCCAGCTACTCGGGAGGCTAAGGCAGAAGAATCTCTTGAATCTGGGAGGCAGAGGTTGCAGTGAGCCGGGATTGTGCCACTGCACTCCAGCCTGGATGATAGAGTGAGACCCTGTCTCAAAAAAAAGCCACAACAATAAACAATTTGACTAATATCAATTTCCTACCACTTTGTAATGAACCTGACTATACAATGAGAGATCCTACACAGCACAACACACATAAAGAATTGTGCATTTTTAAAAGACATATGCTTTTTGACATGAGAACGTGGGCAACTTCTGTGCAATGTAAAAATTGATTAAAGATCTTCTAGTGTGTCTAGGCCAGAGACAGCTTGAAACAAATCAAGAGGGGGAGGGGTCAAAACAATCAGGTCAAAATGAGTATGTATAAAACACAGAAATGACAAGTCAACATGGGTCATGATTATGAAAAGAGGCGCCAAGTACAGGTGGCTCACACCTGTCATCCTAGCACTGTGGGATGTCGAGGAGGGCAGATTACCTGAGGTCAGGAGTTCAAGACCAGCCTGGCCAACATGATGAAACCCCATCTCTACTGAAAATATGAAAATTAGCCAGGCATGATGGTGTGTGCCTGTAATCCCAGCTATTCAGGAGGCTGAGGCGGGAGAATTGCTTGAACCCGGGAGGCGGAAGTTGCAGTGAGCCGAGATAAGAAAAAAGAAGAAAAGAGGCGCCTAATGTTTTCAGTTAGGGATGGGCAAAGCTTTACTTCTGTAAGTAAAGCACTGCTGAACGTGGCAACGCCTGCCCATTTATATATTGTCTATGGCCCCCTGAAGAAGTGAACAGAGGCAACAGAAACCGTATTGCAGCAAAGCCTGAAATACTATTTGGCCCTTTACAGAAAAAGTTGCTGACCTCTGTGTTAGACACATAAGAACTGAATACGGGCAAACAAGAACAAGCAGTTGCCCTGAGGGCAACATATTGATGCCTGAAGCTGCTCCCCCGCTCCCCGGGTCCTCCTTCTCCAAGTAGGGCCCTCAGGAGACACCACATTCCTCTGATGTTCAACATCTTGGGTGGTCAAACTTCCATACTCTGGAGTGGATTTAATTTCTAGAAACTGCCCACGGCTTTTCCAAACCAATTTACGTGAAAAGGTGGGTGATCACGCCAAGGAATGAAACATGCAAGCTTGCCAGGGGCAGGACGCATGCCTCTAACACGGAAGGAACTGAAATCGCAATGAGATGTGGCTTCATTGTAAAGTTGCACAACTTTGTTTCTTGTGTCTCATTAATTGGGGACAACAGTCATAGAATGTTTGGGTCTCGGCTTGACAGTAAAAATCCCTTCGTTGCTTGTGGCTTATGACTACCTCTTACAAGACAAACCACATTCCACAGGAACCTGCGGTCTGGAGAGGGCTGTTAAGGGCTGTCCTGGGAAGTTTTTGGAAAAGATGGGGCCTGGTGAGAGAAAAGAATACCTGGCCATTTTACAAATGCAGACACCGTGGCCCAGGGAGGGGAGGGGCCTTGCCAACATCACCTAGCCATGGCACCTCAAGGTTCAACGCACCCAGAGTGGCCAGTGTTCCAGGTTCAGTGTTCCAGGTTCAGTGCCAGCTGTAGGGGGTGAGTGAAAAATGAGTTCATGTTCTCCAAGAGCCCAGTTCCTGGTATCCAGATAACACAGGAATGTCAATAAAAACAGAGAAGTCTGCCAGGTCTTGGGCATGTCCCCTGACCTCTCCAAGTCTGCTTACTTATATGAAAAATAGTATCTTCCTTACAGAGTTCCTGTGAGGACTCCAATGAGAGGTGTACCTAAAGAACCCAGCAGAGTATAGCATACAGTAAGTGCTCAACAGAAAGCAGCTAATCACTTCAGGCACAAGGCTGAGCTATTTCCTAGTTGCAACAGTCCAATATTCTTACCCACAAGTGTGCACACACACCTCCCCTTCGGTACAGAAAACTCCTGGAGACTGCAAGGCTTCACTGAGCACCTGTCCTGTGCGAGGACTGGCCCTGCCTGCCTCCAACAGGGAAGTTAACAGAGGGGAAAATTGCAATCTGGCTCTGGAACTGCATCATTCCTACCCCTCTTGGCTAATGTCTTCGGCAGGACCACAATTATAAACACAGAATTAACAGGAACTGAGAAACAGCAGCAGATCAAAAAGCAGGTTGCTCGTGCTTTTGGAGGATGCAAGACAGATTTCTTCCAAAGAGGCAAGGGAAAATCCCCCATCTTTACAGGTCAGGAATAGAGCCAGTAAATCCCTCCACTTTGTCCTTTCTCCTTTCATGGAATAGCCCAATGTGCCAATGGGTGTTAAGCAAACAAGGGTGTGAGTTGCAGCTTCCTGTGCCTGACTATGCAGTTCCCGCACAGGTCCTTGCCCGAGCTAAGGCTGTGGCCCCGGACACAGACAGATAAAGTCCTGATCGAACACTAAGGGCCAAAGCTGGCACCAATGAGCAAGCCTGGTGAGCTTATATAACAAAGGGCTTGTCACCACTTCCTGCGATCCTCATTGCCAGCATTCCAACACAATGAGACACTCAGCAGCTTTGAAGTTCAACAACTCATTCAGATGGCCCCAGCAAAAAACTCTGCTGGGAGGTGGAGGGTCTGTGCTCCCTTATCTCACCTTCTCATCCCCCTCCCCACGTTGTGCTTGCAATGTTACTACTTTTAAAAAATTTCCAATAGTAATTAAACGATTTGCACTTGTTTTTAAAAACTGTAAAATATTCCAACCTTCCAGCGATAAACAGTGTATACATTCTGGTCGATTTCCTTCTAGTCTTTTTTCTACATATGTAGGTGGGAATGCAGTAATTGGAAAAGAATACAAATATTCATCATTTTTTATATCCTGCCTTTAAAAAAGTATTACTTTTGGCCGGTTGCAGCAGCTCATGCCAGTAATCCTAGCACTTTGGGAACTGAGGTGGAAGGATCACTTGAGTTTGAGATCAGCCTGGGCAACACAGTGAGACCCTGACTCTACATAAAATTTTAAAATTAGCTGGGCATGGTGTGGTGGTGAGTGCCTGTAGTCCCAGCTACTTGGAAGGCTGAGTCTCGAAGATGATTTCAGCCCCAGAGAGGGAAGCTGCTGTGAGCTATGATGGCACTGCTGCACTCTAGACTGGGTGACATAGCAAGGCCCTGCCTCAAAATAATAATGATAAATACACATATAAAAAATGAAAAAGTATTACGTCGTTGAGTGTTCTCTATCCTGACGATTTTGCAGGTTACTCAACTCAGCTTTTGTTGGCTGTATTCCCTCTCACTTTAGGCCACACATCAGCCATTTCCTATGGCTGGATACTCAGGTAATTTCCACTTCTGGGTTTTGCCAAATGTTTTAGGTGCTTTTCCCTAGGAGGGCACCACTGGGGTCCCAGGGTAACAACTTTTAAGCCTCTCCACGTTGCTCTCTCACTGTTTCCAGTCACTCTTTTTGATCTAAAACCAAGTCTACAACATTTTTAGGGCAACTTTGATTTATACAGTCTATTCACAGGCACCTTCTCAGCTGATCTCAAGACAGGAATGAACATCTTTTTTGTTTTATTTAACTTATTTTTGAGACAGAGTCTCGCTCTGTCACCTAGACTGGAGTGCAGTGGCACCATCGCAGCTCACTGCAGCCATAACCTCCCAGACTTAAGTGATCCTCCTACCTCTCAGCCTCCCGATTAATTGAGGCCACAGATGCATGCCATCACACTTGGCTAATTTTTAAATTTATTTTGTAGAGATGAAGTCTGCCTATGGTGCCCAAGCTGGGCTCAAGCGATCCTCCTGCCTCGGCCTCCCAAAGTGCTGGGATTACAGGGGTGAGAGCCCAGCCAACATCCTCATTGAAAGCAGGCTCAGACGGGTGTGGTGGCTCATGCCTGTAATCCCAGCACTTTGGGAGGCTGAGGTGGGCAGATCCCCTGAGATCACGAGTTTGAAACCAGCCTAGCCAACATGGCAAAACCCCATCTCTACTAAAAGAATGCAAAAATTAGCCGGGTGTGGTGAGGCGTGCCTGTAATCCCAGCTACTTGGGAGGCTGAGACAAAAGAATCGCCTGAACCCAGGAGGCAGAGGTTGCAGTGAGCACCACTGCACTCCAGCCTGGGCAACAGAGCAAGACTCAGTCTCAAAAAAACAAACGAACAAAAAACAAAACAAAACAAAAAGGAAACAGGCTCAGAGAGGTCAAGTGACTTGCCCACAGTCACAGTCTGACCCTGAACCCAGAATAACCCTGGGAGAGCTCCTTCACTGGCCCACACTGCTTCCCTCATAGGCCCCTAGGCATGCCAGTATTTGAGCAGGTACCATGGGGATTTTTTTTTTTTTTTTTTTTTTTTGAGACAGAGTCTCACTCTTATTGCCCAGGCTGGAGTACAGTGGTGCAATCTCGGCTCACTGCAACCTCCGCCTCCCTGGTTCAAGCGATTCTCCTGCCTCAGCCTCCTGACTAGCTGAGATTATAGGTGCCTGCCACAATGCTCAGCTAATTTTTGTATTTTTAGTAGAGACGAGGTTTCACCATGTTGGTCAGGTTGGTCTCGAACTCCTAACCTCAACTGATCCTCCTGTCTTGGCCTCCCAAACTGCTGGGATTACAGGCATAAGCCACTGTGCGCAGCCAACATTTAAAAATTGAATGCATGATGATCTGAAACACAGCTTGTTATGGTCCCCAGGTCTCACCCTGTAATCTTAAATCCACCTGTTAAAGTCTTGACCATTCAACCCCAGAACCAATGCAGGAAAATGTCACAGTCCTTCAGCAAAAGGGCTCAAATAGTCTTTCTTTTATTCAGTAATGGGAAAGTTTCCCTTCTACCACTAAAGAACTAAGCAACAGAAAATGCCGTGGCCCAATTAAGTCTAAGGAATAGACTTAATAATGACAATCTAATTTGCTCATCTCTGAATTTAGACTCTGAATGCAAGGTTACCTTAGATTTCACATTCAAACAAACCTTTGAAATTCAAATACATGGATCTTCTAAGGCAGCCAGGCCTCTTTCTGCAAGGGAAGCCCTGATTTCCCTTTTTGGGATTTTTTTTGAAGAAAAGTCTGGGAAGACACAATAACGTATGAACAAAACGTATGTTTTGTTTCAGTACTCTTCACAGATCTAAAGTCCCTTCCCCATAACTATGAAGGCGGCCATCAGAAATGTCCAAGCATAAAATGACTCTCTAAATGAATCAATGTATACAACTGAAATTTACTTTCAGAGTAAGAAATGCCTGAATACACATGGAACTAGTAGCCGCCAAATGTTAAGAAATCCAATACTCTTAAGTGTCCACTAGTTTGTAGAAAAAAGGTGTAATCAGAAGAAACCATCAAAAGCAAAGAGTAAGTTATTTTCTAGGATAACCATTCCCAAAAAGGCCAGGCAGATACAAAAAAAGAGAGATTTCTAATTTGCAGGTGAGGGGGAGAAAACCAAACAGTATAAAACACACAAAAAAGAACGTGCCTTCACACCTCAACCACTGACTACAATCTTTTACTACCAAATTTCTTATTTAGCATTCTCTGAGTTGTCACAATTTCTGCTTCCATTGGAGGTTTCAAGTCTAATCATCTGTAAGGATTCCTCAAACCAAACAGTTTGCCTGGATAAAGAAAAGTTTCTCTGCCTTTTCAAAACCAGGCCCACTTCTACCCTAGTCTGCAGGTGACAAAGAATCTGAGTCAAAGTTGCACATAAAATTCAAGGCAGGCCGGGCGGGGTGGCTCACGCCTGTAATCCTAGCACCTTCGGAGGACGAGGCGGGCGGATCACGAGGTCAGGAGATCGAGACCATCCTGCCCAACATGGTGAAACCCTGTCTCTACTAAAAAATAACAAAAATTACCTGGGTGTGGTGGTGCATGCCTGTAATCCAGCTACTCGGGAGGCTGAGGCAGGAGAATCACCTGAACCAGGGAGTCAGAGGTTGCAGTGAGCCAAGATCGCGCCACTGCACTCCAACCTGGCGACAGAGTGAGACTCCGTCTAAAAAAATATTCAAGGCAGAGGGACAAAGGGCAAGTAGGCAAGACCTCAAAGCATATCCGGGTTGAGTGTCTGCACTTTGACAACCTTCAGGCCCAAGGCCTGGGAATATCATCCAGGCTGTGACAGCGTTCTCAGCAGTCCTGTGGGTGACGAGGAAGTGATGACACCAACTCCCACCATCTCATCACTTCACAGTCACACCACAGATGGCTTTCAGATGATCCAGAGCCCCACAGAAGCCCAGCAAGCAGGAGCTGACTGATGGCAACGTTATTCCTAGATCTTTACAAAGTGTTTCTTCTGAGCCTGTAAAGCGAGCTCTGCCAGCCAGAGTAGCCCCCTGATGGAGCAGTGAAGGCATAAGGAATTGTCCAGGGATCCTCAAGGGGCTCTTCGATTGAGCCCAGCAAACATCTTCATTGAGGCTAATGTTTCCTTCCCTCTGGGGACCTGAGCACTTACTGTTTTTCAAAGAGCTTCTCCCTGGAAGGACGTCCTCTGAAGGTCAGCATCCTGCATTGGCTCAGAGCCCTGGTTTTCCCTTTCCCCTCCTGCACTGCTGTCTTCTGAAGACTTCAACTACGATGCCAGCAACTTTACATGGCTTCTTTCGAACTGCCATCGTTTGCCTGGACATCCTGGAATGCCTCTAACTCCACGAGGTGCTGCCATCAGATGGGAGAACTCCACCTCAAGGGCAGGTGACTAACTCTGTCCACCCCCAGAACACATACGGCCTACTCCCCCATCTCCTTAGTGCCCCCAAGTCTTTCCTTTTGGATGTGCTGCTCAGTAGCTCTGTCCTTTCCTGCTTCGTGTTTCAACAGAAACAAGCAGTCTGACTTGTACAAGGCCTCCTCCGCCCAACTCTCCGACCAGCAGGGCCATTCCCGGCCCAGACTCTGTGACCCCAGCACATGTTCCGTCTGGCTCTGACAGAATGTGGACAAATGCTCTGATGGACTGAGTAACTCACAAACTCCCACAGAGGATGTCTCAGCTATTGACAGAAAAATCTATCCTCCTGACAAGCGCTTGGTCAATTTCTCTTGATTGCCCAGTGTCATCTGAGAGCTGCCTGAGCAGTTAGTTGCAGTATTTCAGGTCCTTGGTGCCTCTGCCTAAAGTATTTGATATCCTCCTAACTGAGGTCCTCACCTCCATGGCCAGCTTAGAGCCTGCCCCCACCCCCACCCTCTGTAACCTATCCCCTCAGGCTACAGACATACAAGTGTCCCTAAAGCATGAAGCTGACCCTTTCACTCCCTCCCTCTATCACTTTTCATTACCCACAGAATAAAGACCAAACTGTGGCCTGGCCCTGAAGGCCTTCCCATACCTGGCTTCTCCTCCATCATCTACTAGGGACCATTCAGAAGGCCCCTCTCTCAGGAAGTCCTCCTCCACATCCACCAATCTCTAAATATCCAAATCCTCCCTATGCATGAAGGCCCAGCTCCCATGCCACCTCCTCCATTAAGCCTTCCTTGATGCCCCTTTGGCAGCATTGTCCTGAGAATGCCTATGGAGTGTACCTGGCCCAAACCAGACACTTTATCGACAGTAGAGAGCTATGGTTTCTAAATGGCCATCAGCTGACACAGAGCTGACCCCGTCACTGTCCCCTGCATCTGTGTAACACAGACTGACTGCCTGGCTGGAACCTCAGCTCCAGCTCTGCCCACTACTAGCAGTGTCATCTACAATAAGATACAAACTTCTTTGCCTCAGTTTCTCCATCTGCAAAATGGGACTCTTTTATTTTTTTTGAGATGTAGTCACTCTCCGTCGCCCAGGCTGGAGTACAATGGCGTGACCTCAGCTCACTGCAACCTCTGCCTCCTGGGTTCAAGCAATTCTCCTGACTCAGTCTCCTGAGTAGCTGGGACTATAGGCATGTGCCACCACACCCGGCTAACTTTTTGTATTTTTAGTAGAGATGGGGTTTCACCATGTTAGCCAGGATGGTCTAACATCTCCTGACCTCGTGATCCACCTGCCTCAGTCTCCCAAAGTGCTGGGATTACAGATGTGAGCCACTGCGCCTAGCCAAAATGGGACCCTTAATAGAACTTGCCTCCTATGGGGTGTTGTGGGAATCAGTGAGCTAACTAACGTACCTCAAGCTCTTAGAACAGAGCGGTGATCCTAGGTAAAGCTTAACCATAAGCAGACCCATCAAGATAAGGATAGGTTCACTTTTTGAGGACCACATCATCAGCCCAGAAAGGGCAAGCCCACTGACTTTACTGTGGCTATAGAAAGCCCAAAGTTCCAAGCTGGACTGAGGCCCAAGACACACAGGCCAAAATAATATAAAACATTCATAAAGGTCTTCCTAAATGCTAGGCATTATGCTCAGCCATTTCAACAAATGATTTTATTTAATCCTCACAATGACCCAATGTACTTCCCCAGAACCTCATCTCCCAAATGCCTTACCATCTGTAAAATGGGGGTTCTCACAGCACCACCTCAAAGTCCCACAGTAAGGATCAAGTACTGGAAGTGTTGCCTATGGTGACAGAGTGAATGGTCAGGAAACACCATCTATTACTATTTTACCTACATAGCGGATGGGGCATTCCAGACCCAGAGAATTTAATCACTTGTCCCAAGTTACTAAGCTTCCAAGCACCAGAGCTAGGATTTGAGCTCTGGACTTCTGACCCTAAAGCCAGTGAGTGTTTCACGCCACCACAGCGAGACACACTTGGGTTCTGCTGTGTCTGAAGCAACAGCCCTGGGCTCCTGTGGTATATGACCTTGCCAGCTAGCCCCCACAAGGGGGCCAAGAGCCAGGACAGGGAATGCCCAACCCTGACATCACACTGCTTTCAGCCAGACAACCTCTGCTCCACTTGCCACCTACTCCTCTGGAATCCACTTCTGACAGTTCCTTTGCTGAGACTCCCCAAATCCACCTGGGAATCTGACCTTGTTCCCCATCCAGTCACCTGCCTGCACAGTTAACACCTCAGTGCCAACTTCAACTTACCCACTGGGAACCTGCTCTAGCCTATTACTTCCTGCCCACAGGAAGCTCCTAGACTTGGGCTCCATCAAGACCCCCACAGTTGTGACATCAAAGCGTCCTTGCCCTTAGCAGCTGGGGTCCTGGCTGGGAATCTGACTCTGTGAGCAATGTTATAGCCTGCAGCTTCTCTCTGCCTTTGAAGATACAATCGCACATCTGAGGGTCCTTATATGAGAGAAGCAAGGTTAGACTGGTTCTACTTGACCTCAGAGAGTTAAACCAAGACAGTAGTAGAATCTACAAAGAAAAAGTTCAGCCAGCAGAACTCCTATGAATACCATGTGCTCAACAAGCTAGAGTAAACATAAAAAGTCAACCTCAGCTGTGCAAAGGTGGCTGGACAAAAGGTGATAAATCTCAACCCTGGAAGTTTTCAGCTTGGAAGAGGGTTGGATGGGGTGATCCTCAGCTCTCTGGGACACCAAAGGTCAAGGATAGCAGCTTTCCACCTTGGCTGCAGATCACAATCATCTAGGAGCTTCAAAAAATACTGATGCCCTGGCCCCATCTCCAGAAATTAATTAATCTGGGAAGGGAGCCTAGGGAACTGAAATTTGTAAAATAATGTGCAGGTAATTTTACTGTGCTGCCAGGGCTGTTGCTGGGTTCAGTGACGTGATGTGACACACAGTGTGGTGAGTTAGGCAGACACCCTCAGCCTCTTAGAACCACAGTCGCGTTCAGCAGCGTTCAGGAACCTGCACTTTTTCCTGGATTTATTCCCCATGAACACTCCTGGACTTAATCTGTTCCTTTAATATCAATTTTGTTAATGTCATCAGCCTCACAGCAAACACTGCAGGATGGATTTTCCTGACACCAGCATGAGCCAGAAAAAGAGAAACAGGCTAGAGTGGTCTGGAAAAAAATCTCTCACTGATTGAAGACATGGGACACCTGGGTTGATGGGGGACAGAAAAGGGTGGGGTGCAGAGGAAGAACTTGGTGAATTATCATCACCTAGACTTTTTGCAGGTGTTAAAAAATTTGAGTGACCAAAATCGTGTGGCCCACACAGGCCACACCTTCAAATCCTACCCATTCTGAACTCTCCCACCAGCCACACCCACCTCAGCCCAAATGCTTTCTCTTGTTTGTTCAGGGAGTCATTTACCTGCCTGTCTACGCTGGCAATGAATTCCTCCCTCTCCAATACCCACTCCTGGGCTCTGAGCTAGAGCACCCAGGCTTAACCGTCTCTGATTGTCCCATAGGACTCAGCGCAGTGCTGGAATATGGTCGGATGACTGAACACTACACCCCCCCTCTACAAAAATCACTGTGAAGACTGAAACACTCGCTTGGTTCAAGCCACATGGGCAGGGCAGACCACCGTAAGTGATCGCCTCAAATACACCTAGACAGCCCAGCCTCCGGTATCAGAGGAGGACGCCGACTTCACCAGAGGCAAGACAAGGCTGTCTTGGCCACATCCCACCCACCACAGCAGGTTTGGCATTCTGCTGTGGTGGGTAAAGATGAAGCCCTAGTTAATACCTAGTTACTTTCCTCAGATGTCAGGAGTTGAATGTGTAATAAGCGCATGGGTATCTGCTGAAGAAAGGTGTCATTTTATAAAGACAGGCCTTCATCGTCCTTATCATAATCACTGATGAGACCTAAACACTGTCAGGGCAAAATGGAGTCAAAATATTTAAGTCTAAAAAGGTACCTGAAAAAACAGACAGATCATGAACAAGCAATACAGGGTGTCCAGAAACACTAGCCATTTGGAAAATAAGATGACAACCATACTTCATACCATGAAATCCAACTCTAGGGGGATGGAAATTTTAATGTTAAAAAAAAAGAAAAAAGAAAAAAGAAAAGAAAATCCATCAAAGTATTAGAAGAAAATATAAATACTAGAGTAGGGAAGACTTTTCATTTTTTTGAGACAGAGTCTTGCTCTGTCTTCCAGGCTGGAGTACACTGACACGATCTCAGCTCACAGCAACCTCTGTCTCCTCGGTTCAAGCAATTATCGTGCCTCAGCCTCTGAAGTAGCTGGAAGGCGCATGTCACCACAGCCAGCTAATTTTTTGTATTTTTAGTAGAGACAGGTTTTTGCCATGCTGCCCAGGCTGGTCTCGAACTCCTAAGCTCATGTGATCCACCCATCTCGGTCTCCCAAAGTGCTGCGATTACAGGCATGAGCCACTGTGCCCAAACAGGAAGACTTTTCTCAGCAGCATGCTCAAGAAATCATGAACGTGGAGACTGATTAAATAGAAAACAATTCATTGTAACCAACAATTGCCACATATAGAACCAAAAGGCAAATTACAAACTTTAAAAAATATTCTGCAACCCAAATGGCAGGCAAGGAGCTGCCATTGTTAATCCACAAAGCGTTCTTATAAATCAACAGAGAAAACCCTGCAGCAGAAAAGAATGAACAGATGATAAAGTAAACAGTTTTAGAAAAGCAACACAAATGGTCAACACACATTTGCACAAGGAATCCAGGAAACTGCAAATGCAACTAACTTGCATTAGAATTCCCAGGATTGTGTGAGAAGGGTAGAACAGGTGTCAACTTGTAAAGTCTTTCTAGAACACTATTTGAAAGTATAGATGAAACTTTTCACTGTCTTATCCAATGATTCTCAGAATCAACCCCAAGGAAATAATCACAGACCTATGCAAGGAAATAAGTTACAAAGATGTTCATTATGGCACTGTTAAATTGGTGAAAATGAGGAAAAGCCTAACATGTAAACAGAATACAATGCAGCTATTAAATTACCGTTGTTAAATATTTAAGATATTGTAGACATCTTTCCGTGTCTTTAAGTTTAAAAAAAAGATGGTATTACTTAATTTTTGTGGAGGGAAAAATAAACATATATATATATATATATGCACTGAAAAATGGCTAGATAAAAAAGTAGTAAAATGTTAATGGTGGTTTCTTTGAATTATAGAATGAGGGTTGGTTTCTGAGTTTTGCTTACTTATTATTTTCTATACCAAACTTCTCTTAATTTTGTTACAGGGGGTAAAAGGTTAGTCAAGAGATAAATGTGGAACTATAGCTCAAAATGCAAGCTGGCCCCTTTCTGAGGAACCAGCTCAGAGCACAGCCAACTTGGGGCCCCACACAGGGCAGGTAGGCACCGCGCCATTTCGCAAATGCCACGCAGTCCCCAATCACATGTGTGGCTTTGGAATGCACCAGAGGGATTACCAGGCTGTCTGGTTTTCTGGGAGTGCACGTCCAACGAAATGGTAAAGTTTCACTGTTAAGAACTTTCCGATGATTTTCATTTTTAGAATTTAGCTGTAGCCTGGAGAAACCTGCAAATTCTCATTCCTCCTAGTTCTGTTTGCATCCTCCCCGTAGCCCATGTACCAGTGAACCCACAATATAAGGGACCACTTCCTATCAGAAGCAGCCAGCAATGAAATGCTCTGCTGAGCAAAACAGTGGCTGCTCCAGCCCTGTCCCTGGAGACTTAATCACTGCACTGTCTCCACCCTCCTGTGGTGCCCAGCTCAGCCACGCAACACAGCAGATGGCCTCTTTTGAATTAGGAGTATTGGGGCAATTTCAGACCAGTGGCAGGCGGGGCCCGGCTCCTTGCCACCTTCCTCCATACCTGGCAAATACATGTCATGGCGTGCCCCAAGCTCTGGCCACCCCTGACTGCACACAGCAGAGTTCCCCTTCCAATCTCAGCCACTGTGGATGGGATCCCCTCTGTCTCGGATGCCCCAACCACACCTTGCTCTGGACCCATCTCCCATGAGGCCTCCTCTTCCTGATGGTTTTCCCCATTTCCTCCTACACAGAGCCCACACAGAGGGCCATCCATCTCTTCCCTGGGATCTCAGGCACCTCCTGGCCCCAGAGGGCAGGGTGCGTCCCACTCTGGACCCCTAGGCCTCAGCTGCTGAATCTGCTTCATCGGTGGCTGCTCAGTGCCAAAACCCTGCAGCCATCCTGGCTCTTCTCCTTCATCTCTGTCAGGAAATCCCGAGGCCCAATTTCACCACACGCCAGAATCTGCCCTCTTCTCATCACCTGCTGCCACAGCCCTGCTTCCAGCAGTCTGCCCGCTGGTGCCCTCTGCTCTAAAATCTCCAGAGCCACCCTTTAAAAACCCAAGTCAGTTGCATGGTTGGCTCCTCTGCTCAGAACCCTCTGCTGCCCCCATCTCACACAGGGTTGGCGAGGAAGGACTCTTCGATGCTTGTGAGGCCCGACTTCCTTTGGCCCACACCTCTCAGCCCTCATCTGCCTTCACACCTCCTCCTCACCTGCTCCGCTCAGTCACATTCATCTCTGCATTGCTCCCTGAACCACCCAGACATGCTACTGCCTCAGGCTTCTGCACTGTTCCTCTTCCCTCTGCCTGGAATGCCCTCCTCGGAGAGCAGGGTGGTTCATACCATCACAATCTTTAGCAAGGCCCTCTCTGAGCACCCATACAAAAAGCATCCCACCCCAAATTCACACTTGCCCTTGCCTCTTTATTCCTCTTTACTTTCTTCACAGTCCCTACCCCTGACATAACTATATTTACTTGACTCCTGTCATGAGAGAGCAAGCTCAGGGGAGCATAGACTCTTATCTGCTTTGTTCATGGTTCTATTCCCGGCACCTAAACAGAACAATCCCCAGCATATAGCAGGCTCTCAACAATGTCTACTGAATGAATGAATGAGAAGAAAGGACTTGGCATGGGCTCTCACAGCCCCGCTGGGAACTCTGGGTCCAGCCTGTAAGTCAAGGCCCGGCAGTGGGCCAGGGGATCTGCTTCCCCCACCCACCCGCCCACCTGTCGAGTCACTCTCCCCTCCTCAGCCTTGGGAAGCCCCTTTTGACTAGGAGTATTATATGCTGCTTGGAAAACACTGGGCCTGAGTCACTCCCCGGGGCTCTAATTCTCTCTCCATCCCCTGGACCCACCTCCAAGATCCTTCCTTTACAGCATAATGGGAAATCCAGAGACAGCTCCCCTTGGAGAAAATGGAAAGGAACTGAATGATTTAGAGGTAAATTCAGTTCTTCCTGCCTCGGGAGTTAGGAAAGCTCAAATTCTCAGGAAGTTAGTGCCGCTGAAAGTGAAACATTAATAGAAATATTACTGGAAAATACCAAACAGGAAGAGAAGGAAAATTCCATTGTGGAAGCAAGGTCCTCTGTCAATGCTCCTTAATGGTCTCAGCAAAGTGTTTCAGAATCAAAACACGGGAAGAAGCGGAAATCAATCAGGCTGTCACCCTTCCTGTAGACTCCAGCTTCGGCCATGCCACCTCCACACCACGCCGGCACAAAGTGCACTGGCCTCAACACAAGGTCAATACACACAGCAGATACTGGCCGCCAGCTCTGCCTCTGCTGTGAGGCAGGGCAGAAGGCACTCCTCCCCGTGAGCCTCTGTTTCTCCATCTGCAAAAGGGAGATTACAGCCCGTTCCTCACAGAGTGGCTCTGAGAAGCAAACAAATTACCGGTGTGAAAGTGCCCCCTTTAAGCTGTGGAACACTTACATAAATGTTGGAATCAGTCACTTCTACCATGCCAACAGAGGGGATATTTTACAAAGAGTATGTCTAGCCACAAATAAGGCAGAGACAATAGAGCAAATTCGGGCATGGGATTGTGCAGCTTGAGGTAGTATGGCAGAGTGGTTACAAATAGATGCTGGATCTGGCTTCACATCTCATCTCTCCCACTTACTGGTTGTCTGACATTATTATTATTATTATTATTATTATTATTATTATTATTATTATTATTATT
>NC_045447.1:42215477-42278528 GCF_002776525.5 Piliocolobus tephrosceles | reverse complement strand
TTATTATTATTATTATTATTATTATTATTATTATTATTATTATTATTTTTGAGATGGAGCCTCGCTCTGGCACCCAGGCTGAAGTGCAGTGGCCCGATCTCGGCTCACTAAAACCTCTGCCTCCCGGATTCAAGCGGTTCTCGCACCTCAGCCTCCCAAGTAGCTGGGATTACAGGCATGTACCACCACGCCCAGCTAATTTTTGTATTTTTAATAGAGACGGGGTTTCACCATGTTGGCCAGGCTGATCTCCAACTCTCGACCTCAGGTGATCCACCTCGGCCTCCCAAAGTGCTGGGATTACAGGAAGCGCTGGGATTACAGGCATGAACTACCCCGCCCAGCCGACCTGACTTTAGACAAGTGACTTAACCTCTCTGTGCCTTGGTTTCCTCATATGTAACAGTAGTAGCAGTAGTAGTAGCTACCTCAAAGGACTGTAGTGAGGAGTAAGGTTACATACAAAGCACACAGAACTGCACCTAGCTCAGAGTATGTACAACAAAAGTATTAGCTAATATTACTGTAGTGGAAAGCTCCCTTAATTCAAGTGATTGTGCTTTTCTTACTCAAATACCTCCTTCTCACCCTGCTTCTCCTGTGGCTCCATGAAATCAAGGCCCTGCCCAGAACAGTCTCTGTGCCAAGATGGCTTTTATCTCACCCACACCACTTTATTTACAGATAAATTCTGACATACAGATGTGGGTTTGAACCTTGGTTCCTGTGTCCTCAACTAGAAGATAAGCTTTTCAGGGGTGGGCACTATCCAGGCCCTGGTTCATCCCTGTATCCACACAGCTCCTCATGGTGGCCTGAATATAGCAATTCCTCAGTCCGCACAGGCCATATGAAAGTTAGGATGTCAAAGACGACCACCGCCTTTGTCCTGCGGAAAATGCACCACCTTCTGGGCACAGTGGCTCACACCTGTAATCCCAGCACTTTGGGAGGCCAAGGTGGAGGGATCACTTGAGCCCAGGAGTTTGAGATCAGCCTGGGCAAGATCGTGAAACCCCATGTCTACTTTAAAAAAAAAAAAAAAAAAACATTATCTGGGTGTGCTGGTGTGTGCCTACCTGTAGTCCCAGCTACTTAAGAGGCTGAGGTGGGGAGAATCGCCTGAGCCCCAGAAGTTGAGGCTGCAGTGAGCTGTAATTGTGCCACTGTACTCCAGTATGGGGGAAAGGAGTGAGATCCTGTCTCAAAAAAAAAAAAGCACCACTCCTACCACCACCATCAACCAACCTCAGAAAACCACAGACAGGGTGTGTTGCCGTCAGCCAGCCAGCATCCCAGCTCTGTTGGAAAGTCACACATCCCAGTTTATTTTCTAGGGCCAAGCTGGCCTACCCATTCCCGACAGGCCACAACTTCTGGGCTCTCCCAGCACAAGCTAAACTAATCAGGGGAAGGCTTGACCACAGGCAAGTTCAACCTTGCTGACTGATCAGAGGAAACCACAGCTGTTTCAGATTTGACTTTTAAAGCTAATTTTTATGGGTCAGAAATGCTCTGGGGGCAAAAAGAGGATAGGGTCAAGTCATGGGGGTTAAGCCCTGGGGTAATCAGTCATGTTCTGAGATTGTCAGATTAGAGAGGAGAGTCACCTGATCTCTTTCAAGGAAACTTAAGTTCCTTGTTGATCAGGGCCAGTGTACCGCCAGTCTCTTTCTCCAAACAGAGCACACACAGCCTGGTGAATCCTTGAAGGGAAGGAATGCTTGGTGTTAGAATGAGAAGACATTACAGTTACAAGACTCACGTTTTGTGCAGCTGTCCCTTGGGATGTGCCAACTCTGTGCTCAGAATTTCTCTATAAAATAACTCAAGTGCTGCATTAACATCTCATTTCTGGAACTCTTGAGGCAGATGGGAGAGACAGACACAGAAAAGCCAGATCTAGGGCCTCTTCTAGGGACACCAAAGACAAGGCTGAAAGCGGAGAAATTAGGGCAGAGGGCTGCAAGAAGAGTAGCATTAAGTAAAGGGGAGGAGGAGACATGTAACACATATTCCTGTAAATATCCAAGCTTTACACTACTTATTTCCGTTGAAACCACGGAAAATAGAGGAAGCATATAGGTTTTGAACTCAAGACTGCACTGCTGTGATCCGTGCTCTATCATTTGGTAGCTGTGTGACATCAGGCAAGTCATCAACCTCTCTAAGCCTCAGTTTCTTTATCTGGAATATGGGGATAAGGTAAATGATGGCATTGAAGGCCCTAATTAATGGCTTGCCTGTATCCCTGCCCTTTGCCATGGGACACTGCAGCTCCTCCTCTCTCCTTGAATCGTGGCTGGCCTTATGATTTGCTTTGGTCAACAGAAGGGTCAGCGTGCCAGTTTCCAACCTCAAGAGACCTCATGCGCTCCTGCTTTTACTTGGAACCCTGCTGCCATCATACGAACATGTGCTGGAGGAGGAGAGACCACACAGAACAGAGCTGAATTGTTGCAGCCCAAGGCCATCCTAAACCAGCCCACCAAACACATAAGAAAGCCTAGCCAGGATCAGCAGGGCTGCATACCCACCCCACCCCCACTGACTGCAAAGGCATGAGTGAGCCCAATTGAGACCAGAAAAATGACTCAGATGTACAGGCTCGTGGCTATAATAAAAGCTTATCTTTAAAGTAGGGGTTGGAAACTACAGTGCACAGGCCAGCTGCCTGTTTTTGTAAATAAAGTTTTATTGGAATACAGCTGTTCCCATGAATTTCCATATTGTCTGTGGCTGCTTTCAAGCTACAGTGGCAGAGCTGAAGAGCTAAGATAGAGACCGCATGGCCCACAATCAAATCACAGGTGTTTTGGGGTGATTTGTTATGTAGCAACAGCTAATATAGTACCCAAGCCTTTCCCAGTGGGACAATGAGAATTAAATGACCGATTAAGTGGTTACTATGAAGCCTGGAGAATGCATTTCCCTTCTGGGGAATCAACCAGGAAAAACTGGATTTGATATGCAGCATTTCTCTCACACTACTTTCAGGGGATGGGACTTCATAGGGGAAAATGTCCCAAGCCAAACCTCAGCTACCAAGTGTGACCCTGACCTTTTCCATCAGTGACACTTTAAGAACTGGAGAATGTGGCTGTTCATCAAATGGGAATGACTGACAACTCATGTTTGACCCTGGCTTCAATCAAGCCCTACATCAATGATTTTATGTGAAACAAGACAAATGATAATTCACAACTACGCAGCAAGGCACATGACACTTTCTTCCCTTTGTGGGCTCCAACCCCCCCCTGCAGTCTCCTGCCACAGCTGCCCTGCTGCCCCCAGCCATCCTCTCCAGCCTCCAGGCCATGGCACTGGCTGCTTTATCCTCTCTGCACGAAAAGCCCTCTTCCCCACTCCCCTGCCTCGGGAATTTCCACTCAGCTTCCGACGCTCAGCTCAAGTGCGACCTTCTCCTGAAGGCCCTCTTTGGCTTCCCAGGCAAGTTCAGGCCCTCCTAGCCCTCTGCACACACTTTTGGGATTCCTCAGGTTGTGATATTGTCTCTCTGGTTGTATCCGTCTCCCTGACTAGACCGGGAGAAGCTGGTATTCAACTGCAAACTGAGAAGCTTCCTTCTTGGAAAGGTAGCCATCACTTATTTCTCTCTGAACTCCCCCTTCGTAGCAGGCAGTTTAGAAACTGTTTGCTGGATGTTAAAAAAAAAAAAGAAGTTAGACATGATATTATTTATTCTGTAACTATGGAAAAAGTGTTATTTAACTCAACTCTGGATGCTGACAAAATATAAAGTGTTGGTACACATCAGTATGTATTTAAAACCCGGGAAAACTGATGTCATGATGCATCCTGACTTAATTGTGGTGGAAACAACATTTATTTAATTATAATAAAAGAAACAAGACTTCAGCAGAAAATATAACTGGATGAGACCTGTTTGGCTGCACAAAAGGAGACCTACCAAAGTAACTGGCCTCTTTTGTAATCATTGTTTCTTTTTTAATAAAGCACAACTTGAAGGAATAATGTGTCTACCTATTCCAGTTTCATTTTCTCTTCCCAGGAGCTCAGGCCCTCACCGTCTCTCACCAGAACTACAACTGTCCCCTAACTTCGATCCCCAGATTTTGGCAGCTGTTTATAGCTTGGATGCCCCTTCACCATGGCTCTGAGTACATCCCTTCCCTGGCTCAACAACCTTCAAGGTCTCCCCTGTGGGGTCTAACTTCAAGCCCCTACCTCTCTCACACTGTCATCACTCATTCCCCAAACAAGGCCCAGCTGCATGAAAATGTTGCTTTCCAAGAACAGGCCCCACATTGAGATTTTATACACATACACACACGTACATGCACACGTCTATGTTCACACACACGTATACACTTACATACGCGCACCCTGACACATAAGCACTCCTGCAGCCTGCAGTCACCCTCTCCCCTGCGCTGGGATTCCACTTCCAACTCTAGATCCAGCTCAAAGCCACCTCCTAGGTGAATCCCCAAATTCTCCAAGATAAACACAGTGGGAAACAAAGGATGAAATTCCTATCAATCTCCTCCAGGGGCTCAGGCCAGAGATCATGGACAAGTCTCCTGCATTCTTCATCACCTCCCCTCCTCACACTTATACCAAGACATCTCTGAGCACAAAGTAAATGCTGGAAAAAGTGGGCTATGTTAGGGAAGAAACCATTACAGTAAGGCTAGTTTTTCTTCCAAATAATTACAAACAGAAAAGTGGGTGGGGTGCTGTGGCTCTCACTTGTAATCCCAGCACTTTGGGAGGCCAAGGTACAAGGATCACTTGAGCCCAGGAGCCTGGGCAACATAGCGACACCTCATCTCTACAAATAAAAAAATTAGCCAGGCGTGACAGTACGTGGCCCCAGTAACTCAGGAGGCTAAGGTAGGAGGATTGTTTGAGCCTGGGAGGTTGAGGCTGCAGTGAGCCATAACTGCGCCACTGCACTCCAGCCTAGGTGAGCGGGTGAGACCTCTAACAATGGATAAAGACGAAATGAGGTGCCAGAAGTGGGTTTTTCTGGATCCATGAGTGAGGGGCAGAAGGAAGGCTGGATCTACAGTGTGCCTGGCCTCCCAAAAGCTGTCTGGCTGGAAATAATGTGAAAACAACTGCTTCCTGACTGCCTGATGGGGTGGGGGTGGAGGGGTGCTGGCCAAGGATCAGGAGGTAGCCACACACAGATGGCAGAAACAAGGGCATCCAGAGTCTCTGCATTCCAAGGCTGCCCTGACCAGAAGACCCAGAGGGACAGTTAAGAAGAAGCCACTGTTACATGAGTGGTTTTCAAAGCATGGTCCCAGGACCCTCAGCCACTTCCCCTCAACCTGGGAATTGCTGAAATGCAAACACTCAGGTCCCCCATCAGGCATGCTCAATTAGTTGCTGCAGGATGGACCCCAGCAATCTGTTGTAACCAGCCCTCTAGGCACAATAAAGTTTGAGGATCACTGCACTAGAACGTCCTGCTGACCCTCTCTGGCTGCCTCCTTCCTCCTGGGTAGAAAGAACATCTGGGCAACTTCTCAAAAGATCAAAGGTCTTACAGTCACAACCTAGTAGGTGAAAAGTAGCCCAGACAGATCTTCTAAAAAATCATATCTGATCACAACACTCTCACAGCTGAATCCTTTCACAGGCCCCCTCTGTGCTTAGCTTACAAGGTCCTCCCTGACCAGGCCCTGCCCAACTTATCTTAACCTCTCAATTTCAGTCACATGGGACTTCACCTGCAGTTCCCTGAAGCACAGGGCTCTTCTCCAGTCAACCATGGTGACCACCGCCCCCCTCACAATAATGGCCCTGCCTCCAAGGTGCACTCCTCGATGCCACACCCCCCAACCTCTCCCGTGCCCTTCATCCTTCCTGTAGCCCTGTAACACAAGGTCTCATCATAGCACTCATCACCATCACGCCACTATGGCCTCTGTCATAGCACTCACTGTAGAGGGTCTCTGCTCCAGCACCCAGCAGGGGAGGGCACAGAGAAGACCCATAAGAAATATCTGGTGATGAAAAGAAGTCAAGTCTTAAACATCTTGACAACCTGGCTATAAAACAAATCATTTCTCAGTGTTTGAAACAGTCTTAATTGTAATTGGGAAAAAAATGTTTACTGAAGTTTTGAACCACTAGCAGTGAAAGAGAAAGGAGATCTGCCCACCTGGGGCGTGGCTGCAGGGTAACAAGGAGGATGCATAAAGTCCGGTGCAGTCCGGTGACCCTCTCGTGCCTTCTTTTATATTCAAGACCTCTAGGTTTCCCCAGTGCCTGCACCAAGCCAAGCCTGGGCCATGCATAAGACTGCACGGAGCCTATCTGGTGTTTCCCTCACTGATCAACCACAAGCCCAGGGTCCTGGTGGCTCCCAGGGAAATCTACCCCCTCTCCCAAGGCAGCTCCTGGGTGGCCACCTGGCTCCCAGCTAGTCGTCATCTAGGTGTGGCATCCTGGGTGCTGAGGAAACCCAGAGTCCAAGCTTCCGAGGCGTGCCTCAAACTGCCTCCAGGGAGAGGTGGGATCCTCCACGGACTGCCCATGCAGATCAAGCAGGGGATAGGATATTCGGGGCACCTGGGGAGAGGAGGCCAGGCAGAAAAACTAGAGGAGGGACATTCCCTTCCTCCTCTCTCCCGGAAAACAAAAAAGATCCCTTTCCAAGCACCAGCTGGCAGGTAAGAGCCTGCCTCACTGCCGTCTGGACGTCCAGTCCTAAAAGGAACTCAGACTCTTAATCAGTCTCCCCCAGCCCAGGCCTGGGCAAAGGTTTACCTTTGGGGGAAGAAGGTGGGGAGAACAACAGACACGGACCAGGGCGCTGAGAAGGAAGGAGCTCTCCCACCGGGCCTCAGATTTAATCAAAACACTGCCTTCCACCAGAAGTAGACAGAACAAGTATTATTTTATGGGGGAAGGGAGGGCTTCACAGGAGTGTGAAGGAGGAGGAGGGGTCCTAGTCTGGCTGTAATTAACTTGTCTGCTTCAAAGGGAGGGAACTAGATGGCCTAATGCGTTAGGAAGCGGTTATCACAAAGCCCCCCCGTGTTCCTGGGACCGTCTGGGGTAGGGTTGATGTCAGGAAGGAAGCAGGTGAGGATAGGAGGGGTGGGGTCTCCTTCCAGCCGGGCCTGATAGGCTGACCCCCTCCCGCGCGCAGCGGCAGGAACTGACGGGTTCGGTGAGGAGCGCTCTTGGAGGCAGCGCATTTCAACCGGAAAAGCACGCGTGGAGGTTCCCGGAGCAGCTCCGGTACCAGGCAGCCCAGATTTGGAAACCTGGGGCTGGGAGTTGGGTGGGGCGGGGCGGGGCAGGGCAGGGCAGCCGCGAGGGATTTACATATACACGCCGGAGACAGGCGGTCCGGATCTGCCACCAAGAATGCTGTGTAATATTGGGCGAGTCCCTTCCTTGCTCTGGACCTCAGTTCCCCACCAAGAGCGTGAGCGGAGGGTGGAGGCTGGAGTAAGGGGAGTCAGGAGTCAAAGCTCTTTGAAGTCCTTGATAGCTCTGACTCTGACTTTACTCCTTGGCAGCCGGAAGGGCTGGCTGGGTCCGTCTTCCTGGGGCAAGGCTGGGCCGGGCGCTCTCGCTCGGGCTGTGGGCTCAGAGAGGAGACGTTCTGGGAGCAGCGGCAAAAGAGGTGGTGTCAGGAGGCCGCCGGTCCCAGGAAAAGCGCGCGGGAGGGGGCAGAACCGGGAAGCAGCGCGCCAGCCCCGACCCAGGGTCCTAGGCCGAAGCTGAAGTAGGGACTCGACACCAGAGCAGTGGGTGCCTTGGTTTCCCCATGCGCACCGTGGCTCTTTTGGAACCTCGGGAAGAGGCCGAGGGGCACCTTACCTTGTCCTTCTTGCCGGCCCCGCTCTCCTCCGCGGCTGAGGCGGCGCACTTGTTGAGCAGTTTCTTGCCTCCGCAAGCCGTCGGGCTCCAGGTGCGGCCGCCCGCGCAGGCGCCCCCCAGGGGGTCCCCGGCCCCGCCGCCCGCCGCGCTCTCCACTTTGATGAGGCGGTGCTTGGGAGAGATGTAGCGCACCTCGGCCGGCGTGGCGGGCCGCCGCTCGCTGCTGCTGCGGTAGAGGTGCGGCGAGCCGGAGGAGGAGGACGAGGACGCGGCTGCCCCCGCGCCCGAGGAGGCGCAGCAACAGCCCGCGGCGCCCGAAGCGGACGAGGCCGAGAAGGCGCGCTGGACCCCGCCTGGCTCCCCACCGCCGCCGCAGTAGTCCAGGCGGCACATGGCGCGCAGTTTGCGCAGCGACGAGCCAGGCCCGTTGTAGGGGTCCTCGAAGTCGCGTTCCTTCTGCGCGCGGTAGGCGCGGATGAGGTCGCTGGTGCTGCCGCTGTCGTCGGGCAGGGAGCCCGAAGAAGCCGAGAAGCAGGAGGCGGTGGCCGGACCGCAGGACGCCGAGGTGGCGGAGGAGGCCTGCGGCACGGCCTGGGGGGGCTGCGAGGGCCGCTCGCCCCGGCGCCGCTGCTCGCGGTAGTCTGGCCGCGGCGGCTGCGGGGGGCTCTTGGTCTTGCTGTTGCCCAAGCTGAAGTACTTGTTTAGCCACTTGGCCATGGCGAGAGGCCGCCTAGGGCCGCGGCGTGGGAGCCCGGTCCGCCGCCGCGGCCATTCGGGGGGCAGCGCTGCCGCGCAGGTCCCTCGGCGCCCCGGCCCCGGCGCGGGGCGTCCGGGGCGCCCGCTCCCGACGCCAAGTTCAAGTTCTCGCCGCCGCCGCCTCCTGCCGGCAGCTCTCTGGCTCCGGCAGCTGCAGCACCGCCCTCCGCCTAGCGCCGCCCGAGCTAGGGATCTCGCGCCCCTCGTGGGCGCGTCTCATGGGGTCCCGGCCCACGGCCCAGGGGAGAGCGGAAGGTCTGAGCGCTACCCGCCGCGGACCCTGTGGCCGTGCGCCCCCCGCCGTGGGGCGCGCTCCTGCCCCGTCGGAGCCGCAGCCTCCGCCTTGGCCGGGATCTGCGGCTGCCGCGGGAACTTCTCGGCGTCCTCGGCTCCCTTCTTCCTTCCTGCGAGCGCTGGGGCGAGCTCGGCCGCGCAGCCGAGGAGAATGCGGCCGGGGGAGACAGCGAGCGACGGAGGGAGGCAGCCGGCGCCCGCCCGAGCCCGCGCGCCCGTGCCCGTCCCGGCGGCGCCTGTCGCTGCCACTGCCGCCGCCTCCCGAGCCGCCGCGTGTGTGACACTCAGGCCGCCAGAGCCCGCCCCGCGCCGCCGTCCCGCCCTCCCGGAGCCCGCGCGCGCCCCGCCCCCTCCCCGCCCCACGCCCGCCCCCGCAGACCCAGCACCGCCCACCCCCGTGAGCCTGGCCCCGGGCCGCGGCCCAAGCCCCTCCTCCCTCGCGCCCGGGCCGGGGTGGGCGCACCTCTCCGCTGCGGCACGCGCCACCTCCCGCGGCCGCCCAGGCGCCAGCACCAGGGTCGTGCCCCAGGGCGCCGGGCTCCCGCTGCGCAGCCGGCTCCGCCTAGCTTGCAGCTCGCCGCCGCCTCGGGCGAGAGGTTGCCTGGCGGAGCCTGCTACGCGCAGAGGCCAAACCTATCCGCAGTCCCCCGGGACCCCGCGCGTTGTTCACTCCAAGGATCTCCCTGTCGGGGTTGAGGAGTGGGGGTGGATTAACACGGAACCTTTCTAGTTTACAGCGTGGCCCGTGTGGAGGAAATGCAGTGCTGAGTGTCCTTAGGGACAGACTGGCTGTCCCCCCTTTTCCTTAAAGGGACAGACCCCGGTTCAGCCCCGTGCGCCGGGTCTTCGGAGGAATCTTATGCTAATGAGCGTATTAGCAGCCCCGATGACGGATGTGGCCGGGATAGGCGGTGGGAGCCGGGCCCAGCACCAATCCGAGAGTAAGTCTAGGGGAGGTCGGAATGTTTGCTTACCTTTTCACCTCTGAGGAAGTCGACGCTTTAGCCCTGTTCACTGCCAGCCTGGCGGAGCAAGTTGTGGGAACGTTTAATGCCTTATGTTGTAGGGGCTGGCAGGGCTCCATTTAATACAGGAACTCGGCCGGGTGCGGTGGCTCACGCCTATAATCCCATCACTTTGGGAGGCTGAGGCGGGTGGATCACGAGGTCAGGAATTCAATACCAGCCTGGCCAAGATGGTGAAACCCCGTTGTAAAAATAGAAAAATTAGCCGGGTGTGGTGGCGGGCACGTGTAATCGCAGCTACTTGGGAGGCTGAGGCAGAGAATTACTTGAACCTGGGAGGCAGAGGTTGCAGTGAGCTGAGATCACACCACTTCGCTCCGGCCTGGGCAACAGAGCGAGACTCCGTCTCAAAAAAAAATAAATGACCTCATTTTACAGATGGAGAAACTGAGGCCCAGGGGAAAGTCACACAGGTGGACTTGGATGCCAGTTCCTAAATCGGGTGGCACCGCAGTTATGTCTTTTCCAAGAGTCTCTTCTTTGCGATTTCAGATCATCCTTTGATTATTAACCAAAATTGGGGAAACAGGCCCAAGGAGTGGCCCAATTTGCTCAGTGTAACTTTTCCTGGGATCTGCACCTAGGGGAGGTGGCATGCTCCCTGTTGAGAGGGAAATGCTGCCTGAAGATGAAGTAGCTGCCACTAGTGCCTGGTGCTGCTTTGAATTTGCCTGGGCAAGCCCCAAAATGTGACTTAACTCTGAGATGTGGGCAGCTGAGAGCTGAGAAATTCTCTAAGAATGTTGATTTACTAGAACAATAGCCCAAATCAAGAATCTGCATTTGCTGTCCATCTATTATAGATGTGATTTGGGGGAGTCTGTTTTTCCCCTATCCTGTAGTAACAGTGGGAACTGTGAGGGCAGACAGCAAGGCCAGGGGCTCTTTTGATCACATTGTAGTTCTGGTCATGTTGGAAGTGGAGGTCAAACTCTCAGTCTGAGGCACTTGGACAGGGAAGACCTGAGAGCTGTTACTGCTTCCTCTCTGTAACCCACCCAGACTCATGCCTGGGGCCACAGCGCAGAAGTGATAGAAGCAGGACTCGAACTAGATCTTATCCTGAAGCTGACCTCCGTCTGCTCAGCCACACACAGTAGTAAAGTGGAATTGACTTCAAATTTGTTCTTCCAGAATCAAGCTATTTGCCCTTTCCCTCCTTGGTCAGACAATACTGTCATCCTCTGTGGCCAATTGAATTTTCCAAACCCACTATGTCTCACAGTCACATATACTGTCACCAACTACACAGCCTCTTCATTGCCTGAGATCTATTTACTTAGCATTTCACAGGAAATAATCTAAGGGGGGTGTGTGTGTGTACACACGCGTTTGATGTGTCTGGGGGCATGCAGAGAGGACCCAGAGGTTGACCTGGCTAGGATGTTCATTTTGAATATACCTAGACTTAAATATCTCCGTTACCCTTTAAATTGCTCCTCTGTCACACTGGCACTTAATTATCTTGCATATAAGGAGGCCTCAGTAGAAAACCTGAAAGGTAAGGACATCCTTGTCTTAAGCCCCACCTTTCATCCAACCACAAATCCTCCCCAGCTACCTTCCTTCCCATTTCTACTTCTGAGCTCAGATCCTGGCAATAGGCCAGGCCATCTGAGACAAGAAAGTCCTCTCTGGAATCTGGAAGCTTGTTCCCTTCTTGTGCCTTGCACATGGAAGGGTTATCTCTGCCTTTTCCAAAGATTCAGGAAGAGACATTATATTTCATAACTTATTTTTTCCATGTCACTTGCAGCAGGCCATAGGATCGTATCCACTTTCCCATGTGATACCTCTGCTGGGGTATAATTTGCAAGGCAGAATTATTGTAATGCTATAGTATTATGCCAAGAACATCCAGAGCACTTGTGTATCTGCTCAACCCTTAGACACTCTGTATATAATTAACCCTCCTCAACATCCCTGCAATCTGGTGTTATTCCCAGTTTACAGATGGGGTAGCTGGCCTAAGGTGGCATTTACCTCAAGCAGGCAAAAACCACATGGGTGTTTTCCTTTAGGAGCTTGTAGAGACAACTATCCAAGACTCAGAGTCCGAAATAATCATTCTGAAGGGAAATAGAAAAAGCTTCCTAAGGACTATACCAAATGGTTTAGGAAGGCAAACACTTGTGGGAGAAGTATCAGAGCACTATAGGAAGGAAGAGCTGGACGGACTCTCTTTTCAGAGATCCAGCCACTCCATTTTACAGAGGGCAAACTGGGACCGGTGAAGGGAAGAGATTAAATCAAGAGGCACAGCTAGGATTGATCGCCAGTCTCTTGACATCACAAACTCAACATTGTCTGATGCTGTAAACTGTGTCCATCATTTTTGGAATTTTTGCTTTTCATGTCCTCCTCCAGTCCCACCCTAGTTTTCTTATTAGAAGGGTTGAGTATGGCCCTGTTTCTGTTTCTGTTCTATTTCAGCTTTTCACTTTAGAACAAGAGCCCTGCAAGCTGCCAGGGGCATGGTGTCTCCTTTGCTGCACCTCTTTCCAGTATCTGGAGGAAGGTTGTGCCACTTGTACAGGTCCAGAAAAATAGTGCCACCACCAACCCAACAGACTCATCTACTTCTTCTTCTTCTTCTTCTTCTCCTTCTTCTTCTTCTTCCTTCTTCCTTCTTCCTTCTTCTTCTCTCTGTCGCCCAGGCTGGAGTACAGTGGAATGATCTCAGCTCACTGCAAGCTCCGCCTCCTGGTTTCATGCCATTCTGCCTCAGCCTCCCGAGTAGCTGGGACCACAGGCCCCCACCACCACGCCCGGCTAATTTTTTTGTATTTTTTTTTTTTTTTTTTTTTAGCAGAGACGGGTTTCACCGTGTTAGCCAGGATGGTCTCAATTTCCTGACCTCGTGATGCACCCGCCTCAGCCTCCCAAAGTGCTGGGATTACAGGTGTGAGGCACCGCACCCGGCCTTTTTTTTTTTTTAATTTTTTGTTTGTTTGTTTGTTTCTTTTGAGACAGAGTTTCGCTCTTGTTGCTCAGGCTAGAGTGCAATGGGATGATGTCGGCTCAACACAACTTCCACCTCCCAGATTCAAGCAATTCCCCTGCCTCAGCCTCCTGAGTAGCTGGGATTACAGGCATGCGTCACCATGCTGGGCTAATTTTGTATTTTTAGTAGAAATGGGGTTTCTCCATGTTGGTCAGGCGGGTCATGAACTCCCGACCTCTGGTGATCTGCCCATGTCGGCCTCCCACGTCAGCCTCCCAAAGTACTGGGATTACATGTGTGAGCCACTGCACCCGACCTCATCTATTTTTTTTAGATAACATTATTCAGTTCTGTCCATTGAATGGTAATGGCAGTCCCCTGTGTGTGTACCAGGCCCTGGGGGATGCAGAGATCATCTGAACCACAGTCTGTCACCAATAATTATACAAGGCAAGACGAGAGAAGTGCAAGACAGAACAAGGGACAAAGAGCTGTGGGGCTATGGGGAAGGGAGATTTTAATTATGAGGCAGGGTAGATCATAATGGGTTCTTAGTAGAGGTGATATCTGGTCTGCTGGTCTGGGCCTTGAAGAGTGAAGAGCATTATGATATAGTAGAAGTAGACAAGAGAATTCCACACAGAGAGAGAGGCGTAGAAGCCACACATCATGAAAGGCATAGAAGCAGGAACATGTGGCAAACCACTTGGGCCATAATGAGTTGCCAAGTGGAATGGGAGTAGCTGAGAATCTGTGAATGCACGGAATGGTGGGTAAGGGTAGAAAGGTAGGCTGTACCCCATCAGGAAGAGTTTTGAATATCAAACTCAGGAGAATTTTTTATCTTGTAGGCAATAGGGAGCCACTGAAGGTCTTTGAGCAAGGAAATTTCTTGGGGAGAGACAGAAAGTAGGCAGAGCAGTTAAAGGAATGTTAAGGAACCAGAAAATGGTGCATAGAACAGTAGCTAGTGCACAGAAGGCACTCAGTACTTTTGTTGAATGAATAAAGTTGAAGTAGTGAAAGGGTGTTAAGTCATTTTAGAGGACAGACTCTGCCTGACTCTCAAGTCTTTGCCTTTGGGCCACTTAGTGAGTAGTGACCAACCACTTCCCAGTGAAAGGTGATGCTGCAGGAAGGAGAAGGTGGCTGACTTGGCATTAGCTAAGTTTATACAGATAAACAGCTGTGAGGGTCAGGGCACAAGTCTGAGCTGGAGGTGTAGATTTGGGAGTTACTAGAGCTCAGTAAAGATCTGAAGCCAAAACCTCTGTCTGTCATCCATGACCCCTTAGTTCATTCCTATTTTATCCAGCCCGTCGGCAAAGTATATGCAGAATCCAGCCACTACTCACCCCCTCCACCTCTACCATCCTGGACCAAGACTCCTTCATCTCTTGCCTGGATTATTGTGGGAGTGTCTTATCCATCTTCGCTGCCTCCATCTCACCCCAGCAGTGATCCTATTAAAAATGGGTGTGATTGTGTCTTTCCTCTCTTCACATCCCCCCTGGAATCCTCATTTTCCTAACAGGAAATGCCAAAATTCTTACAGTGGCCCATAAGGCCTTATATGACTGGTCCCCTTAAACTCCTGACCTCCTGTTATACTGTCCTTTCTTTCCTGCTGCAGTCAGGCTGCCTCTTTGCTGTTCCTTGAAGCCGCTAGGCACACTCGTGCCTCGAAGCCTTTGCACTGCTGTCTCCTCTGCCGGGAGTGTTTTCCCCCAGCTATCCCCATGGCTCACCCTTTACTTCCTTCAGGTCTTTATTTAAATGTCACATGCTCAGGGAGGCCTCCCCTGGGCACAGTGTCTAGAACTGCAGTCCCCGCTCAACACTTGCCATCCCTCTTCCTCGTTTGATTTTCCTGAGAACTCTCTTCCTCATTTCACCTACTGTATATTTTACGTATATTTCTTGTTTATTCTTTGTCTTGCCCCACAGCGGGAAAGAGATCTTTGCCCTTTTGTTCACTGTGTATCTCCAGTGTCCAGAACAGTGCCTCTGGTCATACTCTGTAGGCACATGATAAGTATTTGTTGAATGAATGAGTGGATGGAAGTGATTGATATCATGGAGAGTGGAAGAACAGAAGGTAACAGCTGGACATCTCTGTCCACTTCAGCTTGCTAGCCTTGGCCTGGAGGTAGGAGCATGTCAGACTTACTACGTTTGAAAATATATATATGTAAGATATACAACATGATGTTTTGATATACATAGTGAAATAGTTTCTACAGTCAAATTAAGCAAGTTAACATATCATCTCACATAGTGACCTTTCTGTGTGTGTGGTAAGAGCACCTAAAATCTGTTCTCTTGGCAAATATCCAGTATCCAATGCAATATTGTTAACTTGAGTCCTCATGCTGTACATTACAGTCCTAGACTTATTTATTCTGCGTATCTGTACCCTTTGACCTACATCTCCCCATTCTCCTGAATTTTGTCCTCTCCCCTCCTCTGGTAACCACCATTCCCCTCTCTGTTTCTATGTATTCAACTTTCTCTAAAAATAGATTCCACATACAGGTGAGATCATACAGTATTTGTCTTTCTGTATCTGACTTATTTCATTTAGTAGAACATCTTCCAGATTAATCCATGTCATCACAAATGGCAGTATCTCCTTTTCTAAAGCTGGATGGTGTCCCATTGTGTGTACATAATTTTTTTTTATTTTAAATTTTTATTTATTTATTTATTTTTGAGACAGGATCTCACTGTGTCTCCCAGGCTGGAGTACAGTGGCATGATCTTGGCTCACTGCAGCCACAACCTCCCAGCCTCAAGTGATCTTCTCACCTCAGCTTCCTATGTAGCTGGGACTACAGGCTAATTTTTAAGTTTTTTTGTAGAGACAGGGTCTTGCCATGTTGTCCAGGCTGTTTTCGAACTCCTGGGCTCAAGTGATCTGCCCATCTTGGCCTCCCAAAGTGCTGGGATTACAGGCATGAGCCACTGCACTCAGCATATTTTTAATTTTTATGGGTACATAGTAAGTATATATATTTGTGGAGTACATGAGATTTTCATACAGGCATGCAGTGTGTAATAATCACATCAGAGTAAATGGAGTATCCACCATAATTTTTTAACCCTTTCATCCATTGAGTGAATGTTAGGTTAATTCTGTATCTTGGCTGTTGTGAATGCTGCTGCAATGCCAGTTCACCATCTCTATGAGGTGCTGACTTCATTTTCTTTGGGTATATACCCAGAAGAGAGTTTACTGGGTCATATGGCAGTTCTAGTTTTAATTTTTTGGGAACCTCACACTGTTTTCCATAATGTCCACACTAATTTACATTCCCATCAACAGTGTGCAAAGGTTCCCTTTCCCTTTTCCACACCCTCACCCACACTTGTTATCTCTTGTCTCTTTGATAATAACCCTCCTAAGAGGTGGGAGGTGGTATCTCATTGTGGTTTTAATTTGCATTTCCCTGTTGATTAGTGATGTTGAGCACCTTTCCTATATATGTTGGCCATTTTTTATGTCTTTGTTGGAGAAATGTCCATTTAGGTCCTTTGCCCATTTTAATTTAATTTAATTTATTATTATTATTTTTTTGTGTGTGGGAGATGGAGTCATGTTCTGTCACCCAGGCTGGAGTGCAGTGGTGTGATCTCCGCTCACTGCAACCTTTGCCTCCCAGGTTCAAGCAATTATCCTGCCTCAGCCTCCCAAGTAGCTGGGATTATAGGCACCTGCTACCACACCTGGCTAATTTTTGTATTTTTAGTAGAGATGAGGTTTCACCATGTTGACCAGGCTGATCTTGAATGACTGACCTCAGGTGATCCACCTGCTTCGGCCTACCAAACTGCTGAGATTACAGGCATGAGCCACTGCGCCCAGCCCTTTGCCCATTTTTAAATTGGGTTATTTAATAATTAAAAGAAAAGCCAGGCGTGGTGGCTCATGCCTGTGATACCAGCACTTTGGGAGGCCGAGGCAGGTGGATCACAAGGTCAGGAGTTCAAGACTAACCTGGCCAAGATGGTGAAACCCCATCTCTACTAAAAATACAAAAAAGTAGGCAGGCATGGTGGGCGCCTGTAATCCCAGCTAGTCGGGAGGCTGAGGCAGAGAATTGCTTGAACCCGGGAGGTGAAGGTTGCAGTGAGCCGAGATCATGCCACTGCACTCCAGCGAGACTCCATCTCAAAAAACAAACAAACAAACAAACCCTTTTGCTATTGAGTTATGTGAGTTTCTTGCATCTTTTAAATATTAATCCCTTATCAGATATGTGGTTTGTAAATGTTTTTTCCCAATCTGTAGGCTGCCAGTTCATTTTCATGATTGTTTCCTTTGTTATGCAGAAGCTTTTTAATTTGATGTAGTTCCACTTGTTTATTTTTGCTTTCATTGCCTATGCTTTTGGTGTGATATCCCAAAAAAATCATTGCCAAGGCCCGTGTCAAGGAGCTTTTCTTTTGTGTTTTCTTCTAGGAGTTTTATAGCTTTGGGTCTTTCATTTGGGTCTTTCATTTTATTCATATTGAGTTGATTTTTGTGTCTGGGGTAAGGTCAGGGTCCAATTTTATTATTTTCCATGTGAAAATCCAATTTTCCCAACATCATTTATTGAAAAGACTGTCTTTTCCCCATTGTGTGTTCTTGGTGCCCATGTCGAAAATTAGTTGACCATATACACTCGGGTTTATTTCTGGGCTCTATTCTTTCCATTGATGGTGAGTCTGTTTTTATGCCAGAGCCATACTGTTTTGACTTGCTGTACTTTTGAAGCACATGCATTCTGGGGTTCTGTTCTCAGATCTCTTAAATGGAGGAAGCAGAACATGACTCATCCCTGCCTTCCTGGCATCCGGAGGGGGCTCCAGGAAGGTTGTGGCATCCAGTTAGCGCCTTCCACATGAGTCCCAGTCCTGCTGACATGCAAGCCTGTCCCCAATGTCGCTGAGCCAGCTGTTGTTCTCTCCACATCAGGTACAACTAATCTTAGGAATCTCATTATGGGTCGAGAAATAATCCTCTATATCTAGATTAAAGTCTGTGTTTTGACCATTACTGCGCACTGAGCATTGAGCCGACAGTTTAATTGAGCTGTTTATGCTGCTGCCTTGATCTCTTCCCAGAGAATTTACAGCTAATTCGAAGTGTCTCTATGAATTAAGTGGGCCTCTCCCAACATGCTTTGCCTGGTGTTTGCCTGTTTCAAATCCCACTTGTCCTTGTGTTACCCAATTATGGGCTCTCACTCACAGCTGTCTCTGGCCCTGCCACTTACAGTCCACTTCCTCTCTGAGGTGGCCATTAATGATGTGGCCCCAGAATGGCCATAACCCAGGACAGCCTCTGTGATACTTACAGCAATAGAAAAGGGGGTGGAGGTGAGGATGGGGTGGAGCAGAGAGGTCATAAATTATGACCTCAGTGACCCTTTGAAATCACCTCCAGGCAACTGACAGTCACCTTCTAGCAAGAAGAGGGTATATGCCTTTAGCAAAGTTAAGTGTAATGGAAGCAAAGAGTTCCAGTCTGGGGTCAAGACTCCTGCATTCTTATCTGACATCCTTTGTGACCTCTGGGGCTAGTTTCCCTGTTTGTAAAATATAAGCTGGCAGATCATTGTTTTCCATTCAGGATAGTAGAGGTGTCTTAGGATAGGGCTGCCATATTTAGAAAAAAAAAAAAAAAAAAAAAAAACATGGTGGCTCATGCCTAGTACTTTGGAAAGTCAGGGCAGAGAGGATTGCTTGAGCTCAGGAACTGGAGACCACCCTGGGCAACATAGTAAGACCTGGTCTCTACAAAAAATAAACAAAATTATGCTGGGTGCTCACGCCTGTAATTCCAGCACTTTGGGAAGCTGAAGCAGGCAGATCGCTTGAGGTCAGGAGTTCAAGACCAGCCTGTCCAACATGGTGAAATCCCGTCTTTACTAAAAACACAAAAATTAGCCAGGCACGGGTATCTGTAACCCCAGCTACTAGGGAGGCTGAGGCAGGAGAATCGCTTGAACCTAGAGGTGGAGGTTGCAGTGAGCTGAGATTGCACCACTGCACTCCATCCTAGGTGACGATAGAGCAAGACTCCTTCTAAAAAAAAAATTAGCTGGACATGGTTGTGCAAGCCTGTAGTCCCAGCCATTCAAGAGGCTGAGATGGGAGGATCACTTGAGCCTGGGAGGTTGAGGCTGCAGTGAGACATGATTGTGCCACTGCCCTCCAGCTTGGGTGACAGAGGGAGACCCTGTCTCAAAAACAACAACAACAAAAGACATCTATGAGATAGTTGGGACATACTTATAGCTAATTATTATTTATTTACCAGAAATCCAAGTATAACTGAATGCTCTGTATTTTCTCTGGTGACCTTACTCAAGGGGCTGTGTTCGCAGGGCCCTGATCTACAGGTGGGTGCTAAGAGAGCAAATGCGTTGAATTGCTTTGCAGCGATGCATCTTAATGGTCAAACTGCCTGCCATCTGGCAAATGCAGCATAAATTATGGAGGCTGCAAATCCACTGAGTGCAGTGGCTTTTTCAGTCCGAAACGTCAGACTGATAGCCGTCTCAAAGGCCACCACTGGAACCTGGGGCTTACTGGCAATAGGTCAAGTTAGGCCAGTGAGAGTCAGAAGTACACAGGGGCATGTAGGGGCAGAAAGGTCTGGGTCAGATAGCCTGAAGGTCTGGCAGAAGGATCTGTGAAGCTTGTAGGCAAGGAGGAAGTGAACGTGGGGAGAAAAGAAATCAGGCCTGGTCGGAGGACATCACAGGTCAGTCAGATGCCAAGGAGTCCCCGGGTTCTAAGGGCGCCGGCAGAGAGAGAATATATGGGGATATCTGCAGGGCTGGGTGGGTGGTCAGACCTTGTTTCTGCTAGGATCTTCTGCCTCAGGTCAGGCCAGAACTGGGACAGACTGGAGGAGGCTGGTGTCAGAGTGAAGCAGGAAGGCTGTGCTTGCTTTGATTTGCTTCAGAAGCAAGTGGTGATCAAGAACATAGCAGTGTTTTTCTGTAACTGAGGAGGACTTAAATACTATGTGCCAACCAGCACCTTTAGGTTTTCTTCTATGGGGGATTAGCTTTGGGATTACCAGGTGCCCAGGATGTGTGATCCTCCTCCTCTTGAGAGAGGTCTGGAGGGCAGGCAGCAGGGGCTGTGCATTATTCACTTCTGCCCACCTGGGATTCTCTGAGGGCCTGCCAAGTGCTAGCCCCAGTGACTGTGTGTGGGATTGAATCCAGTAGACATCCACCAAGTCAGTTCTTAAATCTGAGTTATTACTTCTGGCCTTAAACCACACCACCACATGCAAAAGGGCACCTTTATCTTTGCAGAATCATTGCAGACTCTCCTCCTGCTGGCTGCATCCATCTCTGCCTCCCTCCCACATCCTCCTGCAGAGCATCCTCTCTGTGCACAGCAGTCCAGATGTTAGACCCACCAAGCTCCCGTGCCTGGGCTTTGCACACTGACTGTAACAATGGAAACAAAAGACATACCGGGCGCTGTGGCTCACGCCTATAATCCTAGCACTTTGGGAGGCCGAGGTGGTGGATTGCTTGAGTCCAGGAGTTCAAGACCTCCAGCCTGGGCCACGTGACAAAACCTCATCTCCACAAAAAATACAAAATAAAATATTAGCCAGGCATGGTGGAGTGTGCCTGTGGTCCCAGCTACTTGGGAGGCTAAGGTGAGAGGATTGGTCGAGACTGCTGTGAGCCATGATTGTGCCACTGCACTCCAGCCTGGCCTGGGTGACACAGTGAGACCCTGTCTCAAAAAAAAGAAAAGAAAAAAGAAAAAGAAAAGAAAGAACATAAAGTTATTAAACATTGAAACCACTAAGATTAAAGTTACCTGGGTTTACTTGTGAGTGACTTCATGTGCTAGGGTGCCAGGAAAACACCCTAAATCTGAAGCATTTAATCCAATTTTCCTCATTTTCAAACTAAACTTTGGTGTTCCTGAAAAGATGAAATATTACTTGAAGCCCTGCAGTTGGGAAAGTGGTGGATTTCTTCAGTGTTAAACCACACCAAAAAAATGTTCTGATGCAATTTCCAGCCTCTCACTTTGGCTGTAATATTTAAAGGCAATTTTTAAAAGTCACTTTCCATGCATAATTTTCTCCCACTACACTTTGTTATTTTTTTTTTCTCGAATTGAAATGGTTACCATGCTGCCATCTGAGGCTTTGCTAAGTGGGATGCATTGGTCTTTGCCAGAGCCAAGAAAGAGTTAAAGTTGCAAATGGCCGTCTGTCGTCTTTCTCAGTCTGGGGATGGGTGTGGATACCGCCCAATTGTCTGTCCTTTTCTTCTCCTCCCTAGGGCTGAGTGCGGGATATCAAGTCTCCTAAAATAACTCAGACCCTGTGGGGAGATGCCTGCCCTGAGCAGGAGCTAGCTTGGCATGGAGGATTCTCAGGGTTGGAAGGGAATGTTCCTAGCCAAATGGTCTGATCTCCTGGGCTGGAAGAGAGAGGAAGGAGCTCAGTAACCTTCCAAACCAAACATCCACTAACAAGCTCTTGCAGGGCCCTGAGGGAACCCAGATGACTGCTGTCATCTTCCTTCACCTAAGTGGCATCCGACAGTGCATCTGTCCCCATAGAGAGTCCTCTGAGGCTGCTGGGCACAGTGCAGAGAGGCATCTGGAGCAGAATCTCCAGATACATCTGGAGCAGAATCTAAGCGAGCATCTCATCATTAGGATTTCTGGATCTCTTAGGGTTTACAGGATACTGTAGAATCACTGCATATTGTAAATGTCCGAAGGAGAGAACTGTTGGTTTTTGCAGTTTTCCAGAGTCATGGTGGGTGGAGGGGCTCCTTCTGCCCGGGCCTTTGAGCCCACTCTGATCCTTTCAGTCTTAAGATGCAGATAATGATTGTTTGGGGGCTCTAGACTATGGACCTCCTCACTCCAAGGCTGGGCAGCCTCTCATTTGCACGCTTTGAGTCAGGAGCTGACACAGGCCGGAGAGAAGCACTGCTTTCTTCCTAAGCCTCCTGCTTTTATCTTTTTTTTTAAGATGGAGTTTCACTCTTGTTGCCCAGGCTGGAGTGCAATGGCGCGATCTCAGCTCACTGCAACCTCTACCTCCCGGGTTCAAGCGATTCTCCTGCCGCAGCCTCCCAAATAGCTGAGATTACAGGTGCCCACCACCACATCCGACTAATTTTTGTATTTTTAGTAGAGATGGGATTTCACCATGTTGGCCAGGCTTGTCTTAAACTCCTTACCTCAGGCCTCCCGCCTTGGCCTCCCAAAGTGCTGGAATTACAGGCGTGAGCCACGGTACCTGGCTCAGTTTTATCTTTATGTACAAGTCGATTTGTATTTCTGTTTGCTCCTATTGACAGACATTTTTGTGGTGGTTATAGCCTTTGCATGTTATTATTAGGCACTCCACAGGAATTCACTTCTCCAGTGGACCAGTTTTGCAATAAGGCAGCACATCTCCCACAGCCACAGTGCAGGTCAGGGCACTCAGACTCAACTGTGCCTCGGAACCACATAGACATCAGTGTTAGCATGGACACTCCCACAGCCACTCCAGGGAAGCCGACTCAATAGAGCTGAGTGGGGCTCAGGAATCTGTATTTTTACATGAGCCATAGCTGATTCTGTTGCCGATGAGCCGAGGACCCCACTTTGAGAAACTTTGGTTAGTGTCTGAGTTCTCATCTGTGATATGAACCAGCAAGTTGTGGGTGACAAAATCTGGGATGGAGGCATTTCTGACTTTTGGCTGGTCAATGTCCCCAGCCAAAAGTCTGACGTTCAGAGGATCAGCCAGCCTGCATCACAGGTAGGCAGGCAGGCTGCAGTCAGTGTCCCTGCAGGGGCACGTCTCCATTGTGTGCCCTACAGGGTCCATAGTTTTTCCTATTTATCCTGAGCTAATCTCCCTCAGTGCGCAGTTTAATGGATTCTGCAGATGAAATGGGGATTAGGAAGGAGGAAGGGAAGAGAACAAACAAATATGAACAGTGAGAACACTGTGCTAGATGCTGAGCTCCCAGCTTCACACCGATTGTGTCTGACATCACCCCCACAGAAGCATGGTGGGTTGGCATTACTACACACTTCTCCAGCTGAGGGCTCAGAGGTCCCACGGCTAGGAAGTGGCAGGCGCTTTGTTGTAAACTCAGGCATGTTCAACTTAAAGGCCTTCCTCTTTTTTTCTTTCTCTCTTTTGCAGGGGTGGGGTAATGGATACATTTAAGGATTTTTCCCTCAAATTTTTATTTTGAAAAATTTTAGACTACGGAAAGATTGCAAGCATAGTATAGTAACCTCCCTTGACCCTTTAATTGTTAGCATTCTGCCACATCTGCATTCTCTCTCTGTCTACCTATCTTACCCAGCTACCTAACTAATTTTGCTAATCCTTCTGAGAATTACTTGGGAACATTGTGTTGATTTACTTCTAAATATTTCAGTTTATCTCCAAGGAACAGGGCATTCTCCTACAGAACCATAATACAATAATTACACTTGGGAAGTTTTACATTAATACATTACCATTTAATGGATATCTGGTTTATTTTCCCAATTGTTTACAAAATGTTTCTTATAGTATTTTTTTTCATTCAGGATTAAATCCAGGATCACTTACTGCATTTACTTGTCAAGTCTCTTGAGTCTCTTTTCATCTCAAATAGCATTTCAGCCTGTTTTGTTTTTTGGTCTTTTATAACACTGACATTTTTTAAAGAGACCAGGCCAGTTGTTTTACAGAATATCTGTCAATTTGGATTTCACTGGTCATTTCCTCTTAGAGCTTCATGTCACGGGGACAGAGGCTCTACTCCTTTGATTGTCTGCCACTGCCTCTTACCAAGTGAGGATGGAGCATGGTTGTTTATGTTGTTAAAAGGCCCGGAATGGGAAGAAAAGCAGCTCAGTTTGGTAGGATGAATATACGCTGTGAAGGGCAGCAGAGGAGAGCTCAAGTTCTGGCTTATGTCCCTGGCTGATTGACCTTGAGCCTATCAATGAATATTCCTAGAACCTGGTTTTCTTTTCTGTAAATGTAGATGGTTTTGGCCTTGCAGGATTATAACAAATATAAGTAAAGAACCTAGCAGACCACCTGATGCATAATTAATCATAGCTTCATAAATGGCAGCCACTATTAAGTCCTTAATAACGATACACCAAAATATCCTACTTTTTCTTCCAATACACCTGTCAGATGCACCCTTTTCTGTACTTTCCCATTTCGCCATTCAAGAGCACTTCTATCGCTACGGCCTCCTTTCTGTTGCCCTCATCCTAACCTGTTCCGTACATGCCACCATGGGTTGCCCTAAAATGTGGCCCTTGTCATCATATTCGCCTGGCTTCCTTTTTCCCCAGCACATCAAGTCTGACTGTCTGGCACTCAGTACCCTTCATGGTCTCACCTCATCCCCTACCAGAACATTTCTTCGACTATTCGCTCTTGATTTGGCTCCTAGCATTTTCTCCCTGACTTCCCTCGTTCCTCCCACCCCTGCACAAGGGTGCATGCATAAATCACTGGGGGAATTGGTCACAAGCAGAAACCACTCTAGGCCTTCCACGTGGAAAGAGATTTAATGAAGGCAATCAGGTGCTTGGAAAATCTGGACAAACAAAACTCAAAAGACAGTCTGGAAAAGCCAAGGTCAAGGAAGGCCACTGGTTTTGTCACTAGCTTTCATAGATAGAGAATTTGAAGGAACTCAGAAAACTACCAGGGATGATCTCAGCTGCCTGCAATCCTGAGGCCTGAGGTTTTCAGGAAAGTACCTAGAAGCTGCTGCAAAATGCCCTGTCTGCCTAAGCCCAAGGTTTGACATTGCCAGAGGAGCAAAAATCTGGCTTCTGCCTTCTTTCTCCCTTCTAGATCTTGGCAGGTGCTTCTCATGGGTGTTTTTCAATGCAGGACTCTGAAGACAGGGATTCTGGGACATGTTGTGTCACACTGATCATATTGTGCCAGCCCTGGATTTGAAGGCTTACCTTATGCAGTGTTATCCATGTCCTTCTCAGTTATTTCCATCCATACATTTCTTTTTTGCCCTGGCTAATTTCAGTTAGATTTCTGTTACTTGCGACCAAGAGGGTCTTAATGAACAGCAGAAGGGAGAGCATGTAAACACTGCAGAGTCAGAGTGTGGTGCATGCTTTGCAAAAAGAACTAATGAAGGAATCTAAGCATCTGGAGAAGATAGTAAGAAAGAGTTTGGCCGGGCGCGGTGGCTCACACCTGTAATCCCAGCACTTTAGGAGGCCAAGGCGGGCAGATCACTTGAGGTCAGGAGTTCCAGACCAGCCTGGCCAGCCCATCTCTACTGAAAATACAAAAATTAGCTGGGCGTGGTGGTGCACGCCTGTAATCCCAACTACTCAGGAGGCTGAGGCAGGAGAATCGCTTCAACCTGGGAGGTGGAGGTTGCAGTGAGCCAAGATCGCGCCACTGCACTCCAGCCTGCACAACAGGAGTGAGACTCCATCTCAAAAAAAAAAAAAAAAAAAACCAAAAAGAAAAAGGAACAGTTCACTTCCATTTTATCTTTTTCCTTGGAAAGACTATTTAAACCATAATTCTACTTTAGTTATTACTTATTTTTTATTTTAATTTAATTTTATTTTTTGAGACAGGGTCTCACTTTTTCACCCAGGCTGCAGTGCAGTGGCATGATCTTGCCTCACAGCAGCTTTGACTTCCCTGGGCTCAAGCCATCCTCCTGCCTTAGCCCCCAAAGTAGCTGGGACCACAGGTGCACGCCACCACGTCCGGCTAATTTTTTGTATCTTTGGTGTAGACGGGGTTTCCCCATGTTGCCCAGGCTGTTAGTTATTGCTTCTCATGGCTTTTGTTTTCTTCCAGAATTCTCTTCTTCCTTTCCTTCTGTTTTCAAAAGACTTCCTGTCTCCTGAAGACCAATTTGATTCTTTTCTCTTTGGGGCCTCCACAGCTGCATTACGCCATTTCTTAATTCTTGAAGTTCTTGGCACAGTATAATTTGAACCTCAAATTATTTTTAAATTTTTGGTGAGTGCTTCAGCTGCCCTTTACCAGCTGTAACTTCCCGCCATGGACTGCATCCTCACAGATTTATCGCCTTTGACTGGTGCTCAAGAATCTTTGGGAGCTGGTGGACTGATGACTCAAACGGGGAGGCTGAGGCTGCCATGGGCAATTAAATGGGAGAGCAGGAGTGGAGGAGAGTAATGCTGCCCAAGTCACAGTCATCCAGGAATAAGGAAGCCTTTCCAGAAAGAATAATCAAGCTGGCTCAAATGCACTTGGCACACATGGAGTGGACCCTGAGTTCCAGGCGGTGTACCTCTCCCAGCGGCCACAAGGGGGTGACAAAGGGCATGGTCCAGGTGCCAAAATGTTGCTGTGGCTGTGGGGTCAGCCAGCTGGCTGGTCTGCTAGTTGAGCCGTGGCTGGAAAGGGGATCTTGGCCTAGGTGATTTGCACAGGATAAGGTGGGCCTCCAACCAGAAGGCCTAGGAAGCAGTGTGCCTGGACCAAGGTTAGGAAAGCCCAAGGATGAACAGATGGATGGCAAACATCAATAAACATCTAAGAATATGAGCTAGAGGCCAGGCATGGTGGCTCATGCCTGTAATCCCAGCACTTTGGGAGGCCGAGGCGGGCGGATCACGAAGTCAGGAGATCGAGACCATCCTGGCTAACACGGGGAAACCCTGTATCTACTAAAAAAAGAAAAACCAAAAACTTAGCCGGGTATGGTGGCAGGTGCCTGTAGTCCCAGCTACTTGGGAGGCTGAGGCAGGAGAATGGTGTGAACCTGGGAGGTGGAGCTGGCGGTGAGCTGAGATCTCACCACTGCACTCCAGCCTGGGCGACAGAGCGAGACTCCATCTCAAAAAGAAAAAAAAAAAAAAAAGAATATGAGCTAGACTGTCCAAAATTAAATCAGCGAGTGAATGTCCAGTGACCCAGATATTCTGCTAAGGATGAGGGATGACTCAGTGTCCTGGAGAAGGAAGCAGGAAGCCCAGGCATAGTACAGTGGCAAGGACTAAATCTGGGCAAGGACTTAATCCTGTGTCTATGGCCCCTGATGGAAGCTTGTACTGTGTGACCTTAGGTGACCTCTCCCTCTCTGCGTCTCAGGTGTCTCATCTTACCAAATAAGTTTGATGTCCGGAGACTGAGAGACCAGCCCCACCCTTGCACTGGGCACCATGATGACCAGGATTCCTTTCAGTGTCAATGGTCTCTGAGTGACATGAACAAAACAGTTAGTTGGCTGCAAAGACCATGTCTTTCTCACTTCTGCCTGTATACACCTGCTCTCTTTACAACTTTTGAGGGGGCCCTGGTCCCTTGGAACCAGGTTTGTTCAAAGACCTTTGTAGAAGCTGAGCAGTCTAATTTCTAGATACACTGGCCCATGACATAGCACACACCAAAATGCCCCCACATCCCACTGGAAATGCAATTCATTTTCTCTAAAATAGTTTTTGGGGGCATTTTAATAATTTTGCTTTGAGGATCATTTTGCTAATTTTATTTTCAATGGCTATGATTTCTGAGAAATCATCGTGCGTAGTTAGGAATTCCTTGAAGTGAAAGAATCTGCTAATTGTTTTCAAATATAAAAAAAATTACAGATACTAAGTATAACAATGTGTAGAGTTGATGTAACGCAGAATTTCAGGGCATTTCATTACATTTTGACTGTGGAATTTTCATTTTGTGACTTGGAGTCAATGAGAATTTTTGTAGTGCATGAAACATTTTTCGAGGCTCTTGAGAAGCTCATAGGTCCTCCGTCCTGTCTGTGGCACCTGATGGGAAAAATCCTCCTGCTTGAGGCAGCTGAGTTCAAGTGGGGGGTCATTTCTTTCCATTATTAGTTTTTGTCTCATGTCTTCTGGCCTGAGAGACTGTGCAAGCTTTGAGTGTATCAACAGGTAAAGAACACCCCCTTCCACTTTCCTTTAATCTCAGAAACTTCATTTCAACACCTGTCTTTCGGCTAAGCCATCATATAGGCAGGCATCAGGGTGGCAGAATCCCCCCAGCCCCAGGGATTTTTCTAAAGCCTATCTCTACCCAGTGCTCTGAGGCATACCGCAGTCAAGCCAGACATCATCCCCACTGTCAGGGTTCCACAGAAATAGATATCCCACAAAGGGCACTATCTCGCCCGAGGATTTGTTTTCTCTTGCTGATAATTCCTCTCCATAAACATTTTTGAGAAAGATGAATAGGTGTACCTTTCTGGAACAGCGGGTGGATGCTGGGGCGTGAAATGATTCTGCATGGCATGTTTTATGGATGAGGGGAGGGTCCTGAGGACTGCCTTTCATGTCCTCAGCCTCTGACTTGGTTGCAGATTGCCTGGGTTACTCTTCTGTAGGTGAAGGTTGAGCAGCTGCTTCTCTCACTGCTGATAACCTCTGGAAGGCCCAGCCTGTGTGGAAGCTAGACACGCCCCAGGAGTTGGCTTAAAATGCCACCAACCTGTAGCAGCTCTGGGCCCACCCTGAAGACCTGGTCCTCTCAGTGCACCTCACAGCCAGTGCTGCAGGCTTCAGACACTCCATTCTGCTGGATCCCCCCTGCCCGCCCCTCTTCCTGACAGCCATGAAGGGAATGAATTCCTTCCCATTGTGATCTTAATGAATGTCAAAGGGGGGAGAAAAAGAGATAAGATCTCAGAAAAATAAAGACGCCAACATAAAAACAGAAGACATAGTGACCTTCAACAGGATGAACAAATGTGAGATTTTTCCATTCATCTCTGCCTAGGGGATGGGGACGGTGACTGTTAATAACAAAGTGACACCAGATGATTTGCTGACAGTTCATAAAGTTCCCTGTGAAGCCCAGGGTCAAGGATGCCAAATGACTCATGAAGGTAGCAAACCAGAAATGGGGTGAAGGGGGACCCCAGAACTGCAACCTAGGTCACAGGTTTCAAAGCAGGCTTATTTTCACAGGGCTGCCACAGTTAGCAAATAAAAATGTAGGATGCACGGTTATATTATATTTGAGTTTTAGGTAAGCAATGATTTTTTGCGTGTGTATTTGGGACATGTTAGTACTGAAAATTTGTTTGTTTATTTGAAATTCAAACTTAACTGGGCATCCTGTATTTTCTCTGGCAACCCTAACCCAGGGGCATAGTACTTCTCTTCATTTCCCGAGTAGGTACACATTTCCAGGCTCAACTTCCACCAGGAAGAGGCTCCCTCCAGCCTCAAATATCTTATAGTTTCTTGAATCTTATGCTGACTTAAAGATCCAGCTTACAGGCCACATTTTTGAGAAGACGTTCTCCAACAAATCATTTCTTTCTTTCTCTCTGCTCTCTTGCCCACTGTGTTTTGCTTATGTTCCTATTTTGGTTTACGTTTAGTTGTGTGTAAGTCTGTTTCCGGCACTAGATTGGGAGCTAATCAAGGGCAAGGACTGTATCTAATTCTTTCTCTTTTTTGCCCCCAATATAGTCTCACCTATGCTCGATGTGCATATTTTGTGAATGTTTGCTCACTGAATGAATGAATGAATGAATGATCAAAGCTAACACGCTTTGAGTGCTGACTATGTGCCAGGCATGTATTTAAGTCCTTTAATGTTCTAGTAACACTTTGAAGTAAGCGTCATTTTAATTTCCATTTTAGGGATGGAGAAATGGAGGCACAGAGAAGTAACTTGCTCAAGGTCAAGGGCAGAGCTGGGACTTGAACTCAGGCAGTGTGGCTGCAGAGTCTGTGCTCTTAACCTCTGTAACAGATCAAATGAATGAATGAATGAACAGAAGAATGAGTGGAAGAATAAATGAAAAAAATCATGAGCAGAGGTGCAAATGGTAGTAAGATCAGGGAGACATGAGAGGTAGGAGCCAAAATAAGTAATAGGATATGTCAGAGGCTGGAGGCATCAGAGTGAAACCAAGAAGACAAGCTGAGTGACCTGAACATGAGAGGCAGCCCAGCAGTAGGAAGGGCTGATCTCTGATTCCTCTTTCTGCTTTGGAAATCAATCCTTGGGCCCCAAGTGATCTATGACTCTGCAGGGGCCTGACTGTAACTCTCTTCCTAGCTTTCTGCCCCTCAGCCCTCCTCTTCCCGGAGGGGACTCAACTCCTCCTCTCTTAAAAGGCTCAGACCTGCTGAGCTCTGAGGCCAACCCTGTCTTTCCCTGGGGGTGCTCACTTAGGAGTTAAGGGCATCCACAGGAAGTCAACTTGGTTTCAGGGTCCTCCCTGTTCTTGGGCTCTGGTCACTGCATGTCTAGTGGACCTCTGTCTGGTTCCTGCTGTGGGTGTCACATGAAGGAACCAATGGGATCTATGGAGGGTGACCACAGGCTGCCTGCTAATCAGATCACCGCCAGGGTTATTAGAGAAATGCATTTAAGCCCATGGAAACAGACAGTAGCCTGCTTATGTCTTCAACCTATTCTTTTTCTTTATAAAATTGTGGGTTAAAAAAGCCCACCTAACATAAAATGTACCATCTTATCTTTTTTTTTTTTGAGATGGGGTCTCACTCTGTCATTCAGACTGGAAGGGCAGTAGAGCGACCTCAGCTCATTGCGACCTCTGCCTCCCAGGCTCAAGCGATCCTCCACCTCAGCCTCCTGAGTAGCTGGGACCAGAGGCCTGTGCCACCACGCCCAGCTAATTTCTTTTTTTTGGTATTTTTGGTAGAGACAGGGTTTTGCCCTATTGGCCAAACTGGTCTCAAACACCTGGACTCAAGCAATCCACCTGCCTTGGCCTCCCAAAGTGCTGGGATTATAGGCATGAGAAACCGTGCCCGGCTGTTTTAACATTTTTATGTGTAGCGTTCAGTCATGTTAAATATATTCACGTTGTTGTGAAGCAGCGCTCCAGAAGGCTTTTGTCTTGCAAAACTGAAACCCATACCCATTAAACAAAAACTGCTCTCACCTCCTTCCTCCAGTCCCTGGTAACTACCACTCTACTTTCTGTTTCTATGAATTCAATGGCTTTAGATACCTCATATACGTGCAATCAGGCAGTATGTGTATTTTTGTGACTGGCTTATTTCTTAGTGTAATATACTCAAGGTTCATCCATGTGTAGCATGTATCAGAATTGCATTCCTCTTTAAGGGTGAATAATATTCCATAATATGGATACGCATTGTCTTCATCCATTCCTCTGAGTTGTTCCCATCTCTTGGCTATCGTGAATAATGCTGCAGTAAACATGGGTGTGTGCAAATATCTCTTGAGACCCTTGCTTTCAATTCTTTTGGAAATATTCCCTGAAGAGAAATTGCTGGAGCATATGTTAGTTTTATTTTTAATTTTTTGAGTAGCCACCATGCCATTTTCCACAGCAGTTGTATACAATCATATGTTCCCTCCAACAGAGCACAAGTCTTCCAATTTCTTCCCATCTTCACCAACATTTGTTATTTTCTGTTTTCTTGGAAGTGTCTATTCTAATGGGTGTGCCTGTGTTTCTGGACTGGCTTAGAGCAATTTTTAATTACTTATTAGAACTGAGCAATGGGGAAAGTATCACACCATTTTACGGGCAGATAACCTGATAACCTAGAACCACAGAAAGCAGTCATAACTTTGCCAATGACTCGTGACCGTGGGCAAGTTGTGCGATCTCTTGAATTCTCATCTGCTCACTCAAGGACAAGACCTTCTCAATGATACAACCTTCTCCCTCCTTTCCTCTGATGTTTTTACCAGGAAAAGGTGGGAAGTGAGAGATGGGAAATGACTTGTGACATTGGGGTCTTAATCTCAGCAGCTATCACCCCGAGTATATATTTTTATTTTCTCTATAAGAATAACTCATGCTTATTTTTGAACATGTAGAAAGCTCACAAACGCATTAGAAGCGAGGAAATATGTATCTACCCTCCATCACCCGGAGTCAGCACCTGATAACGTTTTGCTCTGTTTCTTGTAGTCTTTTTCTAAGTACGGCAAACTTCTTTAATCTTCGAGAGTCCCTCTTTTTCTAAAGAAGAGCTACTTCTTTTCACAGCAATCTGTAGTAAAGTTAACTGAGCTCTCAATTTCTTAAATATATCTTTCTTTGTGCTAGTTCATTTCTTAGATGTGTCACTTTGAGTGAAAAGCAATTAATTACAGTGGAAACGCTGCTAGGAGATGTCTTATGAAATTCTCTTAATATGTATAGGAAGAGAATGGAAGGGGAAAGGGAGCTGCTGGGCAAACCTAGTCTATTTGAACAGATAATTTCCTTTCCTTTCAAGTTTCAGGGTTGCAGATCTATATATTTATGAAAGGACTAGAAAGCTGTTACTGTATCTCCAATTTGTCAAACTCAGTAAAACCCAACTGAAAAGCAAAGTTGAAAGAATGACTTTGGTAAATGTCATTTTCAATTTTTTTTTCTTTTCCAAGGAACATTGCTATATCAGTTCAGAAAAACAGTTGAAATTACAATCCTAAGATTAAAAAAGGCGGCATGTGGGAGAGCGCTGGGTTTCGAAGGTTAGCTCTTAGTAATGTCCAGCCTCAGGAAGCCATGTTTGGCGATCTTTTTAAAAAAATTTTTTGAGATGGAGTCTCACTCTATCACCCAGGCTGGAGTATGGTGGTGCAATGTTGGCTCACTGCAACCCCTGCCTCCTGGTTCAAGCGATCCTCCTGCCCCAGCCTCCTGAGTAGCTGGGATTACTACTGGTGCCTGCCACCATTCCCAGATAATTTTTGTATTTTTAGTAGAGACAGGGTTTTACCATGTTGGCCAGGCTGGTCTCGAAGTCCTGACCTCAGGATCTTCCTGCCTCGGCCTCCCAAAGTGCTGGGATTACAAGTGTGAGCCACCGTGTCCAGCTGCTTGGGGATCTTTGGGGCTGGTGTTGCCTGAAGGGTTGGGCTTTGGGGCTGCAGGAGTCCCAGAAGGTTTTGTCTTGAAAACTTGGGCCTGGCTGGGACCCCTGAGGGTGGCCTGCCCTGGCTCCTGGGTTGGGGTATCCTGCACAAAAGGCAGTCAACACAGCTCCTGGCACAGGAGAACTGCTCAGTAACTGTTGAATATAATTGTGATGTTGTGGGGTGTGGAGGGAGAGAGCTTCTGGGCCTTCTCTTGGCAGTGTGGTTGAAAGTGGGGGATGGAGTCACATTTGGAAAGTGGGGAATGGTGGGGAGTGGATTGGTGCCTTTATCTACTTTCTTTCTTTTTTTTTTTTTGAGACGGAGTGTTGCTCTATTGCCAGGCTGGAGTGCAGTGGCACAATCTCGGCTCACTGCAACCTCTGTCTCCTGGGTTCAAGCAATTTTCCTGCCTGCGCCTCCCAAGTAGCTGGGACTACAGGCACATGCCACCATAACCAGCTAATTTTTGAATTTTTAGTAGAGACGGGGTTTCACCATGTTGGCCAGGATGGTCTCGATCTCTTGACCTTGTGATCCACCCCCCTTGGCTTCCCAAAGTGCTGGGATTACAGGCGTGAGCCACCATGCCTGGCCTCTTTTTTTTTTTTTTAAAGACAGAGTCTCACTCTGTTGCCCAGGCTGGAGTGCAGTGGTGTGATCTCAGCTCACTGCAACCTCCGCCTCCTGGGTTCAAGCAGTTCTTCTGCCTCAGCCTCCCAAGTACCTACAATTATAGACATGTGCCAGCACGCCCAGCTAACTTTTGTATTTTTAGTAGAGATGGGGTTTCACCATATTTGCCAGGCTGGTCTTGAACTCCTGACCTCCAGTGATCCACCCACCTCAGCCTTCCAAAGTGCTGGGATTTCAGGTGTGAGCCACCGCACCTCTCCCCTTTATCTATTTTCTAATTCCCCCTTAATCTGGGCTTCCAGGGCCCTGGTTGGGAAAGGTGGAAAGGTGTATGTGTGTGAGAGAGAGAGAGAGAGAGAGAGAGTGTGTGTGTGTGTGTGTGTGTGTGTGTGTGTGTGTGTGTGTGTGTGTGTGTGTTAGGGCATCTGAAACGGGGAAGGTTTAGGGAGGAGGAAGAGTCAACTCACATTTATTAAGCCGTTACTGTACTGTATGTTTACCAGACCCCATACAAAGCATGTGATATGGTTTGGATGTGTGTCCCCTCCAAACTTCTTGTTGAAATGTGAACCCCAATATTGGAGCTGGGGCCTAGTGGGAGGTGTTTGGGTCATGGGGGTGGATCCCTCATGAATGGCTTGGTGCTGTCCTCTTGGGAATGAGTAAATTCTCACCCTATTGTTCACGTGAGATCTGGTTGTTTAAAAGAACATGGTGCCCTCCCTCTCTGGCTCCACTCTTGGCAGGTGACTGACCTGCTGCTCCTTCACCTTCCTCCATGATTGTAAGCTTCCTGAGGCCTCCCCAGAAGCTGAGCAGGTCGTGGTGCCATGCTTGTACAGCCTGCAGAACCGAGAGACAAATAAACCTCTTTTCTTTGTAAATCATGCAGCCTCAGGTATTACTTTATAGGAATAAAATAGCATGTAAGAACTAAACCAAAGAAATAACACAGCGTGTAAGAAAAACACTAATTCACAAAAGAGGTTAGGAGGTAACTGGACTAAGCATTTGGACCAGGCTTGTCTGCTTGACCCTGAAGCCCTAGCAGGAACATCTCCTCCATTTCCTGTGGACCTATAGAAAGATTTCCTCCACCATGTTCCTTAAGAGTTCAAGCCTAGCCTGGCCTCAGGTAAGGTCTCAAGAGGCAGAATTTTCCTAATCCATGAAAACTCAGAGGTTTTGCCTTTTGGGGTGTAAAGAGGCTTCCTGCCAGTGGCAAGGAGCTACTTTATTACTGGCTACCACTCATCCTTTGAGAAGGATGGCCCAAAAAAGCTAGCGTAGGCTTACCAGAAACTCTCCCAGGCCACATGGAAAGCCAGGTGACCCTGTAGTCCCTGCCTGGTGTGACTCAAGCCATGGATAGAAGGAAAGCAAGCTCCAACCTGCAGGCCAAACCTGGCATGCAGTGGGGCTGTGGGCAGACTGCCATCCTTGGCACCAAGGTGCCAAATTTCTTGCCAAATGGGCTTGAGTTTCAACATGTTGGGAGAGCACAGGAGCCTATGAGCATAACTTTGCTGTCAACCCTGAAGCAGGGCCAAAGAAGATCCTAGAGAGTCCAGCAGCAGAGCAGATGGAAGGGACAGGCATGGATGCTGGGCTCCTGGGAACTTAGCCAGGGGAAAGCAGAACATCGTCTAACAGCAGAGGACTGGACTGAAGCTGGAGCATTGCCTGAGCCACCCCAGGGGAAGGAGGTGAGTTTTTGTTTTACCTGTGAGATCTTAGAACTTAGGCTAGGTAGGTTTGTAGAAGTGGTCTAGTCTACAGTGAGCACCTTCATTGTACAGATGGAGAAATGGAGGCCTAGAAAGAAAAGGAGACTTTCCTGAGGTCACATACTGGAGCTGGTGGTGCAGCTAGACCAGAACCTAATGCAGTGTTATTTTCATTTCCCATATTACTTGGTCCTCTCAAATGATTATAAAATTATAAAGGGTTTACAATTTTAAGGGATTAGTTCCCTAAGGGAACTCTTTTGTTTTCCATCAACTCTGTGAAGTCTTGGGGGTCCCTCACTAACCAGGGGACTATAGTATCTTTTTCATCCTAAGAATAGGAATTAGGTCAGATTTTTCTCTTCCTGGGCAAACTCCTTCCTTCTTATCTGAAATCCCTTGAAACTCCAGTGAATAGTGAATGAGAGGCCAGCTGAGCAGGACAACCCACTGTCTCCATCAACAGAACATTCTCCCCTCAAAACTTTGTTGTATATGCCTCAATATGTTGCCTGTATCTATAATCTGTATCATCTATCACTATCTCTGTTATATGCATTGTATTTTTCCATGATATTACATCTTCTCTGATATGTGTGACAGAGTTTTCCGTTGTATGATTATACCAAAGTTTGTTTAATTAATAATGTAGAGTTCTTAGGTTTTTTTTTTCTTATTTTTTGTTGATTGCATTAGCTAGGCCCTTCACAATATTAGACACTGAAGTGATAAGTATCCTTCATTCTCCTCTTTCTTCTGATTTTCTAAGATCTGTGCTTAGAATTGTTCTTCTAAATGGATGTGGATATAATTACATATCCTTTATCTTCAGGATTTTTATGAAATTCCTTTTGGGTTTTTACCAAGATGATCATATTTTTCCTTCTTAATCTATTAAAACAAATTATAATAACAGATTTTCTAATATTGAATCAGACTTGTAATGCTGATATACTATTCTTTTAATATATTGCATATATAAATATATGCAATATTTAATGAATTAGATATGAATATATAATTTAATATATATTGATTTGATTTGCAGCATTTAACTTGCTATTTTTGCAAATATATTTATGTGATATTTAATATTTAGCTTTTAGTGTGCTTGGTATATCTTTGTGAATAAAAAGCTATAAGGTTTGATATGAATGACATGTTAGATTTGTAAAACAAATTAAGGAGCATTTCAACTTTTATGCTGTGGAACCACCTAAATAGCACAGGAGTTATCTGTTGCATGAGGCTTAAAATAATTCACCTGTAAAACTGTGTGGACCTGGTGCCTATTTAAGGGCTTATTTTAGAAATAAGTTTTCTGGGCCTTTCTATTTTTGTCTATCTTTTCTATATCTTCTTCAGAATAATTTGGTAATTTATATTTTTAGAGGATTATTTCTTTTAATTCAAATTTTAGCATTTCCTTAGAATCTCTGATTATATCACATTTCTCATTTCCATCATCGTTTGTGTTTCTCTCAATTTTTCCTGATTAGAGATAATTGTTACTTTCCTCTATTGCTGGTCTTTTCAAGGAATTTGCTCTTGGAGGTATTTACTAATTCTACTTCCTGTGTATGTGTGTGTTTGTGTGGGTATTTAATTCCTTAATATCTGCTTTTACCTTTACCATCTGCTAATTGCATTGATTGAATTAATTTCCCCTAACTATCTTTTTTAGTTGAATGCTGAGTTTTAAAAAATGTTTTTCTTATTTAAAAGCAAAAAGTATTTAAACCTGTATTTAAACCCAAAAATTGTTCTCAGAATGTGGCTTTACCTATACCCCAAAAGTTACTTGAGCATTGCATTTGTATATAGATAACAACATGGTTCGATATAGATTTTTAGTTTACAATCTTTTCCCTTCAAACTCTTGATGTTACATTATTTTCTTTTTGACTTCATTATTTCAGAGAACTGTGGCAATCTGATTTTTTTCATTTAAAGATAACGTATTTTTCTCCTGCTCTGATTAGCCTATAGAAGTTTTCTTCTGTTTATGTGTAACAAATAGCTGGAACTTAGTCAATCTACATTGACAGGCTAACTGAAGAAATTTCAGCAGTTTATATCAAAAAGTACATCTTATTTATTCAATGAGTTGTCTGGTATTCTGTAATCCCTTTTCATCTGAAAGCTACAGTGTTTATTCAGTTCAGGGACATTTTCTTCTACTTTTTCTTTGATGATCATTTCTTCATTTGCTCTGTTCTTTCTTTTAGGAATTCCTACTAATATCTGGATTCATCATTCAAGTCACTTTGATGTTCTCTGTTCTCATTTGAGCTACTGGAGAATGCCTTGTGTTTGTCTTTCCAATTCATAGAGACACAGACTTGATGGAGATTTGAAATTCAACAATTGTGGATTACATTTTAAAGCACTTTTTCCTAATCTAGTGGCTTATCCTTCTCTTAGATGCAACTGACATTTCTCTGCTCTCCTATCACTCAGGCTTTCTGAAGAATGTGACATGGACAACCACTCCCTGTCTTCCTGAAATTCTTTTTTCTCTTGTATACTCTGACATCACATTCTTGAATTTCCTCCTGCCTCATGACCAGTCCATTTCAGCCTTTTGTCCTGGCTCCTCCTCTGCTCAGCTTTGAAGTATTGAAACACTTCAACACTTGGACCTGGGCCTTTTTTTCTTTTCTCTGCACAATCTATCCAGAGCCATAGCTTTAAGTACCATCTCTCCACCAAACAGTACCAAATTTGTATCTCTGGCCCATAGTTTTCCCTGATCTTGGACTTGTGTCTCCACATTTGTAGCTCCACTTGGAAATCTAAAAGGCATCTCAAACTTAACAAGGATAAAGAAAACCCTTGATTCTCCATCCCAAACCAATTTCTCCTCATGTCCTCTCAATTTTCACCAAAGAGCTCAAACATTTAGTTGCTCAAGACAAAAGTATAGGTATTATTTCTATTTCCTGCTTTTCCCCATTATCACAGCTAATCCATCCTCAAGACCTATTGATTCTCCCTCCAAAATGTGTCCTGAATTTGTCTACTTCTTTCAATCCATACTTCCATGGTCCTTGTTCCAACTATCATTGCAATAACTACCTGACAGGTCTCTTCATGTCTACTTTTGTCCTGCTGTAATCTGTTCTTTATATAGCAGCCAGTGTGATCATTTAAAAACAAAAACTGATGCCAAAAAATTAGATAACCTAAAATGGAAAAATTCCTAGAAAGACACAAACAATTGAAACTGACTCAAGAAAAATTAAAACATTTGAACAGAGTATAACAAGAAAAGATAGTGAATTAAAAAAAACCTTCCCATTAAAAAAAGATGATTTCACTGGTAAATTCTTCCAGATGTTTAAAGAACTAACATGACTCTTCCTCAAAATGAGAACACTTCTCAACTCATTCTGTGAAGCCAGTATTATCATGATACTGGCTGTATAACTTATATAATACCCAAGTCAGACAAATATCACAAGAAAACAACAGACCAACATTCCTTATGTATATAGATGCAAAAATTCTCAAAAAAATACTAGAAAAATGAATCCAACAACATATAAAAAGATTACACCATGATCAAGTGAGATTTATTCCAGGAATTCAAGGTTGGTTCAACATAGAAAAATCAATTTATTTAATAAACCATATTAATAGAATAAAGTATAAAAACCATATGATCATTTCAATAGATGCAAAAAAGCATTTGACAAAATTCAACACCCTTTTATGATTAATACTCAAGAAACTAGAAATTGAAGGGAACTTCCTCTACCTGATAAAGTATATGTATAAAAAACCCACAGCTAATGTAATATGTAATGGAGAAAGACTGAAAGCTTTTTTTCTAGCATCAGGAACATGATAAGAATGTCTGCTCTTGCTACTTTTATTCAACATTATACTGGAGGTTCTAGCCAGAGAAATCAGGCAAGAAAAAGAAATAAAATACATCTAAACTGGAAAGGAATAAAAGTAAAACTAGCTCTTTTGCATGCAAATAGACTATTATACATATGCTGCTTGACTTATGATGGAATTATGTCCCGATAAACCTATAGTAAAGTCAAAAAAATCATAAGTTGAACCATTGTAACCTGAGGACTGTCTGTATAGAAAAACTTAAGAAATTCATTTAAAAAAACTTAGAGATAATAAATGAGTTCAGCAAAATTTAGGATACAAGATCCATATACAAAATTCACTTGCAATTTTATTTTATACACTTGCAAAGGAGAATCCAGAACTCAAATTAAGAAAATATTCCTCTGTGGTAACATCACAAAGAACAAACCACTTAGAAATAAATTTAACAAAAAAGGTGCAAAACTAGTACACTAAAACCTATAAAACATCACTGAAAGAAATCAAAGAAAACCTAAGCAAACGGAAAGACATTCCATGCTCATGGATTGGAAAACTTAATATTGCTAAGATGGCAATACTACCCAAAGTAATCTGTAGATTCAATACAACTTATCTCAAAATCCCAGCTGGCTTTTTTTGAGAAAATGACAATCTGATCCCAAAATTCATATGGGAATGCAAGAAGCTCAAAATAGCCAACACAATCTTGAAAAAAAAAAAAAAACAAAGTTGGAGAAACAATATTTCTTAATTTTAAAACTTACTACAAAACTACAGTAATTAAGATTGTTTGGTACTGGCATAAGGATAGACATATAGATCAATGGACTAGAAGTGAGAGTCCAGAAATAAACTTAAACATCTATGATCAATTGATTTTTAAAAATTAATTAATTCACTTTTAATTAACAAAAAATTGTATTTATGTTGTACGTCATATTTTGATATAGGTGTACATTGTGGAATGGCTAAGTAATCTAATAAACATATTTATTATATCACATACTTACCATTTTTGTGGTGAGAACATTTGAAATTAGTCTGTCGGCAATTTTCCTTTTTTTCTTTTTTCTTTTTCTTTCTTTTTTTTTTTTTTCTGAGATGGAGTCTCGCTTTGTTGTCTAGGCTGGAGTGCAGTGGCGCGATCTTGACTCACTGCAACCTCCACCTCACTTCCCAGGTTCTAGTGATTCTCCTGCCTCAGCCTCCTGAGTAGCTGGGATTACAGGTGTGTGCCACCATGCCCAGCTAATTTTTGTATTTTTAGTAGAGACCAGGGTTTCACCATGTTGGCCAGGCTGGTCTCAAACTCCTGACCTCACGTGACCACCTGTCTCAGCCTCCCAAAGTGCTGGGATTACAGGCATGAGCTATTGCACCTGGCTTGTCCACAATTTTCAAATATAGAATACACTGTTATTAACTATAGTCACCATGCTCTACAATAGATCTTCTAAACTTATTCCCACTGTCTACTGAAAGTGCGTATCCTTTAACCAATATTTCCTCAATCTCTTCCCCAATCCCTGATCCCCAGCCCTTGGTAACCACTATTCTATTCTCTGCTTCTATGAGTTTGACTTTTTTTGTTATTTTATTTTACTTTAATTAATTAATTAATTGAGATGGGGTCTCCCTATGTTGCCCAGGCTGCTCTTGAACTTGTAGGCTCAAGCAATCTGCCTACCTTGTCCTCCCAAAGTGCTGGGATTACAGGCATGAGTCACCATGACTAGCTGTTTGACTTTGTTAGATTCCACATATAAATGAGAACATGTGATATTTGTATCTGTGCCTGGCTTATTTCACTTAGCATAATGTCCTCCAGGTTCATCTATGTTGTCACAAATGACAGGATTCTCTTATTTTTAAAGGCTAATAGTGTCTCATTGCATATATATACCACATTTTCTTTACCTATTCATCTGTTGATGAACATTTAGGTTGATTTCATATATTGGACTTCTCCCTGTGCTACATACAAAAATTAACTCAAAATGGATCAAAGGCAAGAGATGAAACTAAGAGACTCTTAGAAAAAAACATAGGTGTAAAGCTTATGGCCTTGGACTTTCTTGGTTAGTGCTTTCTTAGATACAACTTAAATCTTATGGCCTTGGACTTTCTTAGTCAGTGCTTTCTTAGATACAACCCCAAAAGCACAAGCAAACCAAAGAAAAAAATAGATAAATTGGACTCCATCAAAATTAAAAACTTTTTGCTTCAAAGGACGCTATCAAGAAAATGAAAAGCCGGGCTCAGTGACTCATGCCTGTAATCCTAGCACTTTGGGAGGCTGAGGTGGGAGGATAGCTAGAGCCTAGGAGTTCAAGATCAGCCTGGACAGCATAGGGAGACCCCATCTCTACAAATTATAATAAAAAATATTGAGTGGGCTTGGTGGTGCTCACTTGTGGTCCCAGCTACTTGGGAGGCTGAAGTGGGAGGATCCTGAGCCTGGAAAGTCAAGGCTGCAGTGAGCTCTGATAGGGCCATTGGGCTCCAGTCTGGGCAACAGAGTGAGACTCTGTCTCAAACAAATAAACAAACAAACAACAAAAAGAAACACTTCAAATCCCCACAAAGAATAAATAAATAAATAATTGCAAAAAAAAATTGGCAAAAGATTTGAATAGATATTTTTCCAAAGAAGATCTACAGATGATCAATAAACATATGAAAAAGTGCTCAACATCATTAGCCATCAGGGAAATGCAAATGTAAAACCATAATGATAACACTTCATATCCAATAGGATGGTTATAATAAAAATATGGACAATAACAAGTGTTGGCAAATTGGAACCCTCATACATTTCTGGTAAGAGTGTAAAGTGGTGCAGCCACCTTGGAAAACAGTGGTTGTTCCTCAAAAAGTTAAACATAGACTTATGTCTTAACAATTCCTCTCCTAGGTATACACCCAAAAGAATAAAAAACATGTTTAATGGGGGGGGGGAGCGGGGAGGGATTGCATTGGGAGTTATACCTGATGTAAATGACGAATTGATGGGTGCTGACGAGTTGATGGATGCAGCACACCAACATGGCACAAGTATACATATGTAACAAACCTGCACATTATGCACATGTACCCTAGAACTTAAAGTATAATAAAAAATAAAAAATTTAAAAAAAACCATGTTTAAACAAAAACTTGTACACAAATGTTGATAGGGGCAATATTCATGATAGCCAAGTCAAAATAAAATGTCAATCAATAGATAAGTGGATAAAGAAAATGGAGTATACCCACACACTGGAATGTTATTCAGCCAAGAAGAGGAATACAGTGCTGACACATACTACAATGTAGATGAGCCATAGAAACATTATAAATGAAACCAGACACAAAAAGCCACTCATTGTGTGATTCCATTAATATGAAACAGTCTTAGAAAATGTATAGAGATACAAAACAGGTTAGTGGTTACCAGGCGCTGGAGGGAGAGAAAAATGAGGAGTGAGAGCTAATGGGTGTGGGTTTCTTTTTGGGGTGATGAAAATGTTCTAGGATGAGATAGTTGTGATGGTTGCACAGCTTTGTGAATATACTAAACCCCACTGAATTGTATACTTTAAAAGGTGATTTTTTTTGGTGTGTGAATTATATCTTAATTTTGAAGAAATGAAGTGATCCACCCCAAAGCAGGAGCACTAATAAAGGTCTCATGGACTGGAATATGCTTGGCAAATCCACCAGGCACAGATTCCTGCTGCAAGGAGGGACCCTCACTTGCAGGCAGACCAGTACCCTTTGGGATGGGAGGGGACTCAGATCAGAGGTCAATGGGGCCAACCCTGAGCCCCAGACCCCCTGTTACACCTCCCTGCCAAGGGCTCATCAGACCTCTGCTTGCTTGCCTCTTTTGACAGGGAGATCATTTCTGTTCAAGGCAACCTTGTTGGTCTTAAACGGCTTGATTTTTGAGAAGTTCTTTACTAAGAAAAAAAAAATTTCTTCTACCTGTAGCTTTCCTCTGCTGGTTCTGGCTCTGCCCTCTTAGACACAGAGAACAGGTCCTTTCCCTCCACTCACTGAGAGCCCTTCATGGACTGAACATATTCACTACAATCTCATGATCTTCTGCTCTTTATGTTTAAGATCCTTGGCTCAGCGGGCACTGGAGGGCCTGAATTGTCTTCATCAAAGCAAGAGATAATTATGCCGTAATGCATTTTAAAAATAAAAACAACCATCTACTTATGTGAGCTTTCCTAACAAAACAACGCTGAAGACCAAGAACTTAACTAGGAACTAGGAAGTTCACTTTACTTAAAAAATAGACTCTGCCTAGCATTTTTTTTTTTTTTTTTTTTTTTGACAGAGTCTCACTCTTGTCACCCAGGCTGGAGTGCATTGGTATGATCTCGGCTCACCTCAACCTCTGACTCCTGGGTTCAAGCGATTCTCCTGCCTCAGCCTCCGGAGTAGCTGGGATTACAGGTGCCTGCCTCCACACCCAGCTAATTTTTGTATTTTTAATAACGACAGGGTTTCACCATGTTGGCCAGGTTGGTTTTGAACTCCTGACCTCAGGTGATCCACCTGCCTCAGCCTCCCAAAGTTCTGGGATTGCAGGTGTGAGCCACCATGTCCAGCCCTGCCTAGCCTTTTTACTCTTTGTTTACAGACAGTTCTAACACATTTGGCTGCCAGATTACTAGACCATGGTGAATCCAAAAGGAGATGGAAGCTTCTGGAGGCAGGCTCCTCATTCCAGCCCCTTTAAGTGATCTTGACTCATCCCCCCGTTGGTTATCCCATACAAAGCTGCTGTTGGTGCCTACGCCCTGTCTGGAATTGTTCTAGACCACCTCCAAATGGCTTGCCCTGGTACTCCTCATCTTCCATTTTCCTGATTCCTATCCACCCCACCACTGCCCAGCCTTTTGTCCTCACACCTGGCCACTTCAATTGGTGGCTAGGTTTTGAACAAGCTATTCCAGCTGTGCTTTTTATTTATTTTTTTGAGACAGGGTCTCCCCTGTCACCTAGGAGTGCAGTGGCGAGATCATGACTCACTGCAGCCTCGACCTCCTGGGCTCAAGGAATCTTCCCATTCAGTCTCCCAAGTGACTGAAACTACAGGTGTGCGCCACCATGCCCTGCTAATTTTTGTATTTTTTTGTGGAGACAGGATCTCGCCTTGTTGCCCAGTCTGGTCTTGAAATCCTGAGCTCAAGCGATCCGCCCACCTCAGCCTCCCAAAGTGTTGGGATTATAGGCATGAGCCTCTGCCCCAGGCCAGCTGTGATTTTAGTATTCAGCTTTTCCACTTACTGGTGGCATAGAAGTCACTTAACCACATTAAGCCTTGTTTTGTTTTAATCTGTAAAATGGGAATATAATGATTCCAGTCACACACATTTGTGTGTGAACAGTAGATGCCTTAGTGTGTGTGAAGGAATAAGCAGTCACCAAGGGCAGCTGTCCTGATGATCTGGCTTCTCTTTGCCTGCACCATGGCAGTCCGGTTGTGGTGGTCCCCAAGGGACTTGCTCTAAGCAGGCCCAGGATTTCAAAGGCAGGATTTAGGAGGACAACTGTGGTGATAATGGTAGCTGGAGAGTAAAGACAAAGGTGAGAAAACTTTAAAACTCAGGCACCAAAGAACCCTTGTCTGGGTCCATTTGTGAAAAGGCACGGCTCAATATCCCTCATCAACCTCCAAGAGTTTCATCTCTATAAGGCATCCTAGAGCCTAATGCCTGTGACTGTCCTGCCTTCATTTTCTAAGCAAAAGCGTATTGAGTACTCATTTTGTGCCAGGCACTCTTCTGCCAACTGGGAAGGTAGCAGAGACAGAGACCTCTGCCTTTGGGGGGCTCCCCTTCTTGTTGAGCCTAAGTCAGGAGTGGAGGAAAAGTATAATAATTAATAGATGCTGTTTAGGCTAAGTGTGGTGGCTCATGCTTGTTATCCCAGAACTTTGGGAGACTGAGGTGGGTGGATCACCTGAGGTCAGGAGTTCCAGACCAGACTGGCCAACGTGGCAAAACCCCGTCTCTAACAACAAATACAAAAATTAGCCGGGCGTTCATCTGTAGTCCCAGCTACTTGGGAGACTGAGGTAGGAAGGTCGCTTGAACCCGGGAGGCAGAGGTTGCAGTGAGCTGAGATTGCACCACTGCACTCCAGCCTGGGCAACAGAGCCAGACTCTGTCTCAAAAAAAAAGGAAAGGAAGAAAGAAAGGAAGAAAAGACATTTTATAGTGTGTTTTAGAAAGATTTACCTTCAAAATCATTATAGTTCTTAATTTATATCTGAAATAATTATAGTTTTAAACATTTTAACCAAGGGAAATCTTCAGTTATCATTTAATTTCATTTAAGTGGAATGGAGAGTATCAGCTTTTGCTAGGTAATGATGAGTCACATTTAATGAGTGTTTACCATATGTCAGGCTCTATCCTAAGTGCTTTATAGTTCTCTTAAGTCCTTTGATCCATAACAACCCTATGCAATGGTACAAATATTATTCTTGTATTAAGTATGAGGAAACTGAAACACAGAGGGGTTTAGTAACTTGCCCAAGGTCACATAGCTAGTAAGTGGGAAGCTTGGATTTGAACCCAGGGAGGCTGGCTCCTGAGAGAGAAAGAGCTCGTAAGCACTATATTCTCCCATATAACAAAGACTTACTTTCTTTGGATTTTTTTGACGAAGTGATCATTCATGTAATGTATGTGTGGACGGACACTGTCACAATGAGAATTTGCAGGTCAGTCAGGGCAAAGTGGGAAAACCAGACACTTGATATCTTGATTCCTTCCTTTCCCCTTGCGATTTTACAAAGGAGGAAATTAAAGCCCAAAGATGGGGGCAGGGGACAGGCCACCACCAGGAGGGTGACCAGCTCTCTGCCTCCCCCACAGTTTTGGCCAGGCGCAGTGGCTCACACCTGTAATCCCAGTACTTTGGGGGGCCGAGGCAGGTGGATCACTTGAGGTCAGGCGTTTGAGACCAGCCTAGCCAACGTGGAGAAACCCCATCTCTACTAAAAATACAAAAATTAGCCTGGCGTGGTGGTGCACGCCTATGATCCCAGCTACTCAGAAGGCTGAGTAGGAGAATCTCTTGAACCTGGAAGGTGGAGGTTGTAGTGAGCCAAGATCGTGCCACTGCACTCCAGCCTGGGCGACAGAGCGAGGCTTCGTCTCAAAAGGAAAAAAAAAAAGGCCCAAAGAGGCATAATAACTTCCTTAGGGTTACAGCATGAAAACCAGACTGGAGGTCAGAACTCAACCCCCAAGCTGGGCTTTTCCCAGGATCATTCTTGGTTCTTAATGAACCCTATATCAGACTCTTAAGTGGTTCTGAACTCTTTTTCTCTTTGTTTCACAGTCTTCTTAACCAGAAAGCGCATTTCCTCTTCAGTACCAGTAACCCCTGGTTCCGATTCCATCAAAAACACTCCCTAGGCTTTCTCACAGCTGTCTTACCTGCTTTGCTGGGGCTATTTATGGAGAGAGCACAGGATCTGTTTTGCCTTTAATCAGAGTCAGGATCAGAGTAGAAAGCCTAGGACAGAAACATTCAACCCTGAGGTCCAGACCACATGACTAGGGTGGTGGAAACTGGGGCCCAGCCACAGCCAAAGCCACAGGGAGGCCACACCAGCACAGCCATCACCCCATCATCTCCTCCCCTGGCTGTTCGTCAAATCCCCAACAGTGCTGAGATGCCACCGACTAGAAAGTGCTACAAGAAACCACACAGATTTGAGTGTCATGGTTGTGTGTGAAAAATACTGAACCAACTCTGGACTGGGAGTCAGGAGGCCTGGCTTCCGGGCTTGGCTCTTCCACTGAGCAGCTGTGAAGGTCTGGGCAAGCAGACACACCCCTCTGGGCCTCTGTTTTCTCATGCGTGATAAGAGGTTAATCAGCTGCTTTCCTATACTCACAGGATTACTGTGAGGCTGAAAAACAAAAGTGACAATGCTTTGGAGATAACAAAGCAATGTAAAGATGTAAGGAATATTGTCATTGCACTGAGCTGGACCCAATCCAGCAGCTCTGGATCTCCTGCACTGGTGATAAAGGGTTGCAGAAAAGGTTTTATCCACTTCCTTCTGCCACACCAAAACCTACTCCCTGGAAGAGATTTGGGCAGTGGGAAAACAGAGCCCAGCCTGGGATTGTTTCCAACAGCACATGTTGGCTCTTTGGAGCACTGTGCCAGGAGTCAGGAGCCTGGGCTTTGGGTCCTACTCTACTGCAAAAAGCTGTGAACCCCAGCTGGGCTACAGTGTGAAAACCTGACTGTGCTGGTGTGGCCTCCCCATGACTGTGCCCAGGTCACCCCAGTCACATGGTCTGAATCTTATGCCCAGCATTCCTTTCCTAGTCCCTGTGCTCTGATTAGAGCCAAATGGATCCTGTATTCTCCCTCCATAAACAGCCCCAGCAAAGCAAGCTGAGCTAAGTGCTGCGATGTAGCCTCTCCCAGCTTCGGTCAGCTCTAAAAGTCTGATGCCACCATCAGATCATCAGCTTCAACACAGGGAGTTGGATCAGCTCTGAGATCTGAGGAAGCGGGAAAATGGGGGAAAAATACCTACTAAGCATCAGGTCCTTTCCATGTAATTGATCTTACCTCATTCATTCAGCCCACAATTATGCCAAGCTCTGCGCCTGGTGCCGGGGACCCGCCATAAACAAGACAGACCTGGTTTTATGGGGATTACAGTGAAGCGGGAGAGGTGGGCATAAAGCAAGTGTTCACACAAATGCAGAATGACAATTGTGGTAATGGTACAAGGAAGAGAATAGAGCTATGGGGAGGGACCTAACCAGACCGTTATGGAGCTGAAACTTGAAAGAGCATAAGTAGATGCCCAGCTAGAAAGGGGCCAAGCTTCCATGCAAAGGGAACAGGTGTGAAGGCCTTGAGATTGGAAGGAGATTGCCATGACCCAGAGACTAAGCAAGAAAGCAAGTGTGTGTAAGATGTGGTGAGCAAGAGGGACTGTTGCTGACACTGATGTTGAGGGCCTGGCTGAGCTCTTTCTCTTGGCTGTAGTCAGAAGCAGACGTCTTGATCTTAATCTTGGACTTCCCTCCCCCCTCCCCCGCCTTTTTTTTTGAGACAGAATCTTGCTCTGTCACCCAGACTGGAATGCAACAGCATGATTATAGCTCGCTACAGCCTCGAACTCCTGGGCTAAAGTGATCCTCCTGCCTTGGCCTCCCTAAGTGCTGGGATTACAGGTGTGAGCTCCCCTAATCTTGGCATCCCTTTATCTTGGAATATGAGCTCCACTGACTTAGATTTTCTGCATACAATTAGAATTTCTTATTTTCTGAACAATCTGATTTATCATATTCACCAAATTTGATAAACATTCACTGTATTCAGCCCTGAAAAACAGAAAAAAAGACTTGTCCCTGCTCCTCTGGTCCTCGTCTGGAGGACAGGCTGGAGGGAGGGCAGCTGGTGGGGCAGACACTTGATTAAGGAACTCAAGCAAGACAGGCTGAGATGCATGCCACAGAAGAAGCGCAAGGGGGCCAAGGTTCGAGGACCAGGTCTGACAGTTACAGGAACTTGTCATGTTAACGGCCACATTTTTGTAATGATTATCATACTCATGTGGGAGAGTTTCCAGGGAAAAGTATAATTTAAGCTGAGCCTTGAGATGTGATAGCACTTTTTATTTTTAATAAGATTTTCCAAGTTAAAAATATATGCGCCTAAAAGAAAATTTGAGAAAAAAAAAAAGGACAAAGAATGTAATTGTAACTATCCTTAATCCAGAGCAACGACGGTAAACATTTGAGGGAGTATCCTTCCAGGCTTCGTATCTATGTTTAACAACATTGAAGTCATTGTATATAGACAATTTGGCCGCACTTTGGTCTTTCATTTCACACATCAAGGGTCTTTGCCCATGCCATTACATGTTCTTTAAAAATATAATATTTGATGGCTGTTTAATATTCAATACTTTGGGTTTGTGTAATCACTTCATTATCATCAGATATTTTGGTAGTTTCCAAATTGGTTGCTACTATGAATAATGCTGAAATGAGCATTGATGTACATAAAACCTGTGATGGCATCTGGGTATTCCCTTAGGGCAGAATCTGAGGAGTGGAACTGCCGGGTCGTAGACTGTGAACATTTCTATGGCCTTGGGTATTTACTGGCCCATCACATTCCCACTCACAATGTAGAAGCTCTTCTATCTCACTGCACACCCGCCACCACTATTTTCATTTTTAAATCTTTGCCATTTTGATGGAGAACAATGCTGTTGCTGAATAATGCCTTTCTTTGACTAAAGATGAGTCCGACTTCGACCAGCAAAGTGTGGAAATGGGAAGGTGGGGAAGGGCACCGAGAGAACAGTTTTCTGCTGGCACGGTTCCTCTTCAGGCAGCTCTGTGGAGGTGTCAGGAATGTTTGGGAATTGCACCAAGGCTGCCTCATGTCGTGGGTAACTTCTTCTCTGCTGTATTGAGCACTTACAGCAGCCATGGCTCAGAGCACTTCCACCTGGAAAGAGGCTGTCTGTCTGAGATACCAGTTCTGTTTGCCCCAGAACGACCTCAGGAGGTGAGGACCCTTCCCAGCCAACACCAATGCTGTTCTCTTAAAGGCTGGATTTCCACTTCAGCAAATTTCTCTGTGAGAAATGAAACATGGTGAGGTGGGATTTAGGAATAAAAAGTTTTTGGAACATGACTTCAAAAACAGGACTTGGTATACTACTGGATAAAGCATAAAGTTATTTACCCTTTTTGGAGGTCAATTTGGTAATATGTCTCAAATTGTAATGAGTACTCTTCAACTCAATAATTTTACTTTTTTTTTTCTTTTGGAGACAGGGTCTTGCTGTGTCACCTGGAGCTGGAATGCCGTAATATGATAATGGCTCACTACAGCTTCAATCTCCTGGGCTCAGGTGATCCTCCTGCCTTAGCCTCCTGAGTAGCTGGGACCACAGGCACATGCCACCATACCTGGGTAATTTTTTAAAGTAGACATGAGGTCTCACTATGTTGCCCAGTCTGGTCTTGAACTCCTGGGTTCAAGTGATTCTCCCACTATGGCCTCCCAAAGTGCTGGGATTATAGGCATGAGCCTCTGCACCCAGCCCCGTAATTTTACTTCTAAGAATGTATTTGAGGAAGTAAACAGATAAGAATGCAAAAATGTGCTGACTCTGGGTGCACTGCCTTTCAGTTAGCCCTGCTCCAGGGGAGCAGTAATAAAAGAAAAAAGTGCAAAAATGTGTGCACAAGGATGTTTACAGAAGGGAGTATTGTGGGCATTAGTGAAAAGAATGGAAACAATCTAAGTAGGTATCATCTATGTGCATGAGAAATGAAGACATTTGCATGAGAAATTGTATGGAAGCCTTTCCTCAGAAAGGGCCAATACTGGCTAAGCAAAAACTGTCTCAGCCGGGCATGGTGGCTCACGCCTGTAATCTCAACACTTTGGGAGACCAAGGCGGGTGATCACCTGAGGTCAGGAGTTAAAGACCAGCCTGACCAACGTGGTGAAACCTTGTCTCCACGGAAAATACAAAAATTAGCAGGCATGGTGGCACGTGCCTGCAATCCCAGCTACATGGGAGGCTGAGGCAGGAGAATTGCTTGAACCTGGGAGGTGGAGTTTGCAGGGAGCCGAGATCATGCCACTGCACTTTAGCCTGGGCGACAGGATGAAACTCTGTCTCAAAAAATAAAATAAAATAAAAAAAGAAAGAAAGAAAAAACTGTCTCGAAAATATCCAGCAGAATCTCCTGCCTAACACCCAAGATGAGCCCTTCCTCCCTGATTACATTTGGCATCAACAGCTTGCAAAGCAAAGCATGGCTTGAGCCTACCGCGGGCAGGGACACAGTCAGCAGCCCACATTAATCTGCATCCATGAATAGGGAAAATGAGTCGTTCAGCCAGGAGGGCAAGGCTTCTGTTGGGCACTAGTCCCTCCTGGTGCCTCTCAAGCTACTAATGTGGCCAGTAGGACAGTAATTATTTCATCTTGGCCTGAAACATTCCAAATAGGGGATCTGAATATCCCATTATCATGCAAGTATGCTATCCAAAACCCCTAATGAAGCGTGGACAGAAAAATATCATATATTTGAGAGGACATTGCCTTTATTCGTCATTCAGAAAGCATGTATTGAGTGTCCACCCTGTGCTAACAGTGAACAAGATAGGCAAAGTCTCTGTTCTCATGGGGTTTACCTTCTGGGGTAGAAAGAAAGATAACAGAGAAGCAAATAATAAATGGTGAGTATGGATTGCCGTGGTGTGGACTAATAGGCTGGTGAGGCAGAGCGACTGAGCGAGGCACACTGGGGAGAGTGAGAGCGCTTGTAGGGAATTGTGAGCTTAGATTTGGCATCTGAGAATGAACCAGTCCTGCAAGCTGAGGGTCTCAGGCAGGGGGAACAAGTACTGGGACAGAACAGAGGCCAGCCTTGCTTCAGTGCAAAACAGGGAGACAGATGTGGGTGAGGGGAAGAGGTGGGCAGAAACTAGGTCATCCAGGGTCTTATTCATTCTAAGAGCAGTCAGGCATAGTGGTTCACACCAGTAATCCCAGCACTTTGGGAGGCTAAGGTGGGAAGATTGCTTGAGGCCAGGAGTTCAAAACCAGCTTTGGCAACATAGCAAGACCCCATCTCTACAAAAAATTATAAAAATTAGCTGGGCATGGTGGAGCACACTTGTAGTCCCAGCTACTCAGGAGGCTGAGGCAGGAGGATCACTTAAGCCCAGGAGGTCGAGGCTGCAGTGAGCTATGATCACACCACTGTACTCCAGCCTGGGTGACAGAGTGAGACCCTGTCTCAAAAAACAAACAAGCAAACAATCAAACAACAAAAAACCCCAACAAAACCCAAGAGCCATTCTAAGAGCAATTGGGGTTATTGAAGAGCTTTAAACAGGAGAGGAACATATATGGGGTATGTGTGTATGTGTGTGTGTTTGTGTGTGTTTTCTGGTGTTGCTTTTTAGTTTTAGTTTTGTTTGTAATTTTAGTTTACTAGGAATTCTAAAAAAGTGAGATATAATTGATATACCATAAAACCTCCTTTTTAAAGGGACACAATTGAGTCTTTTTTGTTTGTTTGTTTGTTTGAGACGAAGTCTCTGTTATTCAGGCTGGAGTGCAGTGGTGTGATCTCAGCTCACTGCAACCTCCACCTCCCGGATTCAAGCAATTCTCCTGCCTCAGCCTCCTAAATAGCTGGGACTACAGGAGTGTGCCACCACGCCTGGCTAATTTTTTGTATTTTTAGTAGAGACAGGGTTTCACTGTGTTAGCCAGGATGGTGTCAATCTCCTGACCTTGTGATCCTCCCACCTCAGCCTCCCAAACTCGGCCTCCCAAAGTGCTGGCATTACAGATGTGAGTCACCGCACATGGCCGAGTTATTTTTATTACATTCACAAAGTTGTGCAGCCATCACCATTATCTATGGTTCAGAACATTTCCACCATCTGAAAACTATTGCCATTTGCATAACTTTCCATTTCCCCCTCCCCCAGCCCATGACAATCACAAATGCATTTTTGTCCCTATGGATTTGCCTGTTTTAGATATCTCATGTATCTAAAATATATTTCATATATAGATAAGTCATACAATATGTGGTCCTTTGTTTCTGGCTTCTTCCACTTAGCATAATGTTTGCAAGATTCATCCATGTTGTAGCATGGATCAGTTCTACATTTTTTCTCTCCTTCCTTCCTTCCTTCCTTCCTTCCTTCCTTCCTTCCTTCCTTCCTTCTTTCCTTTCTTCCTTCCTTCTTTCCTTCTTTCTTTTCTTTCTTTTCTTTCTTTCTTTCTTTCTTTCTTTCTTTCTTTCTTTCTTTCTTTCTTTCCTTTCTTTCCTTTCTTTTCTTTCTTTTCTTTCTTTCTTTATCTTTCTTGATGGAGGCTTGCTCTGTTGCGCCTAGGCTGGAGTGTAGTGGCTTGATCTCAGCTCACTGCAACCTCTGCCTCCCGGGTTCAAGTGATTCTCCTGCCTCAGCCTCCCAAGTAGCTGGGATTACAGGCACCTGCCACCATGCCTGGCTAATTTTTTGTATTTTTAGTAGAGATGGGGTTCTACCATGTTGGCCAGGCTGGTTTTTCACTCCTGACCTCAAATGATCTGCCTGCCTTGGCCTCCCAAAGTGCTGGAATTACAGGTGTGAGCCACCATGCGTGGCCTTCATTCCTTTTGAAGGATGAATAATATTCCGCTGTATAGATTTACCACATTTTATTTATCCTTTCACCAGTTGTTGGGCATTTGGGTTTTTTCTACTTTTGGGCTTTTATGAATAATGTTGCTATGAACATTTATGGCTACATCTTTGAAAGGACATATGCTTTTCTGAGTAAATGCTCCCTGGATTCCTGCAAACCTGTGGTTAATTTTCAGAGTTCTGAGAACATTGATTCTGCCAGTTTTGGGCAGTATTTCCACTGCTTATATGGAGCAGACAATTCTCAGAAGTCTTTACTCTAACATTTTACTGATGTCATGCTGAATCCCTTCATTTTATTTATTTATTTATTTATTTATTTATTTATTTTTGAGATGGAGTTTGCTCTGTTGCCCAGGCTGGAGTGCAGTGGCATGACCTCAGCTCACTGCAGCCCCCGCCTCCCGAGTTCAAGCAATTCTTCTGCCTCAGCCTCCCAAGTAGCTGGGAGTACAGGCGCCTGCCACCATGCCCTGCTAATTTTTGTATTTTTAGTAGAGATGAGGTTTCACCATGTTGGCCAGGCTGGTCTCAAGCTCCTTACCTCAGGTGACCCACCTGCCTCAGCCTCTCAAAGTGCTAGGATTACAGACGTGAGCCACTGTGCACAGCCCTAAGTCCTATTCTTGATGCAAAAAAGCCAGATGCAGAATTAGCTCGACAGAGGTAAATGAGAGAAGAGCTCAGCTGGCTATGTAGGAGGTATGAAGAGCCGTCCTCAGAACTAAGACAACCTCAGAGGGCATTCAGAGTGAAATAATGTCTAGAAGTAGATACTCTGGGCTGCATCAGACACTCATGAGGTTTCATGTCCTGGAGTATGTCTAGGGTGGTGCAACTATCTTGTGTTAGAGCAAGGGAAGGGCTGGGGCTGTTCAGCTGAAGAATGAGACTCAGGAGACATGAGCACTGTCTGCAGATCTCTAAAGGGCTGCCCTGGGGCAGAGCAAGCAGGTCTGTGAGGCCCCCCAGGGCAGAGGTAGGTCCACTAATCAAAGATACAGAGAAAGAGCCCTCAGCTCAAGCATTGGAAAGACCTCAATAACAGGCTGAGCATCCAAGAATGCAAACTTGGGCATATGTCTGTAGGTAGTGAGCCCCCAGAAAGGGACAGATTGGAAGAATTCCAGGAAGTATTTTGCACAATACCTGCAATGATGTTCTCTCAAAGTTGTGTTGGAGCTGATGGGATTATCGTGTCTTCAGATCTGCCCCTTCTTCGTTCCAGAGCTCTGCCACCCACCGAGCTGGGAAACCAGAAACCTGGGCACTCTCTAGACTCTTTCTCCTCTCCCACTCATGGCAATCAATCAATCAAACACCAGATCCCATCCAAGACAACCTCAGGATATCTCTGGCATCTGGCCCCTTTTCTCCATCTATTGCTGCTGTCTTCACTCAGATCTTCATAATTTCTTGTCCTGGCCTCTGTCATAGCTTCAGGTCTGTCTGGTAGCAATCTAACTGCAGGCTGATCATGTTAAGTCCCTTGATGAAATAATTGCCCTTTCTCCATAGTTTCAGGATAAAGCATGGACACCTTAACATGATATTCAACCCACCTCTCCAGGCTCACTGTTTTCCAGGTACTATAGCCTCCAGCCACATGTCACTGGCACCTGCCTTTGTTTTTGCTGAGAGTTCCCACATATACAACTCACGCATCCCAGCTTCCCCTATTATCTACATCTTAACCAATGTGTTATGTTTGTTAGAATCAGGAACCGATGTTGGTACATTATTATTAAGTTCATAGTTTACCTTAAGAGTCACTGTTTGTATTAAACATTCTATAGGTTTTTGTTTGTTTGTTTTGAGACAGGGTCTCACTTTGTCACTCAGGCTAGAGTGCGGTGGCATGATCATAGCTCACTGCAGGTCTGAACCCTTGACTCAAGCGATCCTCCTGCCTCAGTCTCCTGAGTAGCTAGGACTACAGGTGTGCACCACCAAACTTTGCCAATTAAATTTTTTTTTTTTTTTTTTTTTTTGTAGAGACAGGGTCTTGCTATGTTACCGAGGCTGATCTTGAATTCCTGGCTTCAAGCAGTCCTCCCACCTTGGCCTCCTAAACTGCTGGAATTCCAGGTCTGAGCCACTGTGCCTAGCTCTATAGGGCCTGACAAACGTGTGACGACATGTATCCACCATTACTGTATCATACAGAAGAGTTTCACTGCCCTAAAGATCCTGTGCTCCACTGATTTCTCCCTTGCCCCAACCTCTCCATGAGTCCCTAGCAATGACTTTTCTTGGCTTTTTATATGTCAAAAACCTACCGTGGCCAGGCATGGTGGCTCATGCTTGTAATCCTAGCACTTTGGGAGGCTGAGGTGGGTAGATCATCTGAGGTCAGGAGTTCAAGACCAGTCTGGCCAACATGGCCAAACCCTGTCTCTACTGAAAATACAAAAATTAGCCAGGCGTGGTGGCGGGCGCCTGTGATCCCAGCTACTCTGGAGGCTGAGACATGAGAATCACTTGAACCCAGGGGGCGGAAGTTGCAATGAGCCGAGATCATGCCACTGCACACCAGCCTGGGCGACAGAGCAGGACTCAGTCTCAAAAACAAACAAAAGACAAAAAACCTACCCACTTACCTCCTTAGGAAGCCTTCATATATTTTTCTGTGCTGGGTTCTCTGTCTCTTTCTTTCTTTCTCTGTGTGTCTCTCCCTGCCTCCCTCCCTCTTCCCCCATACACCAACCCTGCTGGATAGATTTTACCTGATGGGTGAAGAAACAGAGGCTCATTTATTTAAATAACTTGCCCAAGACCACAGAACCAGTGAGCGTGGGGACTGAGATTTGAACCCAGCCCTGTCTGTCTCCAAACCCACCCAGAGCCATTTTCTTAAGCCCTTGACCCTGTGCACTGTCTGCCTTCCCTCTAGATTGAGAACTTGAGATCAGGGACTATTTCCAATTCAGGTCTGGGTTTTCAGAATCTAACACAAAACCCCAAACAGAGCAAGGATTCAAGATAAATATGCATGGATTGAAAAATATTTTGTTTATTGGAATACTAATGACTATCTGGAAGCATTAAAGAAGAAAAAATCTGGAGTCTTTGGGCTGTCTGCAGGAAAAGATGTTTAACCCGTGCACTCCTGCAGACCCTCTGGGCTCAGCCTCTGAGTGAACTTAATTCCAGTGCCAATGACCCGGGAGTGTGCATGTGTGCTTGCTACTTCAGGAGCTCCATTTCCCCCGTACCTAGGATGCTCTTAAGAGGGAAACAGGCTCCTTCATCGCAGCCTGAAGAGGCCTGGAGAGGCCCATCCTTCCCGTCTGGGCTCCCCTGGAGAGGGGCCAGGCCTGGGTATGCTCACGTGTGTGCACTTGAGCTCAGTACCTTCTCTCTTCAGCCATCACCCCACCAGATGCATAGTTCTTCTCTCTGCTAATGCAATTTATATGTCTGAGCATGAACGGAGGATTTGTGAGCCTTCAAGGCAGCGGCTTTAGAAATTACCACGACAGGCCAGGGATGCTGGATAGAGAATTGGGAGTTAGGAGACTTTGGAGGAATTATTTTCAAAGGCAAGGAGACTCCTCCCGAACAGGAGGAAGAGCATATTCTGGGCTCTGAGAAGCCCACTCCTTTCCCATGTCCTCCCCCAGGCCCTTCCAAGATTCCTTTTAAGACATCCCCAGTAAGACTTTCTGGCTTAGCAATGCATAGGATGGAAGCTCCTCACTGTGATGGAACAAAGGTTCATTTAACAGGATCAACTGGTCGGGGAGGTGAGGCTGGAATGAGAGCTTGGGTTCACACTGAGACTGGGGCTCTCACTAGCTGGGGAAAAGTCAGTGCATTTAAAAATCTCTGAGCCTCAGCACCTACCTGATAAAGTTGAAAGGGGTAAATCATGTCCGTCAGGAGGTCATGTTTTGCACTGAAATGAACTCAGACTTTTGTGTCCAAAAAACCTGTGTGACCTCAAGCAAGCTACTCAACTTCTCTGAGGCTCTTTTCTGTTATATGTGGGTTTGGGAATACTGTAGGATTGTTTGGAGGGACTAAAGCAGATCCAGTGGAGAAAGTGCTACTAGTAGTGCCTGGTGCCTGGCACCCAGTAAGGGACCAGTCATCGTAGTCCATCCTTGGTAGATGCCCATTCTTCTCTCCTGCCTCACTGCAGGGCCTCCACCACCACTTCAGTCCTAATGGCTTCTCACTCACATCCCACTCCAGACTCCCATCCTCCCATCGTCTTTCTTTCTCTTTCTTTCTTTTTTTTTTTTTGAGACAGAGTCTCACTCTGTCGCTCAGGTTGGAGTGCAATGGCGCGATCTCCGCTCACTGCAACCTCCACCTCCTGGGTTCAAGTGATTCTCCTGCCTCAACCTCCTGAGTAGCTGGGATTACAGGCACGTGCCACCAGGGCCAGCTAATTTTTGTGTTTTTAGTAAAGATGGGGTTTCACCATGTTGGCCAGGCTGGTCTTGACCTTCTGGTCTCAAGTGATGCGCCCAACTTGGCCTCCCAAAGTGCTGGGATTACAGGCATGAGCCACTGCACCCAGCCCATCATCTGTCTTGACTGACAATTACAAGTCTGCTGACTTTTTCTGCACATGCAGGGGCCATAGTGCCTTCCATGCCTGTCTAGAAAGGCCCTTTCTGAACCCATTCTGACCACGTCTTTTTCCTGCTTAAGAAAACTCTTATGGCTCCCAATCACCTACCAAGATAAAACTCCTTACTGCCTTCCACCTTCTTAGTCTTACTTCCTCTTCCTTTAAGGACATGTCACACTGCAGTATCAGAGTCGAGGACTGCAGCTCCCAGTGTCAAGCATTTCTTGTTCATATTTCTTGTGTATTATTATTGATCTTTCTCCCTCCCAAGATAAGGGTGGTTTTCTTAGTGAATTTTGAAAAGAGTGGTTTCTTGGTCTAGTTAAGAAAAAATTCTAAGGAAAAACACAGTAATAATTTTTTTCTTCATGCCTTGAAAACCACCTGAGTTTTGCCATGGATTTATTCACTGTTTTCCTATGAGCCATAGCGGTAGAGTGATCAGAGCGTTCTATTGTATTTCTTTGTAATTTCCCTGTGCTGGGTTGCAGGTCTGGAAAATGATAGATGCCTAAAATTGATCAGGGTAATCGATGCTACGTGAAGTATTTACACGTGATGGATGTATCATCTGCCAGATCTAGGTGTTGGCAACAGCTTGCTTGTTTATAAAACCCCTGAGATCCCATTTGTATGAGTGACTAATGTTTGCACACAGAGATGTTGGCTGTGTTTCTGAAATGACTATTTATTCGACATGACCACCTTTCTCCTTTACTTCCCCATTCATCACAAGCCCTGCTGCTCTTTCCTACATAACAAAATCAGGGTTTTATTCAATCTTCTTTCTCCTTGACCTCTGTGATATATGGAGGTGGTTTTATTTTGCATTTCCAACTGGCTTCCAGTCTTGCCTCCCCTCTGATTTGAAAGTCACATGTTGCTGGTGTTCTGTCATAAGACTTTAACTGCACCTGCAATATAGACGCTAAACCCCCAAGGACAGCATTTAGAGTCTTCTCCAGCCTGGCCTCAGCTGACATTTCCAGATTTACATTGTACCGAGGACCCCAGCACTGGAAAGGGATGTTCTTTTTATAAGTGACAGAAATCCAAGCTCCCTAGCTTATAGTCACAGGGATATTTAATGACAGGTCCTGGCATAGGACACAGAATTGGAGAAAGGCCCCAGCTCTGGAGACCTCTGAGACTGAAACTAGGGTCTCCGAAACCATGAGCAACTGCCATCTCCCTGTTTCTGCTTGTCTTGTGTAATGGCCTCATTCTTTCCTGAAGACAGGTTTTCTTTACATAGTAGGAATGTGGCCCTCGTCCTTCTAACTCCTATCAAGGAAAGTGTTTTCTCCCTGCTGCTCTAGAGGAGGAACACTGGTTAGCCTGGATTGGGTCAATGCAGCCCTGGACCAGTTACTAAATCTGGGGCTGGGGAGTTGTAACTGACCCAGCCAGCATTACTGGCCTGACTCTGTGGTCAGGAGGAGGACAGAATAGACCCTTAGAAGAAGGGAGGAGAAGGAGTAGGCACAGTGGCTCCCATCTATAATCCCAGCACTTTGGGAGGCTGTAGTGGGAAGATCGCTTGAGGCCAGGAGTTCAAGATCAGCCTGGGCAACATACTGAGATCCTCTACCAAAACAAAAACAAAAACAAACAAACAAAAAACCAGGCAGGTGTGGTGGCATGCGCCTGTAGTCCTAGCTACTCAGGAGGTTGAGGTAGGAGGGTCACTCGAGCCCAGGAGTTGGAGGTTGCAGTGAGCTATTATCACATCATTGCACTCCAGCCTGGGTGAGAGAGTGATACAGTGTCTCTAAAAAAACATCAAAGAGGAGGAAGAACAGTAGGAAAAGAAGGAGGAGGAAGAGAAGAAGAAGGAGGAGGAAGAGGAGGAGAAGAAGGAAGAAGAGGAGAAGAAGAAGGAGGAGGAGGCGGGAGGAGGAGAAGGAGGGAGGAGGGAAATGTATCAGCCAGACAGAGCTGTGGCTGCCGTTCCTGCTCTGCACATCCTAGCCACAGTGCATGTGCTGTTAGTTAAGCACTTACTAGGCACCAAACTTCTGTGCCAGGCTCCAGCCTTTCTTCAGTGGAGTTCACAATCTGGTGGAGGAAACAAATACCCAAACAGACAATCTCAAGTGCAGAGAGTAAAGTGCACCAGTGCTAGAGACTCAGCATGCTGTCAGAACCTGGGCGGGAGGCTTTGAGCTCCACCTGTTCAGTCAAGGAGGCTTCCTGAAAGAGTGACAGGGACCCCAGTCTTGGAGGGAACAGCAAGAGTGAGCTAGGTGATGAAGCACATTCCAGGTGAGCAGCAAGACTCAGGTGCAAGACTCAGGACTGTGCTCAAGAGAATCAGCAGCTCCGGAAGGTTAGGGCATGGAGTGTGATGTGGACAGGGACAGGAAGGGTAGGTGGGCTTGAAAATGCTTCACCTTTGGCCTTGGCTCTTGCCTGTCCCTCCTGCCATCCACACAGTGAAATCCGACTCAGTCTCAAGGCAAGCTCTGCCACAGACCTGCCGTTTTGAATCCTTCAGTGGAGAATCACAGAGTCCTCAGGGATTCTGCAGCATCTTACGGGTGCCTCTGTTCTAGACTTTCATGTTCTGCCTTGCTTTCAGTTATTTATTTACACATCTGAGGTCCTTTACTACATAAAAAGACCCTTGGATGCAGGAACCATGCCCTAAACGTCCTTCTGTCACACACAGCTCCTTGTTCAGTGTTCAGAAAATAATTGAATTGTGATCACTTGGCTAATTGGACAGTTTTTCCACCTTGGGAGCAACTACCAAAATGACATTGGTTTCATGTAAGTTGAAAGAATTTTAAAAGTTATCTATTAACATTTTTTCAACATATCCAATTATATATATATATATGTAGATATATATATAGATATAGATATTCAAAAACAAAAGGAGCTTTATGGATTTTATTGATTATAAAGTTGATAAATATGCATAAAGAAAATGTAAGTGATACATAAAAGCATAAAGAATAAATTTAAAATCACACAAGATACTATCTCCCAGAGGCAGCCACTGTTTACATTTCAGATAACAAGCTTTTCAGGTATTTCTCTATAAATCCAGCTGTTATTAATATATAACTTTATAAAAAGGTAGTAAAAAATGCAACATAAGCTAGCCCTCAGAGTAATAAGTTCAAAAGAATTTAACAGTCGAATAAAACGTGTTTTTTTTTTTTCTTTTGGATAGCCTAAATGGGTTCTAATCCCTGAGGGATTAAACAACCACTCAAGATTTTCTTGGGAAACTTCTACCTGCTCTCTGTCTCTCTTTTCTTGAGATATAATTGACGTGCCATAAAATTCACCATATAAAGTATACAATTCAGTGGTTTTGAGTATGCTCACAGGGCTGTGCAACTATCACCACTATTTAATTCCAGAACATGTCCATCGCCCCAAAAGGAAACACCATACCTTTTAAGCAGTCATTACCCATTCCTCTGTCTCTCCAGCCCCTAGCAACCAATTAGTTTCATTTCTTTTTTCCTTTTTTTTTTTTTTGGAGACAGAGTCTCACTCTGTCACCCAGGCTGAACTACAGTGGTATGATCTCGGCTCACTGCAACCTCTACTTCCCAGGTTCAAGTGATTCTCCTGCCTCAGCCTCCCGAGTAGCTGGGATTACAGGCACACACCACCATGCCCGGCTAATTTTTGTATTTTTTGTAGAGATGGGGTTTTGCCATGTTGGCCAGACTGATCTCGAACTCCTGACCTCAAGTGATCTGCCTGCCTTAGCCACTCAAAGCGCTGAGATTATAAGCTTGAGTCACTGTGCCTGGCCACTAATTCAGTTGCTGTCTCCATTTTATTTCTGTCTCTGTGGACTTGCCTATTTTGGACATTTCATGTGAATGGAATTATATAATATGATGCCTTTTTTATTGGGCTTCTTTCATGTAGCATAATATTTTCAAGGTTCATCTATAAAAATAGCATATGTTAGTGCTTCATTTCTTTTTATGGCCAAATAATGTTGCATTGTATGGATATACCACATTTTGTTTATCCATTCATCAGTTGATATACATTTAGATTCTTTCTACTTCTTGGCTGTTATTAATAATGTTGCTATGAACATTAGTGTAAACGTTTTTATTTGAGCATGTGTTTTCACTTTTCTTGGGTATATACCTAGGAATAAAATGTCTGGGTCATGATTGGGCACGGTGGCTCACACCTGTAATCTCAGCACTTTGGTAGGCCAAGGCAGGCAGATCATGAGGTCAGGAGTTGAAGACCAGTTGGCCAACATGGTAAAACCCCGTCTCTACTGAAAATACAAAAATTAGCTGGGCGTGGTGGCATGTGCCTGTAATCCCAGCTACTTGGGAGGCTGAGGCAGGAGAATCATTTGAACCCAGGAGGCGGAGAGTGCGGTGAGCTGAGATGGTGCCATTGCAATCCAGCCTGGGCAACAGGGTGAGACTCTGTCTTAAAAAAAAAAAAAAAATCTGGGTCATATGGTAACTCTATAATTAACTTTTTGGGGATCTGCCAAACTGTTTTCTAAAGTGGCTACACTATTTTACATTTTCACCAGCAACGTACAAGAGTTTCACTTTTTCTGTGTCCTCAGCAACACTTGTTATAGTCTTTCTGATTATAACCATCCTAGTGGGTGTGAAGTAATATATCATTATGGTTTTGATTTGCATTTTTTTTCTTTTTTGAAGATGGGGGCTTGCTCTGTCACTCAGACTGGAGTGCAGTGGCACAATCATGGCTAACTGCAGCCTGGGCTCCAGCAATCCTCCTGCCTCAGCCTCCCAAGTAACTGGGACTATAGGTGTGTGCCACCACGCCTGGATAATTAAATTTTTTTTTTTTTTTTTTAAAGACAGGGTTTCACTATGTTGCCCAGGCTGGTCTCAAACTCCTGAGCTCAAGAGATCCTCCTGCCTTGGCCTCCCAAAGTTCTGGGATTACAGACGTGAGCCACTGTACATAGCCTGCAGTTTTCTAATGACTAATAACATTGAGTAATTTTTATGTGCTTATTGGCAATTTATATATCTTCTTTGGAGTCTATTTCTTCACATCCTTTGTCCACTTTGTAACTGGGGTGTTTGTTTTTTATTGTTTAGTTTTTAAAGTTTCTTAAATGTTACGAACCACTATAGCCCTGATTTGCAAAACATTTTTTTTTCCCCATTTGATGGCTTTTTAACTTTCTTAATAGTGTCCTTTGAAGCACAAACATTTTTAAGTTTGCTGAAGTCCAGTTCGTCTGTTTTTCTTTCCAGGGTGTGTTTGCTGATATGTCCTCACAGGATTGACCTTTCTTTTCTCCCTTTCCTTCCTTCCTTCCTTCCTTCCTTCCTTCCTTCCTTCCTTCC
>NC_045447.1:42197390-42215377 GCF_002776525.5 Piliocolobus tephrosceles | reverse complement strand
CCTCCCTCCCTCCCTCCCTCCCTCCCTCCCTCTCTTTTTAGATGGAGTCTTGCTCTGTCACCCAGGCTGGAGTGCAGTGATGTGATCTCAGCTCACTGCAATCTCCACCTCCCAGGTTCAAGCAATTCTTGTGCCTCAGCCTCCCAAGTAGCTCCCATTAGGCGTGCGTGGCTAATTTTTGTAGAGATGGGGGTTTCACCATGTTGGCCAGGCTGGTCTTGAACTCCTGACTTCAAGTGATCCACCCGCCTTGGCCTCTCAAAGTGCTGAGATTACAGGCATGAGCCACTGCACCTGGCCAGAATTGGTTGTTTTAATCCTGCTCCAACCAGACTCTCTTCTGAACTCTAACTGCCCCTTCTAAGTCTTCCAGGCAGCCTGGACACCTGAAACACGGGGATTCCTCATCCCCCAAGGTTCTTCTGTGTTCATGGTGGTCATTATATCTTCACCACATAAGACACTTTGGGTTGACTTCAAGACTTACCTTGACATTGGCTTGAACACTTTCTCCCAACTTTGGCTCCTGTAACAAAGACTCTATTGATTCTCCCTCCACCTCTGTCTGCCCCTCTGACTCCACACTGGATTCTTCCTCTTGCTCAGGGTTTGCCATACTCTCACTTTTCTCTCTCTCCTCTCTACTTTCCAGTGTTCACCTGGTTTGACTTCTTCAATGACCTCCTCTCTTTGGCTCCTTAGTGATGGAAGGCAAAACAGTGAGGCAGACCTGAGTTTCCAGCCTGGCTTGGAAATTCATAAGCTGGGAACCTTGGACAAATTTATTTATAGCTCTGTTCCTTTGTTTCCTCATCTATCCAATAAGGATAAGAATAGTGTCTTCTAAAGGAGCTCTTGTGAGGCTAAAGGAGATATCATAAATACCCTGTGTCCAATGTACACGATAGAGTAAGTGCTCAAAAATATTCACCATTGGTGCCCCACTATCATTTCAAACTCAACCTGTCCAAGCCAAGCTCATAATTTCACTCCAGGCTAGATCCTTCTGTCTTTTGCCCCCTTCATCCTGCTAGTGCCCTCACTTTGGGGTCACCTCCGACCAGGCCTTGTTCACTAATGACAATATCATCCCACAAGTCTCTCACATCGCCAGAGCTTGTCCATGTCCAGGCTCTTGCTTTCTTTCACCCTGGAGCATCAGTCACCTGATCCTGCTAACTTTTATTTCACAATGCCCCCTTCTCCCTCTTTTCTTTCCACCCTCAGGGCCCCTGTCCTAGCTGTGTGCTCACTGGACTCTGAGTGGCGGAACAGTCCCTGATACTACCGTGGCCCACGTACCTCTGATCCCTGGCCTTTAGATTTGGCTCTCAGAGGAGCTAGGAGTCCAGGCACCTTCCTGTGGTTCCTACAGCTTTGGTTCTTTTTCCTGGCAAGTTGGGGCCACACGCAAACCTAGCAAAATGTGGGAGAGGGAGCGAAATGTAGAATGTGGAAGTGGGAGCTCTTGATTGTAGCCTAGGCTTGCTATGGGCTTTGCCAGGGGATCCAGCAAGTCCTTTATGGTTTTTGGACCTTGATTTCCCCATCCACACCGTGGAGATGAAGAATTTCTCAGTCTTGAAGGCCCCTGCCACCTCTGATGTGTGGCAATTTATCACTTGCAGTCTCTTTCAATTACAAGGCTCATTCATGGGGCTTCTGAGACATCCCTTTTTCATTGTCTTCCTACCTTGATAGATTTGTCTTCTAAGGTGAGTTTCTCCTTTGCCAAGTCCTTCTCAGACCTCATTTCCTATCTCTGACTCACTTCCCTTGGCTTCTTCCCCTACCCTATAGCCTAGGGTATGTGTGTTGATGTACAAATATATTCTGGTTGTTGGCATAGCTTCTGCCTCTGTGTTCTCTTGGTCTTGCAGAAAAGTCTCTGCCTCCTGTCTCTCCTATTCCATCTCAGCCCCACACTGACAATCCCAGGGATCTTTCTAAAGCTTAAATCTGAGCTTGTCACTCCCCTGCTGAAAAACCTTCAGTGGCTTTCTAAAGCCCCAGCATCAAGGTTATCTCCTTAACCTCCTTTTCAAGCATCTCACACCCCTCTACAGTCTGGTCTCAACCTAACTGCTCTACTCAGCTGCTCCTGAAGAGATGGGCCCCCGATTCCTTTGCTGATTCCATCTCTGTGCATGGAGTGTGCCCTCCCCTCACTTCTGTGTCCAGTGACATTCTGTGTTGTCACCCACTGAGCCTCAGATCAACTGTTACTTTCTGGGAAAGCTTTTCTTGATCTCTTCATTCAAATAAAAATGCTGTTACTTGTGCATTCCCGCAGAATGTTATTCACTCTGCAGAGAAGGATCGTTTTCTTTCTTCTTCATCTCATGATAAAGGCAGGGGCAGTGTCTGATGCAGCCAGGTGGTCAGCACATCGGTGCTGCTCAGTATACATTTAGTGACTAAGGGAATGGCTTCTTTATGGATTTCTGGCTTTTGTCTCCCTCCCCAGCAGGGCTACTTGAGAGGCCTCCTTTAATCTACCCACCATAGATAGATCCTCTTGAAGGGCAGCTGGGTTCATCTGCTGCCAAGTCCAACGTATGTTCCACATTTAAACAAAGGAGCAGGAAGAAGCAAGGATTAGTGCAAGATGCTAGTCACTGAGCATACGGACACCTGCTGGTACAGGGAGCTTTGGCGATATTCCCAGCAAGTGTCCCCAAAAGCCAGTGGTCGATGGTGCCCGCAGATAGGATTCCCACTGGCTGAGCTGTGGAGCCTGAGCGTCTGGATCCTTCCAGTTCTAGAGAGCTGGAGCTGGCGCTTGAGATCAATGTGTTTCAGCCCACTCATTTTATAGATGCAAAAGCTTAAGCCCCAAGAAGGCTTCCCAAGACCACCCAGCAAATCAGGGCAGGTTTGGGAAAGAAACTCAGGGCTCTCATTCCCTGGGCTTGTCCATCTTCACCAGGCTGTGGGGTTTTATGAGTACTGTTGTAATTCCTGGATATTTTCTCTCATGAATAGGGATTTCCCTAGAGCTGGATTAATATGACCTTGAAATTGGCACTTATCTTTGAAATTCCGAGAGCAAAATCACTGATGGAGGGAGTGACGGAGGGGAGAGAGAGGGAGGGGAGAAAGAAAAAAAAGGAGAGAAGAAGGAGAGAGAGAAACAAAGAATAAGATAGGGACAAAGAAAGAGACACAGGGCCAGAAAGAGATAGAGATAAAAAATGATCAAAGTCCAGCAAAGAGATCAAAAGAGAGTCAGAAAGAGACCATCAGACAGTGCGTGAGAGACATGGGAAACAGAGACGAGGGAGACTACAATTACGGAGCCCTGTCTACAACTGCCTGCCTCCTTCCTCCTCAGGGCCCCTGGGAAATGCTTCAAAGGCAGGTGCAGCTGTTGCCAGCTCCAAGTTCTGTGGGGCCCATAGGATGATGTGGCCTGAGGCTTTGTCACTGGAGCCTGGGGCTTCAGCTTTCCAGGTAGTGCGTGGGTTGCAGCAGCTCTGTGAGTATGAGGTGGGACTCTCAGAACAGTGCTGAGGTCCATTGGGTTTCCTGAGGCAGCACAAAGAGCTCAGAAGGGCAGGAACATCTGGCCCTGGTCTGGGGTCTTGTGCTGCCTGGCTGGGGGTCTTGAGGAGGTTTTTACTCCTGAGCTTGGGTCAGCTGGTCCCTAAAGTTCTCCTAGCTTTAACATTCCTGACTGCTTGAGCCCATGGGACCTAAAGATAAAGGGTTCCATCCCTTCTTGGATGTTCATCCCTAACCACTACTTTGGGATCATGTCAGCCATCAAGGATGCGGTCAGAGAGGAATTGTCCACCCAAGGAGACTAACTTCACCTATTGATTTAAGAAATCTTCTTGGTAGAAATGAAATTACTGACCGTCAGAGCTGGAGGGGTACCAGGCATGTCTTTCTTGAGTTCCTCATTGCTCAGATAGGGAGACAGACTCAGAAAGCCATCATCAGGGCAGGAGCTAGAAGGTAGAACTTGGATCTGCTGGCCCAGTCATGGACCCCGGAGCACCAGGCTGCATGCTGAGTGGCAGGGAGGGAAGAGCACATGTTTCTTAGGCAGTGAGAACAGCCAAGTCCCCAGAAACATCCCCATAATTTGGGGTGGGATGGTACAGTATCTCCCTCTCTTTCCCTACCTATTCTGTTTCAGAGCCTCTTGGACTGTCCCATTTCATTGCCCAGGAGCTAGCTCAGCCGCAGCTGGCTCCTCACTACCCCTTCAATCACCAGGAACCCAGACTTTCAGCTCCTCTCTCTCAAAGGCTGGCCAGTCCTCTGGGCATGGTCTTAGAGGAGGCTGCTCCATGACTGTGCTTTTGGGGGTGCTGGGCAGTGGCTACAGAAGGCAGCAGATGGGGGTATGTCAAAAAGAAGGAAAGAGTGCTCAAAAGATGAAGTTCAGACAAACAAATCCATCTATATTACCCAGCACAAGTCACCAAATAGTGGAGTGGACTTTTCTTTCATAGACACTCTGAAGTTGTCTTTTTCTTTGTTTCTTTACTTATTCATTCAGACACATATTCATTCATTCATGTAACCAACCAACCAGTCATTCATGGTGTGCATGTTCAGTCGTGGTGATGGTGGAAGTGGAGGGGGTGCATTGGTGGTGGCGATGGTTGTGGTAGGTAGGTTGTGTTGGTGCTGCTGGTAGGGGGTGCTTTGTTGGTGGTGGGTTGTACTGATGGGTGTTAGTGATACTGTTGTGTGTAGTGGTGGTAGTGGGTGGTGGTATTGATGGTGGGCGGTGGTGGTGGTAGGTGAGTGTTTTTGTTGTTGGGTGGTACTGATGGGTAGTGGTGATTGTGGTGTTGTTGATGGGTGTATCAGTGGCAGAGCTGATGATGTAGATAGTGGTGGTGGTGACTGTTATCTGTGATGGTGATTGGAATAAGAATAGTGCTGATGGGTGTTTTGGGAGTAAACATGTTGCTGTTGATGGGGCTATGGTGACAGTGATCGTGATATCATTGCTTATGATGATGGTAGGTTTTGCTGGTAGTGGTGATGGATGTAGTGGTGGTGTCGATGCGTAGTTGTGGTTGTGGTGGTATTGATGATGGTATTGTTGATGGAAGTTGTATTAGCTTTTTATTGCTGCTGTAACAAGTTATAAATTTAGTGCCTTAAAACAACACAGATTTATTATCTTACAGTTTTGTAGAGCAGAAATCCAACATAGGGTTCACTAGGCTAAAATCAAGGTGTCAGCAGGCTTACTTCCTCTCTGGGGGCTCTTAGGGAGAGTCGACTTCCTTTCGTGTTCCAACTTGTAGAGGCCACACCCGTTCTTTGGCCCATGGCCTTCTTCCAGCGAGCTTGCAAAGCCAGTGATGTCATATCTGTCTGACCCTTCCCCCACTGTCCATCTCTGTCTTTGACCACAGACAGGGAAGGTTTTCTGCTTTCATAGACTTGTGGTTGAATTGTACCCACTCCAGAAACCCAGGATAGTCCCCCCATCTCAAGGTCTGTACCCTTAATCATATCTGTAAAGTCCCTTTTGCCATGTAAGGTAACAAATATACAGATTCTAGGGATTAGAGTGTGGATATCTTTAAGGGAATAATTTTTTGGCTCATCATAGGGGGAATGATGGTAGTGACGATGGTGGTGACCATGGTGATTGTGGCCTTGATGATGATGAGTGTAGTGATGGTGGAGGGTGGTAATGGTTGTGGTGATGGGGCAGAGCAGGTGGTAATCATATTGGTGGGTGGTTATAGTTGTCGTGTTTTTGAAAGGGTTATGGGAGTGTGGTTATGGGAGTGTGGGCAATGAAGACAAATCCCCCACTTTGGTTCTCAGCACACTCTCTGGTCAGGAAGGAGCTATGACCTGGACAAAACACCTATATCTGCAGATGGATGGTGCTCAGGGACATGAGAGAGGGAAAATGAAAAGCTTTGAGGGCTTGGAAGAGGTAGATGTCCTTGCTGGCAGGGGCTTAGGAAGCTTTCTGGACTCTGAAGTATAGCTAGCCATTAAAAAACTCCATAACATTAATAGCTTTGGCTGGGCAAGGTGGCTCATGCCTGTAATCCCAGCACATTGGGAGGCCAAGATTGGCGGATCACCTGAGATCAGGAGTTTTAGACCACCCTGGTCAACATGGTGAAACCCCATCTCTACTGAAAATACAAAAATTATCTGGGCATGGTGGTGGGCGCCTGCAATCCCAGCTACTCAGGAGGCTGAGGCAGGAGAATTGCTTGAACACTCAGGAGATGGAGGTTGCCATGAGCTGAGATCGTGCCACTGCACTCCAGCCTGGGTGATAGAGCAAGACTCTGTCTCAAAAAAAAAAAAAAAAAAAAAAAAAAAAAATTAATATCTTTGCCAGGAGTGGTGGCTCATGCCTGTAACCCCAGCACTTTGGGAGGCTGAAGATGGGCGGATCACGAGGTCAGGAGATTGAGACCATCCTGGCTAACATGGTGAAACTCCATCTTCACTAAAAATACAAAAAGTTAGCCAGACGTGGTGGTAGGCACCTGTAGTCCCAGCTGCTCGGGAGGCTGAGGCAAAAGAATGGTGTGAACCCAGGAGGCGGAGCTTGCAGTGAGCAGAGATCGCACCACTGCACTCCAGCCTGGGCTAGAGAGTGAGACTCTGTCTCAAAAAAAAAAATTAATAGCTTTATTGCTTTATATTTGTAATACCTACTAATTAAACACAGTCAAGCAACACAGAAAAGTGCAAAAAAGAAAAATTTTAAAGTAACCAAAATCTTACTTCCCATAAGGTTGGGGAGGGAGATCGTTTCCATACTCGGAGGTGAAGGTTGGGAGGTTCCTGACTCAGAAGGACATTCCCATCCCGAGGGAGGAAGCAGAGTGAGCAGTGGAATGAAGTTGTCCCAGGGTAGAGATAGCTCCATGTCCTGGGAGAAAGGGGAGTGGCAGGTGTTGAGTGCAAGTGGGCACACAGCTTCCAGAGCCAGGCAGGGGTGAGGTGGGGTGGAGCAGAACAGGCTCTCTCCTGCCTGCGCTTTGTCCTGTGATCTGCCTGGGTGAGCAGATAAGCTTCAAGGATCATTGCATTCTGTGCATCACTCTGGGGGTGGGGGGTACATTGAAATGTGTCATGCAGGCCACTGCAGAATTGCAATGAACAAGAAGGATCTAGAAAGGGACAATATCATGTCCTTTTCTCTTTTCTCTCTAGCACCATCTCAAGCTTCCTCTGCCCTTGAGCAGAGCCTCCCTAGAATCCCAGGCGTTTCTGCCTATTCGTGGATCTGTGTGAGGCTAAAGGAGCATCCCTGACAATGACCTTGGGGGAAAAGACCTTTTGGGTCCTACTGATGCTAAGGGGATAATTGGAAGGTATTCATGCAAAGGGGCCAAGAAAGGTCAGAGTTTTAAGGGTCCCTTAAGATGATCAAGCCTAGGCCTTTTTCAGTCTTTCCTTCCTTGTTTATTCTTTAAATTGTGACATCCTTTTGTCAAGCAACATTTTCAGTGAAAGTCCAATAGGGACACCAATAAATAGGAGACTGCTTTGAGTGAAGCAGAGGAAGAAGTCTCTGCCTAGCTGAGCACCTAACACCTGGCTGGTCAGTTCACCCCAGGCCTTGGATCGGGGTGGGAAACGGGGGAAGTATGCTTGTCTTTCGGGGCTGTTAAGGATGATATAATATATGTAAAGCTTGGGACTCTGTAATGCGGGGAGACATTGAGGGCTGCCTAGTGGCTTAGCCTCACTCTAGGTTCTGTTTGGGAGGAGGGGACAGGGGCTAGGAGCCTGGAACATGGCCCTGGAGGGTTCCCATACAGGCATATTATCATTCCAACAGTTGGCCCCCAGGCACCTCTTGCCCCAACTCAACACACACTTCCTCTCTATCTACATCCCGCTGCCAACCTAGGTGGCCTCAGTGTCCCCTGGACTTAACACTCCAGCCCCACAGTCCAGGATCACCTTTGATAATAATCGCAGCAGCTAATGTTAATGGAGCACTTGTCTCATGCCAGGCCCTGTTCAAGGTTCTCCATACACATCATCTTGTTTGATGCTCCCAATAGCTCTTCAGAGGGAGCCTCGCTCTGTCACCCAGGCTGGAGTGAAGTGGTGCAATCTCGGCTCACTGCAACCTCTGCCTCCCAGGTTCAAGTGATTCTCATGCCTCAGCCTCCCCTGTAGCTAGGGTTATAGGCGTGTGCCACCATGCCCAGCTAATTTTTTGTATTTTAGTAGAGATGAGATTTTGCCATGTTGCCAAGGCTGGTCTTGAGCTCCTGAGCTCAGGTAACCTGCCCTCCTCAGCCTCCCAAAGTGCTAGGATTACAGGTGTGAGCCACTGCACCCAGGCAGAGCATCATTCTTCTACTCATCTTACACATGAGCGAGGATTCACAATTTGCCCAAATTCATGCAGGTCAGGAGAGCTGGAATTTGGCGCAAGTACCATAGTGCCTGAACCAACACCACCTGGGGCCTCCCCACCTCTGAAACCTCAGCTGCCACAGCCCACAGGGTCCCTCTGCACCTTATAGAGATGTTTAGGTCTTTTTTGTACCTTCACCCCATTTCACTCGTCTCTTAGCCCCTCCTACCTTCACTTTACCTGCCTAAATCCTTAGACCCATACTAGCAACCTCACCAGTGCTCTGAAGCCCCAGAGCTATTACCAGATCTAGTGAAAACCCAGTTTCCCTATCTGGAAGGAGAAGCAAAACTGCTCATTTGAAAGCTGGCTGCTTTGGAACCTTCTGAAAGGTCTGCAGAAGTCATCATCAGTATAGAAAAAGTTTTCTTTGTTTAGAGAATTCCTCTGAGAGCCTTTAGATGAGGCACAGGGCATGGGCAAGGGCCCTGGCAGCTCTGGATAGAGGATGGGAGAGCAGAGAGAGTTAGGGGAGGTGACTCCCAGGTTTACCGCCTCACACACCTCTGCGGGCCCATCCACATGGCCTTGTGAATGTAGCCTCTGGGACTTAGCATGTTTTACCCCTCTGGCAAAGGGGGTAAAAGGGAGCTTTACTCCTCTGGGAAGGGTGCCCCTCCCCAGCCCCACCACCAGTGAGAACCTCAGCAGGACTGATCACAAAGGCTGTTCCTCAACTGTCCCCTGGAGTATGAGAGGGAGTAGTTATACCCCACCTTAGGCACCTCCAAAATGCAATCCAGAGCCCTTCCTTTGGATTCCAAGGCCCTAAGAAATCTGTCCATACCTCATCACCCACCAGGACCACACCACTTCCTGCTTGCCTCAAACACCAAGTGCAATCCAGCTTCCACACTGCCTTCGCACCTTGGCACCTGCTGCTCTCTCTGCCAGAACTTGCACCCCTGGGTATCTAAAGGACTGCTCCTTTGTTTCATTCTGTCTTTGCTCAAAGGTCACCTCCCCCAAAGGGCCTTCCCTGACCTAACTAGCTAAAATCACACACGGTCACTGTCTCTTCACTCTGCTTAAATTGTCTTCATAGCACTGATCATTACCTGATGTCAAAGTATAATTTCCAAAGAGTCAAAAACATGACTTTCATAGAAGCATCTAGCGGGATGTGTCAGTGATTTATTTAACTCATTAGTGAGGAATCAGCAAAATGACAGAGCTGGTTCAAGAGGGGATATGAGAACCTGCTATATGTAATCAATGGAAAGAGAGTGCTGGAATAAGATGGCAAAGTTAGATACTAAATTGGTTAATGTCCTATAGGACGATAAAACTGCAACCTTTGGGGTTATCTTTTCTTCCAGATAGAAACCATTTGCATCTCTGCTGGACAAAAATAATTTGCAGCTTATTAATCTTCTTGAAATTAACATTTAACTTCCTAGAGTCTGGGCCCTAATCAATAGTAAATAGTAAGTCAAGCCAAAGTGACTCTCCTAGAACAGCGCTGTCTAAAAGGACTTTCTCTAATGAAGAAAATCTGCACCAACCAATAGGATAGTCCTAGCCCCCACATGGCTGTTCAGCTCTTGACATGTGGTTGATGTGACTGAGAAACAGAATTTTAGTTATTTGAATTAAATTTTAAGAAATTTAATCAATATAGTAAATGTCTATTAAATATTGTTATATGCATTTTACTATAATATTAAGATAACATAATATGAATAATTTAATATTCATATATAAATTATATGTAAACATATAATTTATGAGCCAGGTATGGTACAGCCCATGCCTGTAATCTCAGGACTTTGGGAGGCAGAGGCAGGCAGATTGCCTTAGCTCAGGCATTCAAGACCAGCCTGGGCAACATGGCAAAATCCCAACTCTACCAAAAATACAGAAAATTAGCTGGGCATGGTGGTGAGCACCTGTGGTCCCAGCTACTCAGGAGGCTGAAGTGGGAGGATTGCCTGAGCCTGAGAGGTGGAGGCTGCAGTGAGCTGAGATCATACCACTACACTCCAACCTGGGTGACAGAGTGAAACCCCATCTAAACTATGTCTATTTATTATATTAAATATATTTAATTCATGTAATTAATATAAAGTTAATAAATTAAACTTAAATGGCCAATTGACAATTAATATAAAGTTAATAAATTAAACTTAAATGGCCAATGTGGCAAATGGCTACCATATTGGACAGCCTAGCCCTAGAAAGTCACAAGACAATTAGGCAGCTTGTTAGACAATGTTTTGAATCGTTTTCATGTTTTGAATAATTTTTTTCTTAACTCTGACAGTATATTATGTGTTTATTTGCTTGTTTATTGTCTTTTGTTCCTAATAGAAAGTAAGCTTTGTGATCGAAGGGATGGCTTTGTTTTCTGCATGTCCTAGCACTTAGGAGGGGTGCCTGGAGCACAGCAGGTGCACAATCAATAATTGTTGAATGAATAAATAAACACAAAGTGGCTGGAATGTTATCAGAAGCCAAAGCAATAAGAGACTCCCCATGGTAAGTTTGGCAGATGAGCTTTAAGCAAGAGTGATGCCTGATGTTTAATTTTAAATGGTTTTCTTATTCTGTAAAGTAATCCCCTGCTGTTAACCTCAGACCTTCAGTGATGTATGTGGCTGCGGCTAATGGTTCTTGGGGAAATGAAGGTCTATGAAAGAGGGTGAGGTGTGGAGTTGGGGGGAGGACATGATGACATGCAGGGGGTTAGAAGGATGGAGTTGGGTTCAGACATGCAGAGCCAGGGTAGACAGGAGGGGCTCCCCAGAGAGATGGGAGTGCTTCCTGGGGATCCTCAAACTACCAGGGAGAACCTCAGGCACCCAGCCACAGTTAAGAAGAAACAGACTCAAGTCACTCACTCAGGATTGTGTATTAGTCAGGGTGGACTAACTACGGTAACAGTCTTGAAATCTGAGTGGTTTGACATGGTGAGTTCCCAGGAGAGGGCCCTGGCCTTGGCGGACATGGTCTAGTTGGGGCAGAAACAACTCTTCATCTATCTCTACAGGGTGAAGGTGCATAATCCACAAATCATTTCTCTCTGCCCTTGGGCTGCACTGGAGCCTACATTTATATGTGGGAGTGTTTACTTATAGGGGATCCACCAGGAGGTTCACTGGGTGCAGCGAAGCCAGGAGAAGCCCCTTCCTCCTGCCTCCCATTCCTGACTCCTCCCATTCTCCTTTCCCTGGGGCCTGAGGCAGCACAGCTGACTCTTAGATCCCAGCCTCTTCCCACAGCACAGGTGTGACTTGGCTCAGCCATGCCTTCCTTGGGGCAGGGAAAGGATTATTCCTATTCAAACCCCCCTCGCCCCGCTTTTCTGGTACACATGAAAGATGCAGGCTGTACACTGGGGATGGTGGGAATGGTGGCAGGGTTGGCACTGGGAGGTGGCCTACGTCTTGTCCTTGGCTCCTTGGCTGTCTGTGATGGCTGAAGATTATAATTTGCGTGGATGGGACTGTCTCTCTCTCTCCTTCTCAGGCTAACCATCAAATGCCCCAGGTAAGTGAGATGATGAGATTATCAAGCTGCACCATCTCTGGGAGACTGAGGACCTAGGATTGTTCCCAGGGTAAAGGCTCCATAAGGCAGGGTTCTCAGCAGCCTAGTGGCCCCACCCCTCATTGTGCAAAGGACAGACCTGGGCCTGGAGAGGGGAAAGGACCAACCAGGGGGCACAGGGTAGGCCAGGGTCTCCTGACTCCCAGCCATGGCTTCCCTGTCACCCTCTTCTCCTGAAACCTCCCTCAAAGATGTCTGTTCTTTGGGTTTATCCCCTGGATCTCTTTTCCCTGCCATCAAAGGGGGCCAAGATGAAGTGGGAGGAGGAGAGGTGGTGGGATGGATGCAAAGAGAGATGCCTTTTGAGGCTGCAGGGACCTCCACAGGGCACTGGAGTTAGAGACCTTGTCCATGAGGTTCTTATCTCTGGGGGGACCCCCAAATCGCCCTGCTTTCTGAAGGGAGGGACCGTAGGCAGGATGGCAAGCATCAGTTTTCGGCTGTGCCTGGGACTGGAATTGGATCCCAGGCTGCCGCGTAGCTGCACTTCTCTGATGTGTGTGCTGCCCTCTCTCCCCCTGCCCCTGGGAATTCCCTGTTCCCTCTCCCTTCCCATCTAACAGAGGAGTCCTCCTCCATCAGAGTTGAAAGGGCCCTTAGAAGCCATCCAGCCCCCTCAATTTGCAGCTGGAGAAAGAGAGGTTCAGAGACAGGAAGGGGCTTTCATGCGTTTGTACCGCCAGTCAGGGCAGAGCTGGGACTGGAGCCTGAGGCTTCTGCACCAGCTAGGGGTTTTCCAGTGCGCTCCGGGCTGTCTCTTGCCCATTCTCTTATCTTGTCTCATCTTGTCTCATCTCATTAAGGATGAGGGGCTGGAGAGATAGCACTAAGATGGGATCTTGAAATCGACTTCCGAACAGCTCTTGGCTTGTACAGTGAGAGAAACACTTCCCCACCCTCACCCCCTCACCCAAGCCAGGAAGTAAAAACCACCCCTGGCCTCCATTCCAGTTACACCTCCTTGCTGGCCAGGCTGTCTGTGCGGGGTCCCAGGAAAAAGTCCTGGGTAGGGGACACGTGAGGAATAGGACTGGGCCACTCCTTTGGGGAGGAAACTCCACTGGGCTTGAGCTCCTGGAACCAAGGAGGACAGACTGGCAGTTGCCTGTCGGGATAGGTTCTGTGGAATTTCATGGAGTTCTCTAGAATGGAAGGCAGAGGGAGGAAAGCATCTGAGACTGGGTCCAGGGAAGAAGGAGCAGGGGCAATGGCAAAGGCCTCTTGTTGCCCCAGGTGGATGATAAGGTATATTTGGGACCTCTTCCTACAGGGAGTCTTCCAAGCTTGACTTCAGGGTTCCTTGCAGCAAAGACAAAAGTCAGAATAAAAAGTCAGAATACACTTGGTTCACTTAGTCATTTATGGTCAGGATGCTTTTGGCTGTCACAGACACCCCACACAAATAAGCTTAGGCCAAGGAAAAAGGGAGTTATTGAAAAGACACTGGGCTTCTCCATGTCACAAAATCATGGAAAGGCCTCACTCATGTCAACAAATCATGTCCCTGTAGCTGAATGCAGCCAGGACCGTCTTTCATCTCTGCTTATCTTCGTGTCAGCTGTGCCTCTGATGGCTTTTTCCACACTAGAGGACACAGTGCTGACCACTCTCCATTGTCCCACAGCTCAGAGCTTTACACCAAGAGACAGATGGGTCCTCTTTTCCCAGGTCCTGTTGGGGAAATCTGGGCTGGGTCAGGCGCCCACCCATGGCCTGAACCATGAAGTGTTGGGAACTGTCTGCAGAGGACAGAAAATCGCAGTGATTCTGGATTTTGGGAACCTCTTTCAAGGGAGCCCTCTCTAGTTAATTTCTTTTTTTTTTTTTTTTTTTTTGAGACGGAGTCTCGCTGTGTCGCCCAGGCTGGAGTGCAGTGGCCGGATCTCAGCTCACTGCAAGCTCTGCCTCCCGGGTTTATGCCACTCTCCTGCCTCAGCCTCCCGAGTAGCTGGGACTACAGGCGCCCGCCACCTCGCCCGGCTAGTTTTTTCTATTTTTTAGTAGAGACGGGGTTTCACCGTGTTAGCCAGGATGGTCTCGATCTCTTGACCTCGTGATCCACCTGTCTCGGCCTCCCAAAGTGCTGGGATTACAGGCTTGAGCCACCGCGCCCGGCCGTTAATTTCTTTAGAATGCTTGTTAATGTCTCCTACATGCCACACCCGGCCAGAGCTGAGCTGTGAGCAACCTCAGACTTAGGGTGACCACAGTTTAACAGAGGAGCAAAGCACACGATAGCCAGTTCTTTGGACCTGAAAGAGAGCAGATATGGTGCTCTGGGATGACAGTGGTTTTAGAATCAAGTGGAGAGAACAGAGTATCCAAAAGCTTGGGGGAAACTGTGAGCTTCTAGCTCACTGGGAAGGCAGCAGGCGATGAGGCTTGAGAACAAGACTATGGACCTTCAGATTTGACCTAGAGACAGGGGGAGCCGTAGGAGGCAGGGAAGGAATGGGGTCAGACTTGTCCAATTATGTCCTATAGAGCCTAGTGCTGTGTTGGACATCAAGTTGCTGAGTGACCCAGTTTTAGGAATCCCCTTTCAGTGATGTGTGGAGAGGAGAACCTGAGATTACAGACAGGGGAGTGGATGGGTAGGAAGCTGCAGGCGTATCCTAGGGTAGCCTCAGCACTCCAATGCACAATTATGGAAACACGATTATTAGCTGAATTGAGCTCCTTTGTTTTGTGCAGTTGTGGGAGCCAGGAGACAGCCACTACTCTAAAAAGGAAAAAAGATTGCTCTGTGAAACTGAATTCATCAACTGAAGAAGCTGCATTTGGTCTAATTCTAACATCTCACTCAGCTTTCCTTCTCTGGCCCTACTCTTCAAAAGCTTCCGGTCCTCCAGGGTAGGCTGTTCCCACCATCCACAGCATAGAAGAATGCAGAACAAAGTTCTGCCTCCCTAAGGCAAGGAGGAAGCTCTTGGCAGGCAGGAAAGCACTTGAGGACCTGGGGGAGGAGGGCAGAGGAAGGGCGGACACAGGGATTCTGGCTTCCCTCCCCGGGGACAGGATAAACACAGGGCATCTTCCTGGAACATCAATTGTTACCAAAGATTTCGAGAGAGAAAAATTCATAAATCATTTTAATACTAAGATCAGATGGATATATTATGGAGTAGAATGCAAGTTTTGCATGCTTTTAAAAAATTATGGTAAAATACAGGACAAAAATTTTACCACCTTAACCATTTTAAAGTGTTCAGTTCAGTGGTGTTAAACATATTTCCATTGTTGTGCAGTTATCACGACCATCCAGTTTTATAACTCTCCTGTCTTGCAAAACTCAAAGTCTGTACCCACAAAACAATTGCTCCCCATTCCCCTTCCTCCCACCCTTTGGCAACCACCATTCCACTTTCCTTCTCTATGAGTTTGACGACTCTAGGTGTCTCATAGAAGTGGACTCATACCATACTTGTCTTTTTGTGACTGGTCTCTTTTGTTTAGCATAATGTCCTCAAGATTCATCCATGTTGAAGCAGGTGTCAGGATTTCCTTCCTTTTAAGTTGGAATAATACTTCACTGTGTGTATGTATGCCACATTCTGCTTATCCATCCAGCCATAGGCGAACATTTGGGTGGTCTTCCCTTTTGGCTGTTGTGAATAATGCTGCTATGAGCACAAGTGCATAAATATCTGTTTGAGACCCTGCTTTTTCAACTCTTTTGGGTATATACCAAGAAGTGGAGCTCACTGCAACCTCCACCTCCCAGGTTCAAGTGATTCTCCGGCCTCAGCTTCCCAACTAGCTGGGATTACAAGTGTGCACCATCATGACTGGCTAATTTTGTGTGTGTGTGTGTGTGTGTGTATTTTTAGTAGAGACGGAGTTTTACCACATTGGCCAGGCTGGTCTCAAACTCCTCACCTCAGGTGATCTGCCCATCTCAGCCTCCCAAAGTGCTTGGATTACAGGCATGAGCCACCACACCCAGTTGGTATTATAATTTTATGTTTAATGTTTTTTAGGAACCACCGCACTGTTTTCCGTAGTGGCTGTGCCATTCATTCCGCTCAGTGGTACATATATCCTCCATATTCTCACTAACACTTGTCATTTTCTCTTTTTCGATACTAGCCATCCTAATGGGTGTGAGATTTTATGCATACATTGTTAAAAGGAAAAGACATATCTCACCTCTGATGGCTGCTTTGAGTCTCATCCTCAGACCCTCAGGGCTTTCAGAGCAGAAAGGGAAAGCATCCCAAGCCTGGGTGTAGCACTTAGTGGGTCTGCAGGAGTCGCTTACCCTTCTCCTCCTGTTCTTTGCAGCTTGCTTTCACAGCCTTGAGGGCAGGATAGGCCGCACATAAGTGTGACATGCAGCAGAATGAAATGCTTTTTATCATTAAGAGTCAGAGCCTTAAGCTCAGAGGACTGGGAATCTCTCCCACAATCCGCAAGGCAGAACATCCAGAAGGCAGCTTCATGGAGGGGTCGGATCAAGCTGGGCAGTGAAGGCAGAGAGGACTTTTCAGGTAGGAAATGGTTTTAGAGGAGAAGAAGGCTGCACCTGAGCAAAGGCCTGGAGGTGGAGAGAAAGAAAAGGCTTTTTCCCTCTTAGTTACACAGGCAGGTTTGAAGGATTCCAGCGGGCTCCAGACTTACCCCTATCCTCCCTAACCATCAGCCTAGTTGAGACTTCCTCTCGGTCAGGGAAGCCAGTTTCTTCTGGCTCCTTCTCAGCCCTCTTTCTCGAAATGGATTCCTTGCCTCCTTGACACCTGGCTCTTTCGATTTTTCTCCTCTCCTTAGGCTGTTTCTCCTTGTCTCCGCTGATTCTTCTTTCAGCTCCTGAAGAATTTCTAAGGGAGAGGACTTGGCAGCTTTCTGCATGTGATGTCCTTGTGCAAACCTGCTATCGAGATCCCAGGGAAGGGGCTATCAGCAGTTGAAGGGGTGGCTAGCCCTGTGAATGTACGCTTAATTTTTGGTGACTTCTGGATGTCCCCACGCAGGAATCTCTGCCTTCTCACCTCCTTTACCCTAGATAAGGCAGCCACTGCTCCTTTCTGGCTGAGCTGAATTGATTCAAGCTCTCAAAGGCATCTGATTAAGGGAACAGTACCTGATGGCATCAAGCAAATGTGTCAGGGGTCTTGTGATGGAGACACACGAGTTCGCCTGGCACCCACACAAAAAGAGGAGAGCCAGATTTGGGAAGAGGCAGTTATAGTCACTGTGAAAGGCAGTGTGGGAGATGTACCTCGTTGCTACGGGAGCTCAGAGGAGGAAGACATCAATCCAGCTTTGAGGCGAGGCTTCAAGTAGACTTGACAACCTAGCTGGGGAGATGAGCTGTGTGAACCCACACATGGAAACTAACCAAAGGCAATATGTTCTCAGAGGCATCAGAGTTACAAATAAGTTCTTTGAGTATCGGAAGAAGAAGGCATTTTTATCCTACTTGGGAATGAAGGTGGCACCAAAATTTCCTGGATGGAGCGAATTTGATCCACGCCTTGGCAGGATGGAAGCAGAGACGAGGTGGAAATAGAATGACTAGGAAGAGAGTGAGTGGAATCCCGGGGCAGAAATGCATGCAGTATGTCCAGGGAGCAGTAGATGATCCAGGGTGGTTGGAGCCTTTTGATGATGGGGAGCCATAGAAAGTTCTTGAGGAGTGGAGTGATGGGCTCGGAGGTGTGCAGTGCTTGGCAAGTTGCTTCTTATGGCAGTGTTGGGACTGCCATTAGCTGAAAGTATTAGGTTTGGGAAAGGTGAAATCCAGTCTGCATGGACTCATCAGCAATGATTTCTGGGCTAGCAAAGCGGGAGGAAGTTTAACCTTTTGGAAAGCACTTGCTTGAGGCACTGATGCACAGCTCCTGCATAGCTGATCCTCAATTTTTCTAAAGATGCCATTTTAACCTAGTTTCCTGGAACTCGTACAACTGAATACAGTATTTGAAGTTTACAAAATTGAATTGGAAAATCTCCGGCCGGGCGCGGTGGCTCAAGCCTGTAATCCCAGCACTTTGGGAGGCCGAGACGGGCGGATCACGAGGTCAGGAGATCGAGACCATCCTGGCTAACACGG